>NC_034593.1:116801052-116835014 GCF_900095145.1 Mus pahari | reverse complement strand
GAGAGAGAGAGAGAGAGAGAGAGAGAGAGAGAGAGAGAGAGAGAGAGAGAGAGAATAAGCATTATAAAATGTTACCTGTGTTTACTAATGTTAAAGTAAACCCAGGCAAACAAGGTTGCTTAACCATTGAAGGCTCCAGCAATCAAGCCTGAAAAACTGAGTTAAATTATGAGAACCCACAAAATAGAGGGAGAGAACCAATTCATTCAAGTTTCCCATTATACATGGGTCCTATGGTACATGTACGACCAATACACATACTATAACTAATTAAGTAAATAGCAGTTTCAAATAAGAACTTATCACGAATGAGCATATTCCACCAACTCTGAAGCAAGGAGAGTAATTTTGATCTTCAAAACTAAATGATTGCTTATATTTTCCCTAACATAATGATTTTGGCATTATCAGGCTAAGTTAAATAACTTGATCAAACTCATACAGGTGGCACACTCAGGATTTATTACTAGGTTGTGGGATTTCAAAACATGTACATTCAGTATCTGTACTTCTATGCTGTACCATGTATTTTCTGTACCATATATATTTTTAAAATTCAGTTTTATATATAACTTTACACTAAATTTGTTAATTTATTTATTTTTTTAATCTTCTACTTTTATGTAAAAGCCAGACTGCTATATTTCAAAAACATTTGAATACCTGACCACTAAAAGGAAATTTTGTACTAGTTTAAATGGTTCAGAAATCTGAATAAATAAATTTCAAAATTTAATTCTGCTACTAATAAGGCTTTCCTATTTGTTTTTTTAAATGTAGTGCTCTGTATGTCTTAATTGAGAAAATTATCCTTCTACTACGTGAGGTTTTTCCAAATCTACATAAAATTAGCTTAATTCCAAGGTAGATTACTAATTTTTCAAGTATGAAATGCATATTAAACACAGTCTAATGAGTGTAATAATTTTGCTATGGGGCAATGTAAAAAGTAGAGTCCTGTTAGAAGTCATCACTATGACATAAGTCATCACTATGACAGTTACCATCTTTGCTTCAGCTTTCTTTAAGAGGGTCTTGTCCATTGCCAAAGAGCTGTTGGCATTTCATTGCTGGTTCATGAGGGAAAGCCAGCTTTCATCAATGAGATGGCATGTGATATATTATCTACACTGCATAGAGGGCCATATTTCCAGGTGTAGTCATTGAGTCCAGACTAGACTCCACAGGTTTCATTTTATTTACTTGACTTTTTTTCTCTGTCCAGTTTGTCATGTTCTTTGGTTCAGCTTTCATTTGACAGTCATGTTGGTGACACTTTACAAGTTTAGCTTCTGACGTTGAGACAGGATTCAACAACAAACTATTATCGTCTCCTTTTATTTTTTTATTTAGGTTTTATTAATTTTGCTGCTCCTGTGTGGCATGTGCATGCCTTTGGAGGTGAGAAGAAAGTGACACTTGACACAGACCATTGTGAGCTGCCATGTGACAGAGTGCTGGGAACTGAACCTGGATTCCTTGGAAGAATGAGTATTGCTCTTAACCACTAAGCCACTGCTTCAACTTTTACATTCTTTCTAAACTCTCTCCTGCAATGTACCCCGAACCTTAGATGTGGAAGGGTTTTGTAGATCTCTACCACTTTGCATTTTGATTGGCACTGTTTTTTGTTTGTTCTTGTTTTGTGGTTTCTGTCTGTTGCAAAGATAAGTTTTGTTGAAAAGGGGTAAAGAATACACTTATCTGTGCATATGAGGCCAAATATTTATAGAACTGTATATAAAATACTACAGGCAACTGAGTAAGACTAAGCAGTAGAGGTGGTCCTCCCTGGGGATTAGCACACTAATTGGCTGTCCCATGTCACACAGTCACCTTGAAATCAGCTACACAAGTTATGTTGATTCAGTGATTTTTTTCTAGGAGTATAAATGTATATACAAATAAATGCACACATGTATGCAATAACAATTAATGAAAAAAAAAAAAAGAGGCCATGAATTTGAAGGAGAGTAGGAAGAGGTATCCGGCAGGGTTAAGAGGCAGAACAGGGAAGGGGAACTGTGATTAAATTATAATCTCAAAAATAAGCAAAGAATAGACTGAAAAATCTGTCAGGGGAGAGTAAGGACATGAAGTTGAACGTGTAGGGGCTGAGGGAGGACTGGGAGGGGTCAGGGGCAGGGAAAGGGACAGGGACAGGGATGGATTAGATCGAAATGTATTGTATGAATTTCTTAAAGAAGAAAACTTTAAAATTCTTTGAAAAAAGAGATGATATTACAACTTGGAGAAATAATTTACATTAGGATAAAATACTTTAAAATGCATTGTGATGTATGTACACTGTTTGGACCTGCATTAAATGCTTATTGCTGTTATCTTTCCAGGCATTTGTGTGGTATTATTTACTTGTTCTTTATCAGTCAGGTGGGCAGCTAACTTTAAAAGTATTTCAAAACAAGGAGGATTAACGTATATGCTTCTTTCCCCCACATATGCCACATTAAAACACCTTCCTACGGACTACACGCACATGAACTTCTTTTCATGTCCGCATGGATTTAAAGACAAAGTTCAGACATCGTTAGAATCAAGGTTTCTTTTTCTTTACCCTCTAATGATCAAAATTAAACATGGCCATGATCTTGGAGTGCTGACTGACAAGTTATAATTTAGAACATTTTCGAGGTGGGCAGACAGACAAGCAAGAATGGAAACACAAATGCTATAGTGGAAGGAAACTCTGCTGTCAGTTGACAATGATTGTGCTGTGAGACGCTCTAGACCAGGACCATGGAGACAAAGGATCCCTGGACTATCTGTAGGTCTGCTCTCTTTAAAGAAGTCGGGCGGATCTTTGGCATTGAGTAAAAGGGGAAGACGTTATTTTTATAATACCAGATAATAGCCTGAAATCCAAGGGTGGCTAGACAAATGCAGGGTACTAAGCCATCCTGCTTTAATGTGAGAACTGGCGCATCCTTAAACCCTTGGCAGAAAAATAACTCCCGGGGCTTCTCTCTCTATTTTATCCTCTTTGGTTTGCCCACAGAATCTCTGAATTATCTTTATGTTGTGCTGTGCCTCTCATCAATACCCTAGTTCATATTTACCAGTAATTTTCACATGCTTCCTCCAAGGTAAGTCAGGCTGCCAGCATGGACCCCCCGCCCCCCGCCTCCTTGTGTGAGGGCTCCATTGAGACTTGCCATTCCTGGGCTATACTGAGTACCAGACCCACTCTGCCAGGTTCCTCTGTGAGTGTTGTGTCTTGTTAGTTTCTGAGGTAATTTCATAACTTTAGAAATCCACATTATCCCTTGAAGTAATTAAGGCACCACCTAAGTTGAAACAGTGATAATACAACTCTTTGGTGTTTTCAACGCACTGAGCTAGATAATTTTTCTATCTCAAGTCATACAAAGTGCATTTATTTAGGCTCTTAAAGATGCAAAATGTACCATTAGGCAGAAAAACCCATGGGGGTAAGAGTGGTGCTCATTCATTGCATCCTTCTGTAGTCAAATAAATAGTAACATACACTCTAACTTCTAATATGTAATTGCTTTAAAAATGCTCTCTCTCTCTCTCTCTCTCTCTCTCTCTCTCTCTCTCTCTCTCTCTCTCTCTCTCTCTGTGTGTGTGTGTGTGTGTGTGTGTGTGTATGTGTGGTGTGTGGGTGCCCATGGAAGTTAGAAGAATACATCCTCTGGGGCTGAAGCTAGCAATTGTGATACACTTTGTGTGGGTGCTAGGAACAGAACCCTGTTCTTTTCCCAGAGCATCAAGGATTCTTAACAGCTAGACATCTCTCCGGCTCTCATTATACATGTCTTGAATGGATCAAAAGTGAAAGATACTACTGTATGTTCACCTCACCTTTCATTGTTTTGGTTAATTTTACAAAGCAAAGGTCTTCATATATTGAACAAAAATTTAGAAAATTTATGATTTATAAATGTAGGATTGCACACACTTAATATGGAATATATGCTTATACAATTTTCATATTTTGTTCGAAGTCATATTGATTTTCTTGCATTCTCGCAAGTAGTTCATGAAAATCAAAGAAGAAATGACTGTGCCAAAACATTGCAAACTGATGTTTCCAAGAACTAAAGTTTACAGTGTTCTTTACTTATACTTTAAAAATTTGTTAATTTCAAGTTTAAGGTCAGATCGTCAAGTCTGAGCCTTTCAGTTATGAACTTTCTTTTAAAAATATTTCTTTTTATAATCATTATCATCATCATAATTATCGTGGTGTGTGTATGTCTGTGTATCTGTGTGATGTCTATGTGATTACAGGCAGTATATGCAGAGTCAGCAGATAACTTTCAGGAGTTGGCTTTCCCTTCACTTTGAGCTGAGGATCAAGCTCAGGTCTTCCAGCTTCTGAGGCAAACCCTCTTCCCCACTGAGCCATATTGCTGAACCCTTTCATTTGTTTTGATGGAAGACTTTTATTTAAAAACTAGTTCTCTCCTCATTTTCAATGTGTCTGAAATTTCAGTACGTTTGAAGCAATTTCCACAAACAGGCATGAAAAAAAATGTTAAAAGAAAAAGGAGAAACAATGTTGTTTGTAAAAATATGGGTGGGCAGAAATAGTTTCACTAACTCTTATAGTACCTGAGAAGTTTGCAAGAGGTGTATCTACATCTATATATTTAAATCTATCTGATATATTCATATGTTGACATATTTATAGATGAAAATGAGTAAAGTTAAAGTGACTGCTAGTATGGTTTTGTTTGTCACAAAATCTGGGCATCTTCAGCAATTATCAGATTTCTTCCTGACTGAAAATCGCCCTGTGGCTTAGAGAGAGTTCTGTGTGGTTGGGTAGCATTACTATTATGGCTTTTTTATTTTCATGAATGTTTCAGGGAAAAGGTAGCAAAAAAAAAAAATGCAAGGCCTACTTGTATGCACCTGTAATCCTAACACTTGGGGTGGATGTAAAGTCAGAAGAATTAGGAGTTCAAAGTCACCCTTGATAATAACAAGTCCCAGGCCAGGCTGGGATACATGAGATTCTGTCTCAAAACAAAACAAACAAAACAAAATCCTGAAGAAATTAACAGTGCTATGTTTTCGTTCTATAGTCTGAAAAATATGAATCACTATGAAGCTAGCTTAATTGTAAGGGAAAGACTATTCTGGAAGCTTTAAAATGTATAGAATTTGATCTTAGCTCATCCACTACTGTTCTACCATGTCATCTGACTGCACATAGATACCAGTGAAATATATGAAAATCAGGGTGCTTCCTGTATATCATCAGAAGGACAGTCCTCAGTCTCTTGCTTAGCCACATAATAATGCTCGTGTATTGACAGTAATCTCAGTGTACATAAGTGATTTTGCATCTGGCCTATCACATTGCTCCCAAGAATGCCCATTTTACATGGTCATGTATTATTTAGTAGTTGTTATTCCATGGAAGAGACTCACCTCTTTCAGACATAAAAGGAGTTCAGAGGAGAGGTCACACCAAAATGGTTTATGCATTAATGATGGTCCTTTACCATCTTCATTTAGATGGTTTGTGAAATATTTAGGGAGGGAGGTGTAATGGACTCACTAGTTAATTAACAGATGGATCTAATGTGCTCCCAGCAGTCTTGCCAGTAGGTCAGGTCAGGAGAAAATGACTCATCTTTGGAAGGCAGTGACAAAGTACTTAGACTCTGGTGCAAGTGTTAAGTTGCCTCTAAGGACGTGAGATGCAAGCTATTGGGGTTACTTTGATTTGTATGTTATTCCTCTCTGTTTATGCAAACATGAGACAGCATGCAGTATGTGCATGAAGCCTCTTGGTCAAATAGAGACCATGAGCACAATTTGATCCACATAGCACTTTCAGATTTGAAGTTATAGCAACACATGAGGCACAACAAAGTAGAAGCTTCATTTCCCAGCTATAGTCAAAGGACAAGGTTTTAATATAGAGTTTCTAATTTATCAGGTTTTTCTTTAAAAGATTTTGGCTATGTCTGCTTCAGTTTTAAGTTATTGTTAATTTGCACATCTTGTTTTTCCTGCAGTGCCGCAAGAATAAAGATGACAGGCATGAGAGATAACAATGGGGAAAATAAAACATCATCAGAATTGCACTAAAAGTTCTTAGAGAAAATATTTACAGCAGATAATAGATACTCTAGCAGTCTGTAAGTTACATTACCACAATGGAAGTGGGGTATGTTTATGCACGTGTGTGTGTGTGTGTGTGTGTGTGTGTGTGTGTGTGTGTGAATGATTTTGAATTGCTAACAGTTGGTTGAAGATAGATTGGCAGTAACAGCTGCCACCAAGTGTCAACAATCAAGCACAATGAAGTGTGGCACCCCCCATCCCCCTCAACTGTTTTTCATTCAAATGAGTTATGAGTTCTCACTGTGCAGAATCACTCTTATTTTTTAAAAAAATTAGAAGTTGAGTTGTGAGAATTGGGGAATATCCACCTGGCAGGGAAATTTTCATGCTTTGCAAAAAAAAGTGAACAAATAGATTACATTAGATCAATCAAAGTCACTAGAAAATGTTAAATCAGAGGGGGGAGAAATCAGTGAGAAATAGCCCCAAAAGCAATCCAGATGAACCCATTAATGAGGACGAGTGTCGATTTTTCTTGGTTCAAGGACTCTGCTACAATGGGTTAGAACACCAAGCACCGTATCAGAAATGCACAGGGGTAACTACAGAGAGCCAGTGCCCCACTCAACCCCCAACATCAAAGCCTCCTCAGAGGAAAAAAACGACTCCGTTACTTGTAGCTTAATCCAACATTACACACTTCTTTCAAACATCAAAAATGCTGCTCAGCCTTGGATGGCGGGGCATTCACACTACTAATCCAGCCTTAATTATAAAAATTTTATACTCCCTCGGTTCCCTGCCCCCTGTACTACCAAGTGCCTGCTGGTCGGGAGAGGTATAAAGAAGAGGAGAAAGGAAATTAAGGTCTACTACACGGAAAAATGGAATCTCTCTTTACTTGGTGATCCTAGCTGGCTAGTTTGTTCTAGAAACATTAGTATGTAAAAAGTTTTCCTAGAAAACTAACAGAACTTCAAAGTGTCCCCAGGTTTTGCAGGAATATTCCTCCCCTTTCTTTATTCCTTTCTGTAGCTCTGTAACTTCTGATTTCTCTGTGGAATCTTAAGTAGGAGCGAGGCCCCCCACACTACTGCAGGCTACTTGTCTCAAAAGATAAAGGCTATATATTTCTTTCCAACTAGATTTTACCCACAAACATTGATTTGTGGTCTTTCTGTGCCTTTGGGTCTAAAAGTGCATGCTGTCATTGCCTAGGTACTTGAACTTGAATGGTGTCAGACTATTGCATTAAATAAATTGCCCCAAGTGCAAAGTAAATGAATTAGCCAGAGAAATTCTCATGGATATCATAAGTTTATGGCTTCTCACCTTTTTTTCTAATGATGACCATAGATTATCCTTTTTTTCTTCCAATAATACCCCTAAATGTTTGCAGGCAATTAACATGTCTCTCCTTCTGTGTGTCTCCTCTAGCCCAAACATGTCTGTTGCTAAAAGTCTGCCTTGTTTCCAAACCTCTTATCAGTTCACTTGCTTGCCTTTGAACCTACTCCAATTTTCCTTTCTTTTCACACACACACACACATACACACACACACACACACACACACACACACACACACACACGATAGCTCCAACAGAACACAGCATTCAGTCGCTCAGATGAGCTACTTAAGTCAGGAAAAGTGAGCCTTGTCTTTTTGCATTCTTTGTAGAATTCAGGGACATTGGAGTTTTTGATCTTTATGGAAGTAATTCTTTAACCCTGCTAAATTTATTGCTCACTCTCTAGCAGTAGAATCTTCAGGAGTGCGTAACACTGCTGTCCTGTGAACAGCCGACCCTGTCCTATAACTATTTGTATGAGATTGCTAGCATTGCCTCTGTGCATTGAAGTTATTCTTTACCAGCATGTCTGTTTGACAACAACCGCAACTACATTCTTTTGTGGATCATGAGCATATTTAATAATATTTGGTAATTTGTTGGGTAGTGTTTCCGGTCTGGAGCCCATCCGTGGGCCATATGTTGGAAAAGGCCATTGTATAAAGTAGATTTCCTTCAGATTTGACATTAGGCCTTTAGCAATTATCTTGGTGCCCAGAAGATGAGAAACAATAGGCTATCCATCTTTGAGTAGCTCTTCCCTAATCCGCATAGCTCTGGTTTCTCTATGAATGTCACCCCCTGCGTTTGAAGAGAGGACAGGTGTTAGCTGACAGCTGCACGAGGTCTCCTTTGGCAACCTCCCAGCAATGGAAGATTTCCCAAGTACCCTCACCCCAAGCCTGATCCCTGAGTCTCACTTCCGCCAAGACCTTAGGCGGGCCCCAGTTTTGAGGGGGGGGGGAAATCTAGAATCCAAATTAGTAATTATTAATAAATCTTTTTTGTTTGGCAATTTATTAGAGGGTGGACCCTGACTTTCATAGATGCATTCTTCATGAAAAGTTCTCATTTCAAATGTGTTCATTTGCATTATCAAAGGAATGAAGACTTTCGTGAGGAATGCAACCTCAACATATTTTTCATTTTCATAAAAGTTCATTCTATTCCAAGTTACATTGGGCTTTGTAACATATTACCCCTCTGAAGTAAAGATAATAATATTGAACATTATTTTTAGAATTATACTATTATAAGAGAATATAGGAGTTGGATAGTATTAGGAAAATTAGAGGAAAGTGTTTTGTATAATAAATTTTCATATATATTATATAAATGTTATTTTATAGAGAGCTATTCTCTGTCTATATATGTTGGTTCATCAAAACACTGATCAAATAAACCCATTAATTATTAACTCTTTCAACAACATATTCCTAATAGCAGAAAAGTTTTAATCAGCAGAGCTCTGTGGTATCTAATTTTGATTACGAAATTATTTGAAATCTCAAGTTTATACATATTCTACTGCATCTTTTTCATGTAAAAACCATGTTTAGCATTCAATTGTCAACTACATTTTATACTGACTTTTTTGCTAAAAGTATTACTGATAATATTAGTCTCATATTTTGACATTATAGAATGAATGTATTATATTTATTATTATTATATTTATATTTGCTTAAATATAAATATATTAAATACATTATATTATATTATATTATATTATATTATATTATATATATTTGCTTTTGCTGGTTTCTCATGAGTCCTACCCTCTGGCATCTAAGTTGTTCTTATGGGTAGGAGAGACCCGCAATGCCCAGAATAGTGACTGCTGAACTGTTATTTATTGAAAGGCTAACAAACTCATTTGACCCTCTGTATTTCTGGCAATAGAAACTCCCAGAAACCTCCAAGAGAAGAAGAGAAATCCCCAGAAAGCGAGACATTTTAGAGCACCTCTGGTGACCGCTTGTTTCTTGCTCAGACAGTGACTGAGTGTGCAAGCTCCCCACTCTGTGTCAGGAGCTCCTCGCACAGCCCCAAGCAAGTCACCTGTTTTTCTCATTTTCAGGGATACAGAGGGAGGGAATAAGGGTCTAAAGGCAGAAACTGTGTATTATTTGCCTTTCTACTCATACTGAATGGATGCTTTAGTGATATGTTAATATATGTAGCTGCCTCAGAGAGTAGATGAGAAAAAATTACCTTTTCAGTTTGATTCACGATGCAGGTTCAATTATTATTTTTCAAAAAACCTTTTAGTCTTAATATTCTCAACCTTATTATTTTTTTAAGTATGGATACTGAAAGATTAAGTGATTCACATAAACAGTGTACTAAACACTAAACACTAAGTTACACTCAGAGGGTATTTATGTGTTAACCAGGGTATGCAAGAGGGGCAATTCTCCAATTCTCTTTCCCAAGTTCTGTAACTGAAGCATCCATTGTTACTAACCCTAACTCAAATATTCAAGTACACATACCAAATTCAACAAACTAGTATGTACACACACATAAACACACACACACACACTCATACACATACAAACATATACATACACCCATATACACAATATACAAATACACACATTCACATAATACATACACATATACACATATACACTCACACACATATATACACATACACACACAAATACACAAACTTACATACATATACCCATATACACACATATACACATCATATGCCTATACATGTACACACATTCAACACTCACACACATACATACACATTCACACATACACACAAATACATACACTCACACACACATAAACACATATATACTCTCACACATATACATATACACAATACACAAATATACAAACTTACACACATACACCAATATATACACATACACATATATACACCTACACCCATATCCACCAATATCCACACATACACACATACACATACACACACACATACTCACATACACACACTCACACATATGCCCATATATATACACAGACACATACACAAACTTACACACATATATCCATATACACACATACACATATGCACACATACACACATTTGCACACATACATACACATATACAGATATTCACAAATATACACATGATACACACTCAGACATACACTCATATACAAATACCCATATACACACATACACACATTTGCTCACATACATACACATATACAGATATTCACAAATATACACATGATACACACTCAGACATACACTCATATACAAATACCCATATACACACATACACACATTTGCTCACATACATACACATATACAGATGCACACAAACATACACACACATACACATTCACACATATACACAAATATACACACTTATATATACATATACATATACATATACACACATATACACATACAGTCACATAAACATATACACATATACACACATACATAGATATAAACACATTCACACACATATACAGGTATACACATACACACATATATACACTCACACACAATACATACAAACATACTCACACACATATACAGCTATATACATATGCATACATATACACACTCACATATACACACTCACACGCATATACACACACATAAACACACTCACACACCTACACACACATAAACACACTATCATACATATACAGGTACACACACATATACACACATAAACACACTATCACACATATACAGGTACACACATACACACATATACACACATAAACACACTATCACACATGTATAAGTATACATACATACACACATACATACACTCACATACACACATACACACAGTGACAAACACATACACATTAAGCTTACACCAACTTCATGTTTTCCCCCCTACTCTTGTGACGTTGTTTTCACTCAAACATTGCCCATATTTTTGCTTTCAAGCTCTTTGGCATCTTTTGTCTACATCATTCAGTAATATCTGTAGGTGATACTAGAAATGGGTATAATCAGTCCTATATAAGTTTGTGTTGCTCACAAATAACTCCAAGGACCACTAATCTCTAGTGTTACATTACCAGGACAAGACTATGAGTAGACACAGATTAGGGATTCTAAGTTATTTACTTAACAGATTTATACATGTTTATGACTTTTATTTGTGTCCTTTCCCTTAAATTCTTAGAGTTCAAAAGCTAATAAAAAACATGGCAGAAAATAAGGTTGCTTTTTTTTTTTTTTAAGTTGCTCCCATGAAAAATTATTTAAAATTCCTCTAGCTTGCAAACATCCATTTGGCTGCTGAGTGGAATGAAAAGCCAACACGGTTTAGTTAGTGACTGAAATGTTCTCATATTTATTTGATCTGTGGGATCAGTTTTGCAGTTCTGGATGACTTTAAACAACTTTCATGGAAGTCATTTTGCAGGAAATTGCAAATTATTCTGCATCAACTCGCTTTGTCTCCTATTCTGTGGTGCAGAGTTTAAAAGGCAGCAAGACTCCTTTCTTGTCCTGGGGCTGTTGTAAATTGATTTGGTGGAGGGGAAACCGAGAGCCAGGAGGACTGGCTTTCCACCATTTAAATTCTTCTTCACATGTGAAAATCTGTGTTCTCAGTGAAAAATCTTTTCTTTTCTTCTAAAGTGTGTTTTCTCTATATAGAGTATATTTAGACACATTTTAAAAATCTCAAAACTGTTCTTTTTAAAATAAGCATGTCATCATTTATGCATTAGTTACACTGCACATATGCTTCCTGGAAGTTATAGCAATATCCTCTATTGTTTACCTAACACTTGTTTCAAGGGAATATTAAATTAATCTTCTACAAGGAACCTCAAGTACCTGTGTTTCTTGTCTGCTATTATACTCATAGCAGAGGCCCAGAGACCTAGAAAGACAGAAAGTTCAAACTTAAAAGAGAGCACACAGCAAGCCCTTGCTATAGTTGGCCAGAAATAATAGCTGAAGGCAGTAGAAGCATGTGGAGATGTATTTTTCCCAAAGCTTTGTTGGAGGTACAGAAGAAATCGTCTAGACATGATGTTGGATTAAGAACTAACAACAAGAAGTTAGTGGATTACAATGGCGGGAAGGTATAATCCCCGTGTACTTTGTTGGGCTTCCCTGGCATGTCAAATGTCAGCTCTTTCTTCTGCGCATTTTCGGAAGACAATCACATTGTTGATAGTTCAGCTCCGTGCCTTTGCGAGGCTGCTTTGTTGGAACCAGTCTGCCTCTGGCACATGGAGGCAGGACCTGAGCTGAGAAGCACAGAGGAAATTCCAAGGCGGCTTCTTCAACTTTGTAATATGTTTACATTTTTGTGTGGCTGAGACAGAAGTCAGTCACTCAGTTACGGGACACAGTCTGGAACACAGGTCACATGATATGGTATTGAAAACAATCAGATAACTGGACACTGGGAACAGGCAACACAAATGGGCACTATGACCATGCCACCGGGTGACGCCGCTCTAAAACCTTTCCAACATGCTATTTTGTGGAAGTTGGCACTCAGATAGAGCCTGCAAGTTAGTCATCTGGAATCTTTGCATAGCGGGAGAACCATATTAGCAGACTGTGCTCAGTAGAATGGTAGGAGAGGCCCAGAGCTAACTTTGCAGGGCTGCATTTTACAAACACTTAGGATACATGTGGTGTCAGCATCTTTACAAGAGTCAACCTTTTCATGTTGCCAGGTGCCTTTTTGTGTGGGCTTTTATTTTACCTTGTTCACACCATAGAGAGAACAAAGAATATTGGGTTGCCTGATAGGAGAAAGTTTGATATTGGCCATAAAATACAATCTGATGGTGGGGTTTCACAGTACACCACAGCCCTAAACATACAGATCATGTGACAGACACTTCTTGCTTGTCATTGAGGAACTAAGAGCATTGCTGAGCAATAAAACACTGGCCTACCAGAGGACTGTGTTCCATTTTTCACTCTCTTGTTCCATTCCTTATTTTCTGCCGTAGGATGAAATATCCAGTTTTAACGTGAAAGGTTCTAACCATTAGTAATCTTTAAAGACTACATAATCTTTTAAAATGGAAAGGAGAGGCGATGTCTTTGATAATTACCTTGCTTGTTCCATGACCTCCTGCCTTCAGCATGTGGGTAAGAGACAAGTGAATTTAGGGTGAGGGTGCACTCTGGCTGACCCATGCTCCCCTCTGATCCTGATCATTCTGCCTACTTATCTGCTTGTGGAATTTCACTGTTTAAAGGCCGTTCTTCATGTCCAAATGATGTATAGGCATGTTGTACTTTTTTGGGGGAAAAAAGTGACCGTTTTTCACTGCAAAGTTACTTGCATTCCTACAGTAGTTGAAATGATTAGGATATCCTTATTATTTACAGCTATATAGCTAATACCATAAATAAAAGGCACAATGATTATAGCTCTCCTTTTTCTAGTTGGTCATAATTTCATCAAAAAGTGTTCTCTTGGGGAAAATATCACGCTTGGTATTTTCTTTGCTCCACCTTGACATGTTGACCTAAATTGCTTAAACCACTTGAAAGTTTCTAAATATATAAAATGAAGACAATTATTCCCCTTCTCAAAACTCGTTTTAATGTCCTATAGCTCTCCTAACTCTAAACCAATCAAAACTGCAAACTTAATCTCAGCATGATTCCAGTCCTCAAGGATGGGGAACTGATGTAAGTTCAAAGACTAAAAACTGAAGAGTTTTCTATAATGTGAAGATTTTAAATGTTGAAAATTATAGTCTGTCTGTGTATGGTTTCAGCTATACTGTTTAAAGAACTTTTTACTGATTTCATAAATAATTTCATGTTCATAAGAACATAAATAGGCTGAAAACATCCAGTTCAATGTACCTTAAGAACAGAAAAATAGTTAATTCATTATATCACTTAAAAATGATGCTACAGGGAGGGAACAAAGGTAGAAAGCACTAGCATTATGTACTGTAAGTGTGCACAGTTTGTGTTGGCAAGCCTGTCTGAAGTGCTTGGAATGGATAAGAGAGGAAAAGAGCCGAGCACTCAAATACCTAACCCAGTGTGGTCAGGGCAAATGGATCACTGACTAGATCTTGAAATAGAGGAACTGAAGCAATATTATTCATAATCTGATAGATGTGGCATAGACATGGGTTTGGGCAACAAATGTGAAAGAAGAATTGCTGAGGAAAGATTAAAAACCTAGGTAAAGGGAGGGACCTTAGATGAAATGCCCAACAGTGGGGAGAGGGAACTTGTAGAGACAACTACCAGTAGAAAGATGGGACATCCAGTGGGCAGATTGAGTTGCCATCCTACAGTCAAAAACTCTGACCCAGAATTGTCCCTGTCTAAAAGAACAAAAAAATAGAGAAGAAACTGAAGGAAAGGAGGCTCAGTGACCAGCTAAGGGGGATGTTCTACGGCCTGACACTATTGCTGATGTTATGGTGTGCTTACAGACAGGAGTCTAGCATGACTGCCCTCTGAGAGGCCCAACAAGCAGCTGAAAGAGCCAGATACAGATACTTACACCCAACCAATGGGCAGAAGCCAGGGACCCATGTGGTTGAATTAGGAAAAGACTGGAAGAAGCCAAGGAGGAGGGAGATGTTATAGGAAGACCAGCAGTCTCAACTAACCCTGACCTCTGAGATTTCTTAGACACTGAATCACCAACCGGTCAGTATACACTAGCTGGTCCGAGACCCCTGACACATACATAGCAGAAGACTGCTAGGTCTGGCATCAATGAGAGAAGATTCACCTAACCCTTGAGAGTCTTGAGGCTCCAGGGCATGGGAAGGTCTGGCAGAGCATGTGTGGGTTTAGGGGTATGGGGACATTCTCTTGGAGACCAGGTAGGAGGAAAGGGATGAGGAACTATTGGAGGGCAGAAAAGGAGGCAAATAATGACTGGACTGTAAAAAAAAAAAAAAAGAGCAAAGATAATAATAAGTTCAAGAAGAAGGAAAACCAAAGTGTGGATACTTCGATCCTTCTTAGAAGGGGAAACAAAATACTCATGGGAGGAGATACAGAGACAAAGTGTGGAACAGAGACTGAAGGAAAGGCCATCCAGAGACTGCCTCACCTGGAGATCCATCCCATATACAGTCACCAAACCCAGACACTATTGTGGATGCCAACAAGTGCTTGCCGACAGGAGCCTGATATAGCTGTCTCCTGAGAGTCTCTGCCAGTGCCTGACAAATACAGAGATAGATGCTCTCAGCCAACCATTGGACTGAGCACAAGGTCGCCCCCCCAATGGAAGAGCTGGAAAAAGGACCCAAGTTGCTGAATGGATTTGCAGCCCTATAGGAGGAACAACAATATAAACCAACCAGTACCCCCAGAGGTCCCAGGGACTAAACCACCAACCAAAGAGTACACATGGATGGACCCAGGGCTCCAGCTGCATATGTAGCAGAGGATGGCCTTGTTGGACATCAATGGGAGGAAAGGCCCTTAGTCCTGTGAAGAATTGATGGCCCAGTGTAGGGGAATACCGGGACAGAAAAGCTGGAGTGGGTGGGTTGGTGAGTGGGGAAGGGGTGCAGAGCGCATAGCAGGTTTTCGTAGGGGAAATGAGGAAGGGGGATAACATTTGAAATGTAAATAAAGAAAATGTCTAATGAAAGAGATAATAAAAAGATTAAAGATAATAAAAAAACAAACCAAAACAAAAACTCCTGGGTATCTCCAGGTTTTATAATACATTATGTGGTGACTGGATACAGAGATAATGAGTCTAGGGCACATAAATGACGTTGTTGTGGCCATACTGGCATAGCGAAAAGTGTAGCTCAAGAACAAGTGTGACAGTCAAACAAAACACAATGGAAAGCAGTCATAGGTTAGACAGTCCATAGGGCAGTAAGAATGAAGCCTCAGTCCCTTGGCAAGCTGAGGATGGAGAGAAAAACATCAGCTCTTGTTGCTATACTTCACTCTTATTATAGCTCTTATAACAAGCAGAAGAGGAACAGATGAAACACGGGGGAGGGTCCTAAATCAGCATGTAACGCAGGAACTGCTTCATCCAACTATTCTGGTCCTCACCTTACTTTTCTACCTAATATCTCTCACCATTTGCCATCAAAGGTGTACACATGATCTTCAGTCTTTTGTCTGATCCCTCCTCATAGGAATGGATAATTCAGAAAGTTCATTTAAAATGTTATTATAATAACTCCAGCTCTCAAAACTACCTCTTACCTGAGGAAAAGTTCTATAAGACAAAACATGGAGAATTTTTAGCTAGTCATATAAGATAGACAGATTGAAACATTTCTTTTTAGAAATTAGCATTAATTTAACAATGCGGCAGTCACAAACGTCATGGAAGATGTATTGGCACCAACCAATATAATCCGTAATTCACAGTAGCAAGAGCCAATTAGAGATCAAGCAATAGTAACAGATCTGAAGGGGGCCGCTGGTGAGACCTCTGCATACCATGGGCACTCGTTGCCAACTGAAAGCTGAGTAAATGACATGATTTCACCAAAAGGGCAGGCGGAGGCAAAGGAATGTGCAGAGAAGACTGACGCCTTTCCCGAAATATGTCTGGCTTTGTACCAAGGAGATGATGAACAGTAATCAGGGGTTCTATATTACAAGACTCTGTTTTCTGGAGGCTGGAACAAAAAGAGGGGAAAACTTACACAATGAGGTAAAGAATACAATATTTCAGAAAGGCAGGAGTCAAGAAGTACAGGCACAAATATGGAAGGGAGCATTAGATTTCTGACCCAGAATCTCATGTTCTGGAGAAAATAGCATATGATTCATGAAGGCTAAATAGGACAAAATTGTGGAATTATAAAACAGTGTAAGAATGTTGGTGCTCATCAAAGCTGAATTAGCAAAATAGAAATTAAAATCAATCAATCAATTAATTAATTAATTAAAATTCTTCATATATAGAAAAATGGGCAAGATTAGGCAGGGAAAAAGGTTTTAAATAGAGGGTAGTTAAAGAATACAGTTAAAAGGAAAAGAAAATGAATGATAAAGAGCTAATACATAATGTGAAGTTAACAAATAATAATCCAAACAACAGCAAAACAGAAGGAAAGAAAAAGACAGAGCAATGTTAGAAAATAGGCACTACTGAAATAAATGAGATAAACTTCAAGATAAGTCTACCAACAGAGTACACTATGGAGAAGTCATGGCTTAGTGTTCATAAACAAAGAGAACAGGAATATTTTTGATCATATAAACTAGTAATACCAGTGATTTGAAAATAATATTGAGGGGGCTGGAGAGATGACTAAGTGGTTAAGAGCACTGACTGCTCTTCGAACAGACCTAGGTTCAATTCCCAGCACCCACACAGCAGCTCCCAATTGTCTGTAACTCCAAGATCTGACACCTTTTCACAAGCATACATGTGTTAACCAAACAAAATACCAATGCGTATAAATAAAATATTAAAATAAAAGAAAATAATATTGAAAGGTATAGTAGAGTACCTTGATTTATAGCTTACAACAAAAATGTTGACCTACAAGCAATGCATTTAAGGACTATATAAGCAATAGTAAAACAAGAGAAACTATTTCATGTGAGGATATCTATACTTTCAAGAAGAAATAATGAATAAAAGCAGAATATTCAAGGCAAAATCCTATAATTTCATTAAATAGCAGGACAAAATTCAAGACTTTACTGACAATATTGAAGAATGTTTGTGAGCATGCAAAAGCAAGTGCTTTAAAATTTCCTTCTCTCTTTTTTTTTTATTATTTTCTTTATTTACATTTCAAATGCTATCCCGAAAGTTTCATATAGCCCTCCCCCCACCTCTGCTCCCCTACCCACCCACTCCCACTACTTGGCCCAGGCCTTGCCTTGTGCTGGGTCATATAAAGTTTGCAAGACCAAGGGGCCTTTCTTCCCAATGATGGCCGATTAGGCCATCTTCTGCTACATATGCAGCTCATAGAGATTTCATAGAATTTATTTTCTTTTATAATATAAAGGGTTATTTTATTTTTACTGTGTGTGTGTGTGTGTGTGTGTGTGTGTGTGTGTTTCATCTGTGTGTAGACACCTACAAGGGCCAAAAGAGGACATCAGATCCTCTGGAACAGGAGTTGTGAACCTTCTGAGATGGATACTGGGAACCAAACCCCAGCCCTTCACTAAGAGCAGCAAGTTTTCTGAGCCATCAAGCCATCTGTCTAGCCCTGGAACTATGTTTAGTAAAGGAAAGAAAATTTGTAGAGCCAACACACATTATTTTAAATATTTAAGGACATAAACTATACGTCACAAGATGAAAATGTTTTTAAAAGACAAAAAGTTCGGCAGAAAAAAAAAAAAAGAACATAATAAAAGCAGAGATAGACCAGTGAATAGGTCTAATGACTGAGGGCCACGATGCAGTCGTGATCAAACAGCCCCTACAGAGGTTTTGGCCAACTACCAACTTCTGTGTTCCATGGTCTATGCAGAAGAAAAGATTGCTGGACTGCATCCAATATAAAGTGTTCCCTGCCACTACATCTGTGATTCAACTCTTTCCATTTTTAATTATCTGTGGTCAAAACCAGTCCAAACACCATGACATGGAAAATACCTTAATAAATATTGTATAAGTTTTAACTAACTATGGTGGTTTGAATCAGAATGGCCCCCATAGACTCATCTGTTTGAATGCTTGATCCCCAGTTGGTGGAACTGTTTGGGGAGGATTAGGAGTTGTGGCCTTTTGGGATGAGGTATGTCATTTGGTGGTGGACTTTGAGGTTTCAGAAACCACAAGGCAGACCCATTGTACTTTCTGCCTCCTTGCTTGCGGTTTCTGGTGTCAGCTGAATCATGAAGTCTAACCTTCTGGAATCATAACTAAACTAACTAAACATTTTTGTTTAATAAGTTTCCTTGGTCGTAGTGTTTTATAAGTGCAGTACAAAGTGCAGAAGTACCAAAGTAATTAATACATAACATTTGTTATAGCACATATTGTTCTTAATTATTGTCAATTCCTGCTGTCCTTAACTTAAACTTCAACATGGAGATGAGTATATAGAAAAAATAGTATATGCAAAAGTGAACTTTTTCTGTGGTTTCAGACATCATTTTTTGGGACTGTTTGGGGGTATGTAATCTAGTGCAAAGGAAAGAATTGTCTATGTGGCAATAAAAGCGATCTAGATGCCTAATTTCTACCCTCTAGACCAGGAGTTCTTAACATTTCTAATAATGTGGTCCTTTAATACAGTTCCTTATGTTGGGGTGACCCCCAACTGTAAATTTATTTTCATCCTTAGTTCATAACTGTAATTTTGCTACTATTGTAAATAGTAATGTAAATATCTGTGTCTTCTGATGTTTTAGATAACTCCTGTGTAAGGGTTGTTCAGCCCCAAAGGGGCTGCAACTCAAAGGTTGAGAAACAATGCTCTAGAGAAATACATGCTGTCTGGGGAGTGAGAAACAATTATCTGAGGAAAGATCACAAAAAGCCTTGACTGAAGTAGGAAGTTAAATTCTTTAAGAAAATATGCAGAAACTAAACTAAAGAATTTGAACAAAGAGAGAAAAAATATGTCTGAGAGGAATTTGATAGTTGGAATAAGATCAATCATCCATCAGTCTGTCTATCATCTATTCATCTAGACAATATAATTATGTAAGAAAATTGTAAAGTAAAAAGATAATGAAGTATTTATTTGGTGTTAGGATATACTAATATTATACAAAATGTAAAGTTGTTATTATCTACTCTGTGTCAAAAACCATATGATTGTGCTGATTTAATGAATAATTTAATAGAAAGTTACCACAAAAATATAATTGAGAAACAAAGTAAGACATTATGAAATAAGTTATATAAATGCTCTCTAGTTATGTGAATATCTATATCTATATCTATATCTATATCTATATCTATATCTATATACATATATATATATAGATATAATTTTGAGATTTCTGAAATCAAATGTTTGAAATATACCAACATGTACAAATACACATTAGAATTCATTTACATGCTTAATTACTTGGACACTTTAAAATACACCATATAGTCATTTTTATAATCAAAGAAATGGACCTTAACACAATATAATTATTAATAAAAATAAACTAAAAATTAAAAAAAATGAAAAAGATATGAAAGATCTTTTGTTGTAGGAAAGATCAAAAGAAATAAAATCTCACTAGCATGCCTGCTGAAATGTGAGTGAGCATGATGTCACCAATGACCATGCCCACCTGGATGGTGAAAAGCCACCAGGCCTCAACCCTGAAAGAAGTACAGGCAACAGCACAGGCAGGAAAAGTGGCCCTCCCCAGGGAGGAGCACACTGATTTGTTATCCAGTGTCACACGGTCAGCCCTGAAAACATGCACACATTAAATGAGCATTAAATGAGCTAAAATGTTTGTATTTAGGAATGTTTATGTATATATAATGGCATATATGTGTGGAACAATTGGTATAAAAAAAAAAGAGGCCACAAATTTGAAGCAGAATGCGAAGGAGTCCAACGGAGAGTGTAGAACAAGGAGACAGAAGGGAGACACACAGTTAATTTATAGTGTTGAAATAATACAAAAATTCAAAAGCATTAATAAAAAATATTTTAAATTAAAAATATAGATGGAAAGAGGTTCCTAGGGAAGAGTGGCAATAGTGGCTGAATATCTCAGAGAGGGTAGATGATGGCAGTAATCAGAATGTGCTATATACACATAAGGATCTGTCAAGTAAATTCAGAAGTGGATGCTTTCAGCCAACCATTGGACTGAGCACAGGGTCCCCAATGGAGGAGCTAGAGACAGGAACTGAAGGGGTTTGCAGCCCCATAGGAGGAACAACAGTAGGAACTATCCATTAGCCCTCAGAGCTCCCAGGAACTAAACCACCAACCAAAGCATATTCATCGAGGGATCCATAGCTCCAGCTGCATATGTAGCAGAGGATGGCCTTGTTAGACATCAGTAGGAGGAGAGGCCCTTGGACCTGTGAAGGCTCGATGCTCCAGTGTAAGGGAATGCCAGGATAGGGAAGCAGGAGTGGGTGGGTTGGTGAGTAGAGGGAGGGGAGATGGGATAGGAGATTTTCGGAAGGGAAACGAGGAAAGGCAAAAACATTTGAAATGTAAATAAATACCTAATAATAATAATAATAAAACTCAAAAAAGGCATAGAACAAAGTGACATGGAAAAAAGAAAAATGAAAATTGGAATCAGTTTAATAGTTGAAGAGTTCCAGTGAAACCTCAATCCATGAAATATAAGTGGAAGAAAGGGGGCTGGTGAGATGGCTCAGCGGGTAAGAATACCCGACTGCTCTTCCAAAGGTGCAGAGTTCAAATCCCAGCAACCACATGGTGGCTCACAACCATCCTTAACAAGATCTGACTCCCTCTTCTGGAGTGTCTGGGGACAGCTACAGTGTACTTATATACAATAAATAAATAAATCTTAAAAAAAAAAAGTGGAAGAAAGGGATGCTTATTCTTCTAGCTCTACAGCACATAAGATGTGCATGCAAAACAGAACGAGCAGTGAATGCAAAGCGTCAATGGACTTAATAACTCCACTATATGAAAGTTCTTCTAAAAGCTGATTCAAAGAAAACAAACACACACACACACACACACACACACACACACACACACACATACACACACACACAGTGCTGATATGCTGATATTGACAGTAATTATCTCTTTGGAGAAGCATTGATTTAATAACGTGTGGTATGAATTTAACTTTTTTCTCTCCTGCACTTCTTCACTATGGATGACCTATTCCTTAGGAAATAAAAAGGGAAATAAACATTTTTCTCCAGTTGGATTGACACAATTTAGATATATATTTAATTGAAGGGTTGATCTTGAACAATGATTCAAAAAGACCCTGAGACATTCTTGAGACCAAGACACAGAGAGTAAGAATGAGTCAAAGACGGGAAAAAGCCAGAAGTTGGCTAGCAAAGAGATTAATAATGCTTGAAGTTTAAGTTCATTTTTCTTGTAAACTCATAGGTTAATGGTCTGTTTTTATAGCCAAATGAAGTTAATGGTTCATTTTATAGGTTGAGTGCAAATATCTGTTCATCAAAGTAATCTTAAATAATTTCTTCAAGTTAAGACAGCAGACATCATTAATTACAAATATTTATTTGAGAAAACGAAGTCAGCAAAAGCCCCCACAAAATCAGACCAAGAAGTCCTCTGGAGAATGACATTAATAAGAACATTTAGGATTTAGACTGCGCTCACCATGTGTTCTTAGGGATTCCAGATTCAGTGTTATGTTTAGAATAGAGTAATTCATGTGCAAAATTGTCCAGTGAGGTGTTCCATAAAGAATCAGTGCCATTGGCCTTCATTTACAACTGGAGAATAGCAACAGATTTTGAAAACCATATTTTTCTTTTCAAAACTATAAGAAAATCATTGACGATTTGGAAAATTAACAAATGGTACTCTTCCATAGCTATTGAAGGACTTACAGAAGGCAGTTTGTGAATGTGATCGGACAGTTTTTAAACTATGAATAATACATACTTTATATAATTATAATAATGGTATATGCAGTAGGGCTTCATGTTCTACATTTGATCATCTTCCTTATAATTAGCTAGTTTAATTTCTTTGAATAAATAGTTGACTTCTTATATATGCTAGGTATAAATATTAATAAATAAAATAAGAGTGTGGGGAAATTATAGCTCAAGCAACCATGGCTCGCCATCATGTTAACGTGTGCAGTGTTTGCATGCACAGAGAAAAAATACCACTTTCCTTACTTTAGAAGGCAGAGGAAGGATCTCAAATGAGGACATGGCTTTCAAGCTGAAAGAGAAAGGTCAATTGGTAGGCAGGCTCCTGGAGGTTCATGAGTGTTACAGCAAGGAGGAAAGCTGCGTGTAAAGAGCTTGGGATAGAGTGAATAGAACATGGCATGTTCAGAGAGCTGGAGGGAACCATGTGACAGTACTAGGGACAAGAGAGGTAGTTACGTAGACTCTGAAGTACATGACGACACAATACACAGCAGCAGAGATAGCCTTGGAATGAATATCGTGATGAGATAAGAGATACTGGGTCCAAGTGGTGAGGCTTGAAAACTAAGAAGCCAACTAGCATGTGCGGAAAGATAGTCATGGGAGAGAAGAGTGAGGAAAGAGGCTTAACAAGATGAAACCCAGGTAGAGGGCGCAGCTGTATCTTGAGACGTGACCCTTCCGAACTTCTGCTTCTGTGAGGCAGCCAGGGAAGGAAGTAAACAAAGCAAAACATGAACTAATCCTTCCGTCTCATCCAACTCAAGACTGGAGGAGTCAGTCAGCTGACTACATCCAATCATGCATGCATCAAAATGTCACACTGAAACCCCAACCCAAGGCCAAGAAGTCAGTTGGAACTGATATCTCACGAGAGAGGGAACGTAAGTTCTCTCCAGTGTAATGACACTCGATATACCAATCACGCTCCAGGGAAGGTCTCATGCTCAGTTGTAGTTGGCCAACACAATTGCCATGGTTTCTTTCTTTACTTTCGTTTTTCTTTCTTTGGCTTTGTTTTCTTTTAATTCTTAAAAAAAAAAATCAAATAATCAAACTTTGTTATATGGAAAATGAACACAAAGTTAGATTGAGACAGAGGGGAAAACATCAGGAAGAGGTGGGAAAGGGAAGGAATACGGACAATATATAGTGTATAAAGATTAAGGAATTAAAAGTCTCAATAATATCCATTCTTTACAATAAATGTGTGCCAATAAAACTGAGGTTATAGACCTGTATTTGTTATAGAAACTTCCATATGTAAAACCTCTGGAGGGTTGTCAGAGAGTACAAGTCAAAGGAATATGTCAACACGTGCTCTAGGCCTCTTCTAGCCCGATAAGGAGAAATTTGGGGAAGAGCCTGGATCTGAAGATTAGGACAGGAGAATGTCAAAGCAGGTAGCTTGTAATGAGTCCCGTAGTCAGTCAATGAATAGGAAGTACTTTCAACAAGATCAGAACCTCCAGCAAATCTTCACCTTGCGTTTTAAAGCTTAATTATATTGTTGACCATTCGTGAAGGGACTCAGGTTGACTAGGTTTCTCTGTTCAACAGTTGGCTCACAGTTTCTCTCTGTTCTACATCCCCATGCATCTAGCTCCCCATGCTTCTTCCAGGTACTGAGGACATCTCAGAGAAAGCATCTGACAACTCTGGTGTCTTGATGGGCTCCTGCAGTCAGGTCTAACTGTGGTGGGAAGCATGGTGGGAACAGTAGAACTTGTCATCTGTTCTTATCAGAGACTGTAGTTTGGACTACAAAGACTGTAGACTTCTCCTCATCCAGCTCCTTGGGAACGCTTTGTCTCTCACAGCACTGAGGCTTTTTGCTGTCTCCCCACCTGTACTGCAGAGAGGAGGCTTCTCTGGTCTTGGGTCCTAGAAGAATCCTTTTCCACAGGATGTCCTTTACCACAGATGTCCTTTACCACAGGATGTCCTTTACCACAGGATGTCCTTTACCACCTAGCTATTGAAAGAGTAATTGTTTTTCTTTTTTCTTTTTTTTTTTTTTTTCATAATGAAAATTCCAAATTTAACCAAAGAGATGACTCAGTTCTTTCAATACAGCATACCCTTTAGCACATTTGACAGGGAAGATGAGCCAGAGGGTTTGGAGGTTTGTTAAGGGTTCAGTTCATATCCATTGTGAGTATCTACTGAGAACTGGAAGTTGATTGACATATCTCTTTGCCATCTTTCTTGTACTTTCTCAGCATTGCAGATGACGAAGGATTCCATGAGTGAGTTGTTTATAGTTGTGGGGTACGAACTTGGGATTTAAAATCTAAAAGCAGTTGTGACATTTCCCTGATATCTTTATTGTCTTTTGTGTTAGCTTCAAGCTAAAATCTACCTTCATTTCCCTCTTTCCAGTTTCCATTTTTTTCCACAACTGGGAAAATATGACCAATAATTTAATAAACGAAACACTTAGGT
Organism: Mus pahari; assembly: GCF_900095145.1. Lineage (NCBI taxonomy): Eukaryota > Metazoa > Chordata > Mammalia > Rodentia > Muridae > Mus > Mus pahari. The sequence goes on along the minus strand of NC_034593.1, from coordinate 116,809,683 downwards.
AACAAGAGACCCTTTCAAGGAGATGTGGCTGTCTAATGGAGAATTATTACACCATATATTTATCATAGCTGTACAGCAGAAGCAGATCAGGGAGAAATGATGACATCTTTTCCTTCTGAATATATGTTTTTTTTTTTTTTGAGAATGTGGGCAATGAAAAAAATAAGGAGGAGGTTAAGCAATTTAAAGGAAAACCATTCCATTTGAGGTAATGTGCCATATGTAATTATTGAAGCATTTTTTTTCTGAGAAGGAATCTAATAAACAAATATTATTTGAATAAAATTATACCAAACGAAACCACATTCTCTCAAACATGCCAATTACACTTGTTAAAATGTTGTTGTTGTTCAGGCATTGGAGTCAAACCCAGAAATTTGTCCATGTTAGGCAAGTACTCTACCACGGAACTAATTTCATTTTCTGTTATTATTAAAAAGAAACACTTTTAACTTATCACAAGTTTAAAATATTTCAGAAGACTAACTGTCAATATATCAACCTGAGAGCTGGCACTCTAGTGTTTACATGAACTGAATAGGGTCAAACAGCCAATCAGAGTGAGTTTGTGGCTCTCCTCAATTTCATAATCAAAGGTATTCTAGGAGAGATAGATTTGTAACTCCTTGAAAACAAATATCCTTCTGTAGGCTACATTTATTTTTCATGTGAACTTAGAATCCAATAGCATTGTGCTATAATCTGCTAAAAATTGACAGCTCAGAGGCACAGGTAGTATAGATTTCTCCTTATTTTCCTCTTGGTCTCCTATAAATGATCTATTTGTGGATGTCAATAAAATGGATCAATGTCTCAAAAGACACAGAAAGCTGACAAAGTTGGGTGCAAGGCATAATCTAGGAAAAAAAAAACACTTCTGCATTTGTGATGTAAACTTCTACTTCACTCAAGAGTGAACTGAACACGGGGTTCCCAGTGGAGGACTTAGAGAAAGGACTGAAGGAGTTGAAGGGCTGAACAACAACATCAACTAACAAGACCTTTCAGAGCTTCCAGGGACTAAACCACCAACCAAAGAGTACACATGGAGGGACTCATGGCTCCAGCCACATATGTCGCAGAGCATGGCCTTGTCGGCATCAATGGGAGGAGTGGCCCTTGATCCTGTGAAGGCTGGATGTCCCAGTATAGGAGACTACCAGGGTGGGGAGGAAGGAGTGGGTGGGTGGTCAGGGGAACACCCTCATAGAAGCAGGGTAGGGGGAGATGAGATAGAAGGTTTGTGAAGGGAAAACTGGGGAAACTGAAATGTAAATATATAAAATATCCAATAAAAAGGGTGGCTTCTCTGCTTTGTAGCCTTCTATAATGTGATAAATAGTTACCAAGGTATGCTGCAGCTGTGGCCTGGCTCTATTACCAACTCTGTGACGTGTGTGTGTGTGTGTGTGTGTGTGTGTGTGTGTGTGTGTGTTATATGCTTATATAAACTCAGGCTTGTGGCATACACACTTGTGCAGATGACTGTAGAGGCCAGAGGGTGGTAGGGGTATGCCTTTCTCAATCACTTCATGATTTATAAGAAAGATTTGTCATTGAACCTTGTTGTTTTTCACTGGATGGCCTGGGCAAGAGGTTCCAGTTGCTAGGTTATCTCTGCTAGTGTTCATGTTCCACTTTTAGATGGGTTCTAGGGATCCAAATTCTGATCGTCAAGCTTGCTCAGCAAGCATTTTACCCACTAAGCCATCTCCCCTCTTGGTGACTTCTAGGCAAGTAAATGACCTATTATTATATTCATTTCTCTGTTTCTACATCTGTAAAATGTAGACAATGTGATATTATGAATTGAAAGATTGGATCTTATATCAATTTAATGAGAAGAATCTATACCATTGGTTTATTCTACAACATCCTACAATGATATACTCTTAAAACATTAATAATTAAGCCTATTTTGCTAACCAGCAAATAATTATACATTTAAAACCTATTCACACAATCTTTATGTGATTTGGTTATTTTACGCTTTGTGGAAACCCATTAGATATCTCCCCAAACTCCTAATATAAAATTTAAAATGGGCTTTTTCGTAACCCGAGTGTCTGTTATGTAGATATCCCTAGCATTTCACTATGGTCTTTGGGAAACAGTAACCCATGGATAAACTCTTTATTTAAGCAAATGATGAGTACTTCTTTCTATTCATGAAGGTGCAATCTTCTGGGGGGGGGGTGGAGTGAAAAAGTCTCTCCTTCCACCCTTTCATCTGCAAACAAACTGCCTGTGTGAAGGAGACTGGAGTTTTGTTGTTTGAAATTTAACAAATGAAAAGGGGGAACTTTCTTCCTCTTCTTTTTTTAATCCAGTGGGTCATAATTCTTAGCCACACTCTGATGTATGTCTTATCATCACATAAGACTCATATTAACTTCAAAGGCAGTGACACACAATGGCACATGGAGTGGGGAGAAACATTTCCAGGACATAATGAAGTATTATCTGAAGCAGGGATGAAGCAGATGTCTTGGGAGGGGAAACAGTAGCAGTGTGGTGAGCCAGAAAGCTGCCAGAGGCGGCGTAGGCCACTCATCCACTCATACAGCCTTATGGAGATCATACTGCCAGTCAACCGAAAGTTTGGAGCCGGGGGCGGGGGGGGGGCACGTTGGAAGTGCTGGAGACACTGCTTGAAGTAGAGGCCAACTTACATGTGTGTGACTTGGCAGAGGGTACAGGACACTCATAAATCTTCCCAGTTCCAGAGAGCTGGGGGAATTTGAGAAATGACCATGACCCACATGGGCCTGAAATGGAACAAAGATTCATGAATTTATTCACGGCCACTGAAGAGAGGCTAAGGCCATGCCTCCTATTGTACAGACACTTTTCCCCAACACTACTGTTGTAGAGTATGTTCTGAAATGGTGAAGTTCTACTTTGGTTTACCTCAAGTGCTCTTGGGAAGTTTCAAAGCTCCATACCCTAAGGGTTGTGCAAAGGGAGGTAAAGACCATCCCTGTTTGGGGCAGGAAGAGAGTTTAATGTTTCCAGGTATCAATCCATGGGATAGATACCATTATCCAGGAAACCCCAGGCTTCAAGTCCTGGACTAGGCCTGCTGATTGGAAATACAGAGCTAACTACAAAGTGATGTGTTAGTGAAAGGGGCATGTGAGGACTTAGGAGATCAGCAGTTGCCAGGCACAAATCTCCCTAGATTTCCTCCTTGACTGTAGTGCTTAACTTCTAGTTGAGCAAAGGAAAGGTGTTGCAGGAAACTGTAACTTCAGAGAAAGTGCCTATTTTATTGCTCACGTCATAGTGTTCCCAGAATGGCTAATAGAGAAGCTGTACCGCAGGATTACCACTGCCTGCTGCCTCTGCTGAGTTGTTAAGGAACCTGATTAATGGAGCAAATATGGTTTTGGCATAACAATCAAGATGGGTTCCTTAGACAAAGCAAGACTTGTCTGCTTTACCCAATGCCCATTCAAGATGGACAACTCGACATTTTTAAAATGGAAAGCAGATGTTTGGTACAAAGCTTTAAAAGTGTCAGGTATAGATGAAGGACCCTGGCTACTTAGATGGATGGGAGCCAGGGAAGGAATGTGAAGAAATCTGACATTTCATTCACCAGGCATGAGTGCGTTCCAAAATAATCAGTTTACTACCAAAGAGAAAGTTGTGTAGAATAGGTTGGTTAGGATAAGAAATGGCTTATGAATGCCATAGAAAATTCTGGTAATTATTATTCTCAACAATTAACTTGTCCTATCATCATCTTTAAATCAACTTTAATAAAGAGAAGAAACTTCAAATTATATTATAAGCATACAGTTAGTAATTACATGTTTAGAGTCAGTCTACCTAAAGTACCCAGGAAGCTATGTAAGATTTTTATGTACATCATTTTCAGTCTTCTCAACCAAAGGAAAAAATGAACATCTGCATAAACAAATGTACACTTTGAAATGTTAAGTACATAAGACTGATTATTGTGTGTTTTGAATGGCAATGGCATAATCTGGGGAACTTTGAAAAAAAGCACTCATTCTGAACTTTCCTCTCATGGATTCTGATTCCCTTTATCTCTTGTGGGGCTGGACATTTGAATACGTTAAAGCTTCCCAATTATACTAGTCTGTATCCAGATTGAAAAGTGCTATAACAATGTTAGAAGTCTAAAATATATGAATATCCTCCTACTTTCTTACCTTGCTCTTTGCTTGTATGTGCCTTAGGCTAGACAGAGTCATTGCTAGTGCATGTTTCTAGTAGCAGGCACCCCTATTTACATTCTTAATAATCCTGCAGGGCACTCAGCATGAATGGGGATGTTAAAGTAGAAATACCTGCCTTGAAACACTGAATCTCACTTAGGAGCCACGTAACCTTGTTTATATTGCTTACACAGTGTGGTCACTTTTTGTGTGGTACTAATAATGAAGACTACCACCTAGAGTTTGTACTAAGATTATATGTGAACGAGGTACATGCCAAGCCTGGCTCTAATTCTGTGAGTCACTGGGACCCAACACACAACCTTTTTGCAATCATTAAGTTCATCAGCCCAGATTTCTACATCATTCCTTGGCCTTATTATCAAGTATTTAACAAAAATGGAGACACACGCAGGTCTGTCTTTGGCTCTTATTTTCTCTAGCTACATACAGTCCATGGAAATCATCTGAAGTATTCCTCAGAGATAGGGTAGCCTGCATACTGTGACCAGGTATCTGGGGTGATTCTTATGCTCAATGCATAGCTAGTCCAATACATTTGGCCGAAATGGAAACCAGTAGAATTTTGCTTCCTTCTCTTTCTAGCTGTCATGGTTCTGGTTTGTCAGGTTCCCTGAAAACCACCGGCACAAGGTATCTATAGAGGAGACACAGAAACTGATGACAATGTACTTTTGTAGACACTTAGTCAAGGTTGTTGACTGACTTTGTATGAGAAAACAATTTTTTATATTGAAAATATATTCTTTGATCATACAAAATATCCTGATTATAGTTTTCCCTTTTCCTATCCCGTCAAGTTACTTCCTATCTTCTCTCTCAGATGCACTCTGTTTATGTCTCTCACAAACATGACAAAATAAAATAAAACAATAGTTACTATATTGAAGTAGACACAACAACCCGACAGGAGGAAAAGGGTCCTAAGAGTTGGCAAAAGAGTCAGAGACCCTCTTCTCACAGTTGGGAGTCCCATAAAAATACTAAGCTAGTAGCTATATTATGTACACAGAGGACCTGGTGTAGAACCCTGTGAGATTTCTAATAAAGCTTATTAATTAAAGATGTCCACTTTGACAGTATATAGTTTTGAACTCAAATCTTTTGGGTGATGATTGTCTTTCCAAAGGCAAGACTCTGTTATGATCATATTTTTGAAAGAGAGAACAAACTGGAGTGCTTTCCCCAAACCTTCTGAGTATATTCCTGGTGAGAAATCTCTGGAACTCATAGTTTGGAGAGAAAGTCGCACCAAGACCACTCAAGCATAATTTGTGGACTCTGTTCTCTTTTATTTCTTTTGTTGGGATCACTTTGCAGTGGCTAATACATTTCTCCTCCCCATACCAAAGCCCGAGGGTACCTTATGTTCATCACTGCCAAGCCATTCTTAAGAAGGAAGGGTGGCAAGAAGGCGATGGCTTTTACTGGCATGATATGGGGGTATGAATGAAGCTGAACCCCACAGGCTCATAGGGAGTAGTACAATTAGGAGGTGTGGCCTTGTTGAAGGAAGTATGTCACTGGGGGTGGGCTTTGTGGTTTCAGAAACCCAAGCCAGGCCTCGCATCACTCTTTTCCTGCTGCCTGCCAATATGGATGTGGGACTACCAGCTACTTTTCCAGTGCCCTGTCTGTCTGCATGCCACCATGCTTCCTGCCACAATGATAATGGACTAAACCTCTGACCAGTAAGCCAGCCCCAATTAAATGCTTTCCTTTATAAGGGTTGTGTTCATGGTGTCTCTTCACAGCTACAGCAACCCTAACTTAGGCACACGGCAACTTTGGAAGGCTCATTTCCACAGGGAGTCATTTGTCCCATGAGTTGGTAGGGAAACAGTATGTGTGACCTCTTCTCTGTCTATATTCTAAGTGCCAGGCCGGACCTCACATCAGAGTTTTTAAATATCGAGACCTTCTGAAGTAACAAATTACAGGAACCCTCCAACCATGATTTGTTTGTGAAGCTTACTTAAACATTTAGTCATTTTTGTTGGCTAAACCTAAAACCCCAAGAAACAACTGCCATTAAGCCCTATTAAGCCAATGTGTGTAGTCCAGCACATAGGTGGCAGAGACCCACGAATCATTACTTTGAACTCATTAACAGTTCATGTCAAAAACCAAAAAGAAAAGATTATAATTTATATTCTTTGTTGCTATAGCCAGAGAATTGATGGAAAACAGTAAAATGGGCAAACTGGAATCAACCAGGAAATGGTGTTCTAGAGACAGAAAGACATAAAATGAATTAGGACGGCCAAGGTGTGCTGCTAGAGCCACTGGCTAGCCTCTTGGGGCTTACTAAATTAAGCCTGCATGTCTGTTGTGCCTTGGTCATTGGCTCTTCATCAAAGATCTTCTCTTGGGGACTCTGGCTGATAACACACTCATGTCCAGAATACTGATTGTTCTGGTGGCTGGAGAAGAAAGCCCTTGAAGTCATGGGTCACAAAGCACATACATCATCTTTGGTTGTAATTGATTGTCCAGGACTAGCCAACCATTTGTTCAAAGAGACAAACCTATGATATTTGGGGTAAAGTACTAGTAATTACCACAGATGCATTTAAAGCAACGAAACTTATCATTTCTATATTTGGTGATGTTCCTCAAGTAAATGGTAAGATGACTGTTCCATTAGAGTAAGTATATATATTTTTAAAATCATAGATCATAAAAAAGAGACTCATGAATATATAAAAGATTTCTTTCAGTCATTATAAAATTGAAATCCTACTTTAATATATATGTATATATGTATATATATATATGCAATGTGTAAAGAATGTATCAATATATTTGATTTTCTTTTCTTCAGAAACAGAACCATGCAGTACAGAATTCGTGCCAGAATTCAAAAGAAAAAAAAATGTGAGCAAGCATAGGCTTTCTCTAGAGAAAACCTGAAGCCAATGCTTCCAGATAGTAAGAATGGCATTTCTAGGTGAGAAGACATGATGAGTTTATTTTTCATTTTAAAAAGACATGATAAATTTCTCTTTCATTTTAAAACTCTCAGTTTCAACATTCATATGTGATATATATATATATATATATATATATATATATATATATATATATATATAAAATGTTTATATATGTTTTTTTAATAAAGGAAAACATTATGAAATCTTCTAGGAGACAAAATGCTTGAGAAACAAATATTTGGTGAATTTTTTTTTGCATTGGATATAAACTCAGATTATTCACCATAGGTAGTTATCTAAGAACAGAACCTCCTTTTCTTCTAGAAGTTTTAAAGTAATGTTGACTGTCATCAGTTCTGAGGGTTAGAATTTGTTAGGGGACAGAAATGGCAGAGGCTTCTATGGTCCATTCCTGCTTTGGCTTTAGTTGTTCTGTTTACTTAAAGCAGTGTAAGATACACACAAGGCTGTTTTTCAGGAAAAAAAAATCCTTTATCAAATTTTAGTTTGGGCATTTAAAAAAATTGACTGTCTTTTAAGTGTTCATTTTGATTAAAATCCAAAGTATAAAAACATAGTATATCTTAGATTTTTGTTTCTTTGTTTGTTTGTTTGTTTTTTGAGACAAGGTTTCTCTGTATAGCCCTGTCCTAGAACTCACTTTGTAGACCAGGCTGGCCTCGAACTCAGAAATCCGCCTGCCTCTGCCTCCCGAGTGCTGGGATTAAAGACATATGCCACCACGCCCGATTATATCTTAGATTTTTAATTGAATTTTAAATAATTGGCTACAGAATTTTCAAAGTTTCTATTTTTAAACTGTTTTGTATATTTTAGTAATTTTCTTCTTAACTTTCTCTTTTCAGCTTCTCTCCTTCCCACAGGAAGACCCTTCCCATGTTCATATCTTTTCCTTTTTGATTTCTTATCTGCTGAGTTTGTCTTCTGTGTGGCTGTGGGTTTGAAACTATACAATTCACCCAGGTGGGCTCATTGGTAGGGATACAATTTTAAGAAACGATTCAGCGTATTAGTGCAAGACAACAGATCAAGGGTTTCTTAAGAAAGAGCAGGGAAGGCTGGAGAGATGTCTCAGAGGTTAAAAGCATGGACTGAAGTATCCACATGATGGTCTTCCTTCTTGGCTTTCTTATGTTTTGCAAAATGTATCTTGGGTATTCAAAGTTAGAATAAGGAACAAAATACCCATTAAAGGACATAAGTACAGAGACAAAATTTAGAACTAAGATGAAAGGATGGACTACCCCATCCAGGGATTCATCCCATCATCAGCCACCAAACCCAGATACTAATGCACATGCCAGCAAGATTCTGCTGAAGGGTCCCTGATATAGCAGCCTCTTGTGAGGCTATGCCAGTGCCAGGAAACAAAGAAGTGGATGCTCACAGTCAGCTATTGGATGGAACACAGGGCCCCCAATGGAGGAGCTAGAGAAAGTACCCAAGGAGCTGAAGGGGGATGCAACCCT
>NC_034593.1:116785034-116800542 GCF_900095145.1 Mus pahari | reverse complement strand
GGAGGAGGAGGAGGAGGAGAAACAGGGAAATAACAAGGGACCCGAGGCTACTTTTGAGGGAAATGGGAATGTCTATCATTTTGAATGTGCAAACGATCTTATGACACATCATAAGTATCTGAATTGTTTCTTTTAAATATGATCATTTACACCCAAATGCAGCCATTTAGGTGTACAAATATATATTAAAAATATAACTCAGCCTTGATTATCAATAGTAGAGCTCGTAAAGGTTCCTGTTGAATTAAATTACCAAGGTACAAAGATCAAGTTTATAACCCTAACTTGTTATATTTATATCAAAACTTAAAGCTCAGAATGTGAAATTTTTAGATGGCACTGAGCTAGAGTGAGTGAGAATGTGATGTAGTTAAGATCACTGTGAAGGACATGAAGTTAGTAAGCTGGAAGTTAACTAGTAGCGGATGCCAAGATTCCAGCTGCCTGGATAAAACCCACGTTTTAAACTATTGTGTCCACTACTGTTTAATGCAACTGTGATCTACAAACCTGTCACATGGATGCTGCTCACCTAAAAAGTTTATCACTATGATAAACTAACATCCTTCAGGTATAGTTCAAATGGCCAGAAGCATTTCATGTAAACCCATATTGCTTTTGTGAAAACAATGTTAGAAATATCACTCACTGAATAAAGAAAAGTGGAACATAAATTTCCAAGGCAAACATCAATGTATAAGTGCTAACAAATAACCTAACATTGGGAATACACACGCTTATTGTTGTAAAATTGTTTCTTAAGTATTTTTAGAGCTTTATACTTTTGGATCATCACGTGAATTTTTAAAACTCCAGACTAATAACGAGCATAATACTAAGCCTCTCGTCATAACCAAGCCTACTTCTGTAAGAAGAATTGCAAAAGCGAGGTATTCTTTTGATCCATCAGATCAGCTGTGGTTATTATGTTCTCTACAAGGGCAGAGAAATCTGAGTTGCTTTGATCTCCTCGCCATTTATAAGGGCCACAGCTGATTGGATTAAGGCACACATGCTCTAAAAGCTGTCCTACCATTGAATGCACAGAAACAATGTGCGTCTAAGGAGATACTTTCAAATTCTAAAATATTTATGGATAATAATGGCATTTCAGTTTCAAAAATTATTCATTGACATTCATATATATATATATATATATATATATATATATATATATATATATATGAATATATATATTTTACATTTTAAACAAAACTTCAAACTGAGTGGAAAACACTCTCATTCATATTAAAAACTCCAGAAGAGACTTGCATCTTGGGTAAAATGGAGTTTTCAAAGGCTTTTAAATTTTTCTTTCCTCTTCAAACTGTGGGGGTAGACCTCAAGAAACACTGCTTTTAAAGTTCTTGATGTTGTGTTGCTGAGCGTGAGTACCGTTGCCTCTTTTTTGTTTGTTTGTTTGTTTGTTTATTTGTCACTTAACAGAGCAAATCTTTATGAGGAACTAAAATATACTAAATAGACTCGTGAGTTGACTCAAATGCAGCTGAGCTAGGCACCACCATGACAGCCTCCCAAGGAGGCTCACATGGAGAGTTTAGAAGTCATTAAATATTTTGTTCCAAAAGAATTAACTATGTAGGACAGAGTTTTAATGGAGATTGGTTCACATAATTAGGTAAGCCAAGATTCTCTATGGTATGAACTTCTAAACCAGCGGAGTAGCAATTGGACCTTATAACGTGGTGTATGGCTGGAGACCCAAGGACGGAAGTGTATAAAAGGACAGGGAAGCACACTCCAGGGGCTACTATGAGTGCGGGCAGACGTGGTGTGACCAGAACAACATCTCTCAGTCTACTGACCCAGATACTGACTTGTCTGGAAGCAGAACACCCAGAAGTCATCTCTTAGCAGCTATCCAGATTTCCCATAATATGACCAAACTTACACATGAACTGGCCATTTATCAAAAATCCCAGTGTTCTCCTCACCTTCAATTTTACCTTTGATACTCGCACATCCCTTCAGTCAACTGAGGTGTCCAAATATTAAGAAGCTAAAGAACTCATACATTTTAAATGCCTGTTTTAGTATATTATTATAGCTGTTCTATGACTAGTTATTGTTATTTTATCCCTTACTGTGCTTAAGGAATAAACTAAAATTGAACGGATATGTGCGTCCAAAGACTTGCTTATTATTGAGGCAATGAATATGTAATTAAACTGAATTTCATCATTTAACAGAGTATGCATATATCATAACATTATATTTTATCCAATAAATATAGATGATTATTTGTCCATTAAAATAAAAATTAATGATTTTTATTATATATTTTCTTTATTTACATTTCAAATGCTGTCCCCTTTCCTGGTTTCCCCTCTGAAAACTCCCTATACTCCCCATCCCCCTGCTCACCAACCAACCCACTTCCACTTCCCTATCCTTGCATTCCCCTATACTGGGCATAGAACCTTCACAAGACCAAGGGCCTCTCCTCCCATTAATGACCAACTAGGCCATCCTCTGCTACATATGCAGCTAGAGCCATGAGCTCCATGTATACTTTCTGGTTGGTAGTTTAGTCCCAGGGAGCTCTGGGGGTACTTTTTATATTTTGAAAACATACTTACAATATTTCACCTTTCCTTTTCCTTCCTTCCAAGCCTCTTATCTAGCCCTCCCCTCCTTACTCTCTTCCAATTTTATTGCCTTTTTTCATTGATTTGTTAAATACATATATGTATATTCATTTATACACAATTATATATTCTATAATGTTATACAAAATATATTTAAAGCATATATATACATATATAATCATTATTTTTTTCTTTAAACATACATACAGCCTGCTCAGTGTCTAATATTACTTGTATATATGATTTCAGTGCTGACCATTTTGTACTGGATAACCAATTGGTGAACTCCTCTTTGGGGAAGACTATTTCTCCTTCTCTCCACACTCCATTGTCACCTGCATTTCTTTGTAAATTATTGAGTTCTCCTCTGTCCTCTTTAGCATACCTGCTGTTGTCCTTGTTCAGCCCATGTTTAGGCCACCATGCTGGAAGGACTTTATGGCAGTTTCTCACATTCCTAGGACACCAAGTCATCCATCAATCTCTGTACTCCTCAGAATCTCACACCTTCTCTGCACCCTCTTCTGAAATGATCCCTGAGCCTTAGATTCAAGAGTTGAATCCTTTGGGATTGGGCTCCACATTTCTGCATGCTGTTGATTGTAGCCTCTATGTTCCAAAGAGAAGGTTCTTTGACAAACAGCAAGGACTGCACTTATCTGTGGGTATGAGGACAAAAATTTAGAATGTAGTTAGGCACTATGCTGAAGTACTAAAATGGTGAATTACTAAAATGGTGACTGTAGGCTTTTAAAAATCACCAAATGGAAAAAGAATACACAGCCTGTTGGGGAAGAGAATACATATTAATTTGGATAAGACGACTTCAATACTGAGCGCTACATGCACCACCTGATAACTGCTGAAGAGAATTTAAGCCAAAATTGAAAGAAAATTTACAATTTATAAAGGAAGGAGGGAGGTGGAGAATATCTTTTATTGATGCAAACTAGCTGGGAATTTTGTGGAACTACAGCTGAAGAAAAGCATAGATATGCATTTAGTGAAATCACCTGGAACTTTGAAAAACCTTGTATCAAGCTGCCACTACTGCCCTATCAAGGAAGATTCTCTGTGAGAGAGATTAGGAAAGACAGTTTCTGCAGCTTCCCTTGTGACCGTGGTGTATTGAAAACCAAAACTGAGAACAGGTAGAGTTTGAATTTCAGGGAGGAAAGGGGAAATTTGACAACTGAAATAGACCTGAATATTTCAAATTATTACCTACAAAAGAAAGGGGTTATTATTCCCCCAGAGATCAGTTCTGCTAAGGGAAGAGAAATACCAAACACTAGAGCCTCTAGCACTCCTGTCCCACTGAAGGAAAGGGAAGACACCGGAATGCATTAGTGATGTTCAGAGACAGGTAGCACAAACCCACCAAGAGTGGCTTAATTGTAGGATGACAGAGTATTTGCAATTTGCATATGCCTAAATAAAAGATTGTCTTAAGGTTCCTCTTACCCAGTTTATCAGGGAAAACCATTAAGTAAAATGCATAAAACATATGAATCAGCAAATACAATAGTTTAGGGGAAGTTGTGAAAGCGACAGTACCAGAGTCACAGAGGAGGGCGTGGAAATGGCTAAGTGAGAACTTAAAAATCATATGGTTATTGTAATATAGACTCTAGCCCTAGCCCTCTAATTATTCTGGCAAACAAGATGCAAAAACAAGTAGTAGCATAATCACACACAAGGAACGACACACAAACAACAACACATCCTACTGGACATCACAACACCATAAAAGAATTCCAATGGGATTCTTACATCAGACACGCCTGAACACAGAATCTTTGAATTTGGAGATGGATCAATAGCAACTTCCCTAGTTGAAAAGCAACAAGGAGAAGAGACTGGAGTAACGTTAAGCATAAGCTGTAAGAACTGTGGACAGCTGCGTGGGTAGGGGGAGAAGATCAGAAATGAGAAAGGAACAGAGGATATATTTGATGCAAAAGTAACTGGAAAAACTTTCCAAATGAATGCTAAGCTTTAAACTACAGAGCTAAAAGCCCAGAGACTATCAGGCAGGATAAATGTCTAAAAAACCCTCCAATTCCCCAGGCCCTGTGCTTAGGTACATAGTATTTAAACCGCAGGAAATCAAAGATAAAGAGAAAATCCCCAAAGAAGATGACAAAACACTTCCACAGAGAAGCAAAAGTAAAGATTAATTTCTCTTCATTATAAGGAAGAAGACAGTGAAGTGAAATGTTTGTTAAAGATAAGCCCAAATGACCCAGAATATTCTTCCTGTGAAATTTTCCTTTAAACATATAAAAGAAAAACAACTGTTTTAGACAAAAAAAAACAAAAATTAAGGAGAGGCACAGCTGGAAACCTGCCTAGCAATAAATACTGAAAAGAAAATCAGCAGAAGGGAGGAAATTTATATAGGGAAAGCAACTTAAAGCGATATAAAAAGAACTTTGGAACAGGAAGATGTGAGTAAATGAAAACAAAGTTTTCCTGTGGTTTATTCAACTGATAGACTCAAAGAGAAATTAAAAAGAAAAATTAATTTGAAATACTAACATAGATGCACTTGAGTAAGTATGCTTATATTCATTTATGCTTAAGGTAAATGATGCCATCAATGACTCAAAGAACAAAGAGTATTTATTTACAAAACATTTGCAAGGCTCATGAAATGATATGATGAGTCTGAATGTAGATGTGAATTCATTGTGAATTTATACAGAAGATGCTAGGACAGTCACTGTAAAGAGGTAAAACATGATTGGTGAACTAGCAAAGAAAATTCAATCATATTAATTGCTAATCAAAACCACAAAACCCAGGAGAATAGTATTTGAAATAAAGTGTGAACAAGTGAGAAACTACAGTGAACAAAATAGATATTAATGGAAATAATTTCAATAGTCATCTTAGAGCCAGTTACCTGAATAGTAAAAGACATATTTGAAAGACATTGTGAGGGAGGATTGTAAGATAAAATGTGTTATATGGAAGATCAGGAACTTATCTTACATATAAAGAACCATCAAGGAATGGGATATACCAAACACTAGTCAAAAGCAAGCTGCAGTGGCTAGACCAATTATCAGAGAGAGCAGATTTAAAAACAAAATGCATTATCAGAGTCAGTGAAAGAGTGTCTAAGACAGTATAGCAATTCTTTTGGGGTGGGTGTGGGTGTGGAGAGAGGGTTTCCCTGTATAGCCATGCCTCTGCTTCCTGAGTGCTGGGATTAAAGTTACCACCAGCTGCTGATTAGCTATTCTTTAGGCAAAGCATACCACAATATTTGAACCCAGGGTGAAAATGAAGGAGATATAGATTAACCCATTTTAAAGAGGGAAACACCAGTATGTCTGCTTTAGAGACAGACACGTCTAGAAGACAAAAAGTAAGAACAGAAATCAATTCAGAGGTATCACCCAGCATCCGGAGATAGTGCAAAGATCTTGGTCAGGCTAGCCAACAGCAGGAATGTATACACTTACAAATTCCTGTGGAACACCTACCAGAGAGGCCACATTTGGACTCATTAAACAGATCTTTATAAAATTGAAACGAAAGGAAGGATAATAATGGTTTCAAAATACAGCCACATTAGGCTAGAAATTAATAATGGAAAGGTAGTTGGAAAAATCTCCAGCACCTGGATTTTAAATAGCATAACTCAGAAAAGAAATAGCAAAAGAAACTCTAAATGTTTTGGATGAAGATTAAAATGATAAAGCAAAATGTCAAAAATTTTGAATATTGACCAAAAAAAAAAAAAAAAAAAACAACCCACATTCCCTAGGCAAGTTTCCAGCATTGAGTTTGTTTATTGTTGGCCATCTACTGCTGGGCATGCAGCTGACTCCTAAGAGAAGTGTTTCAGGTGTGGACAGGAAAGAGGGTCAGAGGGAGTGAATAAACTGTGCAGCTGGTGGGAGTATGGGAGGACTTGATAGAGACATTGGAGGAGGCTCCCAAGAGTCAATGTGAGCGACCTTAGCTGAGACACATAGCAGAGGGGACATGGAACATTATAGTGGCCACCCCCTGCAGTCATGAAGAACCCCCAGTAGAGGGATAGGGACACCAAACTACCTACAAAACCTTTGAGCCAACATTTTCCCTGTCTAAAAGAAATGCCGGAACAAAGATGGAGCCGAGATTTCGGGAATGGCCAACCAATAACCAGCTCAACCTGAGACCCATTCCATGGGCAAACACCAATCTCTGACACTATTAATGATACTTTGTTATGCTTGCAGGCAGAAGTCTAGCATACCTGTCCCCTGAGAGGATTCACTGAAACAGATGTAGAGACCAACAGACTAACATTTGATGGAGCTAGGGAACTCTTATGGAAGGGTTAGCATGGGGAAGGGCGCTGAAAGGGATAGGAACTCCACAGGAAGACTAACAGAGTCAACTAATCTGAACCCTTAGAGTCTCTCAGAGACTGATTCACCAACTAAAGAGCATTCCTGTGCTGGACAGAGACCCCCTGAACATGTGTAGCAGGCATGCAGCTCAGTTTTCATGTGGGTCCCAAACAACTGGAGTGAAGGCTGTCCCTAAAGCTGTTTCCTATCTGTGGAATCAATTCCCCAATCTGGGCTGCCTTGCCAGGCCTCAGTGAGAGAAGATCCAACTAGATCTACAGAGACTTGATGTGCCAGGATGGATGAATACCAGAGTTCAATCTCTCAGAGGAGAAGGCGGTGAGGGTATGCAGCGATCTACATGTAAAATGAATGAATGAATGAATGAATGAATGAATGAATGAATGAATGAATGAATGGATGGATGGATAGATAGATAGATAGATAGATAGATAGATAGATAGATAGATAGATAGATAGATAGATAAATGGAAAAAACAACAGTTGAGTAGAGGGAAGAAAAAGAGTAGTTTGTTAACCCAGTAAGACTCCCTTGGAGAAAACTAATATTTCATTTACAAGTGGTTATCAGTTAGACATTGCTTCTGGGTTAGGGATGGGGCATGTGTCCACTTCTTTTAGATCTAGTCCACAAACTGGTGCAGATCCTTGCAGGCTATGTGCATGCTGCTCAGTCTTCGTGAGTTCATGTGTGTGCCATGCCATTCCTGTTGTCTTAGAGGGTCCTGTTTTTGATGTCCTCCAGCTATGCTGGCTCCTACACTTTTTCCATGTCTTCTTCCTCAAAGTTTCATGAGCACTGACTGATGGCTGAGTGTTCTAAGGTCTCTTATTCTCTCCATAATGTAGGACTATGGGTATCTGTATCTGTTTCAATTTGCTTCAGGAGAAAAGTTCTCTGATGATGGTTGAGAAAGGCACGTATCTAGGAGTATAGTAAATCATTAGGGGTCATTTTATTGTTCTCTTTCCTTCTTTCTTTAGAATAGAAGCATTTGGTTTCACCTTAGGTCCATGGGCTATCTTCTCTTATGTGCTTGGTCCTCCAAGCCATGTTGGGTATAGGTTCAATCTTGTGGAGTAGGTCTTAATCAGATACAGGATGATTACTCCCATGAGTATTGTGCCACAATCTCACTAGAATGTCTTATGGGCAGGACATCATTGTAGACTGAAGGGTTTGTGACAAGGTTGGTGTTTATGTTTCTCTTTTGGTGGAGTGCAGAATAACTTTCTGTAACAAAGAAGCTAGAATGTAGGAGTGAAGGGTCTGTCTAGCAACCAGCTTAACTTCTTTATGTTCAGGGAGTTTTGTCATTATTGATTTTAGCAGTGGGAATTTGCCATTAATTTGTGGAGATCATCCTTTACTATTGACAGCAGCCTATGCTGTTTGAGAGTTCCCATGTGACCCCTTTGGCCAAGAAGTCAATTAGATGTAACCCAATTCTAGTACTGGGAGCTTCATTTGATGATAAGAAATGGCCAGTTCAGGCTCTGTCTTCTCCATTATTTAGTGAGTTCATTTAGATCACCTTCATATATGAATATGTTTTTAGCAAGTCCTCTTAGTATCTTCTCTACACCTCACCTCTGCAGTTCTATGGACTTAGTTGCTTAGTTATCATTGGCTTAGCAGCTAATATCCACACAGAAGTGAATACATATCGTATCTTTCTGGGCCTGAGTTTTCTCACTCAGGTTGATGTTTCTCTAGGTACATCCATTTACCTGAAATTTTCAAGATTTTTTCCTTTCCTTTTCCTTTTCCTTTTCCTTTTCCTTTTCCTTTTCCTTTCCCCTTCCCTTTCCCTTTTCCTTTCCTTTCCACCAAGCTTGCCTTTCTTTCTTTCTTTCTTTCTTTCTTTCTTTCTTTCTTTCTTTCTTTCTTTCTTTCTTTCTTTCTTTCTTTCTTTCTTTCTTTCTTTCTTTCNTCTTTCTTTCTTTCTTTCTTTCTTTCTTTCTTTCTTTCTTTCTTTCTTTCTTTCTTTCTTTCTTTCTTTCTTTCTTTCTTTCTTTCTCTTTCTTCCTTCCTCCCTCCTTCCCCCCTCTCTCTTTCTTTCTTTTCTTCCTTTCTTTTTTATAACTGAGTTCTGCTCCAGTGTGTTAATGTACTACATTTTCTTTATCCATTCTTTTCTTGGCGAGCATTTAGGTTGTTTCCAATTGCTGGCTATTATGAATAAAGTAAGAATGAACATGCTTGAATTAGTGTCTTTGTGGTAGTAGGAAATATCTTTTGGGTATATATCAAAGAGTAGTACATCTAGACCTTGAGGTAGATTGATTCCCATCTTTCTGATGAACCACTATATTGCTTTCCTAAGTGACTGTACAAGTTTTCATTCCCATCAGCAATGGATGAGTGTTCCTCCTGCTTCACATCCTTGCTATCATGGTCTTCTTTTTGTGTTCATAGTCATTTTGATAGATCTAAGATGACATTGCAAAGTAGTTTTGATTTGCATTTCCCTGATGACTAGGGTGCTGAACATTTCTTTAAGTGTTTCTCAGCCACCAGAGTTTCATCTTTTGAAAATTATCTGTTTATATCTATATCACATTTTTAAATTAGATATTTTTCTGAAATCTAGTGTTTTACAACCACTTTCAAAGTATGAAACCAGAAGTATTCCTTCCTGATAAATTCTAGGAGCTCAGAAATGCTCTGATACCATAACCACATGAATTTCTCTCTCTCTCTCTCTCTCTCTTTCTCTCTTTCTCTCTCTCTCTCTCTCTCTCTCTCTCTCTCTCTCTCTCTCTCTCTCTTGCATGGTCTCTCTCTCTCTCTCTCTCTCTCTCACACACACACACACACACACACACGTAAAACCATTTTCGCTCATGACAATGAACATGCATGTATAAATCATCAAAAAAACCATTGCCAAAACTAATAATCAATGTATTAAATGGTGACCATACATTTGTGACTTCATGGCCTGTGTCTCACATAGGCAAGGCTTCTCAAGATTTGAAAATCAGTGTAAGCCTCAGATCAACAAGGTAAAGAAGAAAGCTGAAAATATCATAACAATGCATGCAGAATATTTATTCATCAGAATATGCTGTGAAAATAAATGTATGAATTCTTTCTACAAAACTCTGATAAAAAAATCAATAAATGCAAAGATTATCCATGTTGTTGGTCAGGAGACATAATCTTATCAGTAAGTCTCTAAATGGGGTCTATATATTCAACCTGATCTCAGAATTAGAAGTTGTCTTAGAACAGTCAACACAAGACTGTGGGGAAACAACACTTAAAGTTCTGATGTTCAGAATTTACTAGTAAATTACAATAATTAAGAGTGAATTGTAGCCGGGCAGTGGTGGTGCATGCCTTTAATCCCAGCACTTGGGAGGCAGAGGCAGGCAGATTTCTGAGTTCGAGGCCAGCCTGGTCTACAAAGTGAGTTCTAGGACAGCCAGGGCTACACAGAGAAACCCTGTCTCAAAAAAAAAAAGTGAATTGTATTGTAGTAAATATAAATAGAATGCTGATGTAGGATAGATAAAGTAATATATCTAATGAAAATATCTTTGACAAAGGAGCAAAGGCATTATGATGGAGAATAGCCAGGCTTTTGAATAAATTTTATTTTACCATTTTGGCATGACAAGACCATGAAGCAAACAGCAATATTATGCTTCACGTAAAATCAATTGAAAATGATCATTGTACTAGATATAAAATGTTTTTGGTATAATCTCTTAAGTATCATCTGTGAAAGGAATAATGTAGAAGTTGGACTATATCATTAAAATTCAAATTTATTACTCTGTAAAAGGTACTGTCAAGAACACAAAGATATATTGGAATTTAATATTTACAAAACATAACTGGTAAAGAATCAATAGGCAAATGATACCACATTATTATAGATATACAGATGGCAGGAAGACATTAAGAAAATACACAGCATTATCTGTAGCTAGGACATTGTGCTAGAATCCACCACTTTCCTGTAAAGGGTGAAGTCCCAAGCATTGCAGATGAGAATACAAAATACTGTAGCCACGTGGGAAGGCATTGTCCTTCTAACACTTCTAGCTAAACACTTATTTCTTACAATATACCCTAGAGTAAGAAACCTCTCTTCTGACCCCATTTGAGCGTTTTGAGCCTTCAGTTGTTGTGTGTCTTGTTCTGGAGCCTGTGGCAGAGCATACGGTGGAACAGAGAGAGATGGGGACTAGGCGTGGGGATGGATAGAGAGCAGGAAAGAGCAAGAACAAAGTTCTCTTGTAAACTTTTATTTCTAAAAATGTAACTATCTGTCACATGGTGCCACCAACTGTTTCATCGTCTCGACATTGCTTCATCAGCTGTGGACAAAAGCTTTCAGTAACACCGGAGACTTTGAGTGACACTTTCAAATGAAACCAAGCAGCATTATTCGTAATTACCCAAATGGGCGTACAGAACATGTACCTACAATATCCTCCAGTAATTTGGTCAATGGATAGACACACTCAGCTTATCCAGATGGGTAGCTGTTTCTCAACATGAAAAAGGAAATGGGAAAACAACCTACATGGTACAAAGACCAGTTGTGTGCCTGGGATTAGGGAAAGGGAAGAATGAAACTATGAAGCACCCAGAATGCTTAGGTCTGCAAGCTTTATTTGCTCCTATAGTTCTGAGGAGCAAATTTAAATCTTGTGCATGAAAGTCATGCAGTCTGCCATGAGATACATCCAACTCCTTCTGTGGCACTTGATCACTTACAGATTCTTTCACATATTTTTTTAAGTGGTCAACTGATGTACACCATAGGACGAGCCGATCAATTATCATGTCAGAGATTGTGGGATCTGTACTACATCATCCTTCAATTTTCCATGATCCCTGACTATACTGATCAGATGTTCCTTATATTTTAACCAGTTCTGCACTAGAAGCCAGGAAAGGTATACCTCTGGCAGCTTCAAAGAGGCTCACCTTGCCCTTTTGAAGTAGATGACATAAACAGGGAGCACCACTAGGGCTTTGTGTGTGTGTGTGTGTTTTCTGTGAAACAGTGAGTGTGAATCATCATGCCTTACCTGGTTGTTGAGTCACTAGATTTTTGCTCCATTGGCACATTAAGACTCTTTCAGGAAGGGCCTGTTCCTTAAAGAAAAGCTGTTGTCACAGGTATTATTTGGGTAGATACATTACCCCTGTAGTGCCTTGGGGAGAGTCACCATCTAAATAATCTCAATATGTTATGGGAGTTTGGTTGATGTGATAGCAACTAGACTCATCCCGTCATGAACGTTTTCTATCTGAGGATTATTGTACATATTTTAGGAAGTTGTCCAAAAGGCACTTGTTATACAATCTGTTGTCATAAAGATTTGAGAACCAGAGACTATTTAGTAGCGTCTGTATAAGTATGTTTTATGTATTATTGAGGATATAGTCATAGACTGGATGTGAATGTTTCAATCTCCACAAATGCCCTAGGATTCTCTTACCTTCAATGACTATGGTCAGTGTGCAGAGAACCAGGTACCAGCTGATAGACATTGAAACATTGGTGCTTACCTTTGTGATGTGTGATTGAAAAATGTGGCTGTGTGTCATTTGATTTGCTTTTCCATCTGGTTTTTACATTTACCAACCCAAGAGCCATATCATTTATCCTTCAAAATGCTCTCCTTTTTATTTGATGAAATGTCTTTCCATGGAACTCTATTCCACCTGTCAAGCTCCCCTTTGCTCACATTAGAAAGGAAGGCTTTTTACTTTTGATAGGTCTGAATTAAAATGGCGCAAGACTCATTTGCCTTAAAGACTCAAGCAATGATAGCAGAGGTTTGGTGAATGGTAAATTAGAATTCGGTCCAGTAAATCTTATATCTTATAAAGAAAAGAAAGACTTATTTTATTGCTCAAAATAACTGAGTTATTACACATTCATCACAATTACTCACTAAAAGGCTGTGGTGCATATTTTTTTTTTAAGTAAACAATAGATCCTCTGTTCCAAGAAATATTTCATCTAAGAAAAAAATGATTTTGTAATTCAAAACAGAAATGCCCTAAGTTTTCATCATACATAGTCACATTTGTGGGCCATTTCATCTGGGTGACTTGCTGACATTTTTCGTGTTTGTGACTTCATAGGCTGTGGTCATTTGTTACCCCGACATTACCCATCCGCACATGCATTTGTCATCCCCCCTTGAATTTGCTCCAGTTGGGTACTGGGAACTTAGGACCAAGAATAATAATGTTATGTGAAGGATATCATTAAAGGAAAACTTTTACT
Source organism: Mus pahari (assembly GCF_900095145.1). NCBI lineage: Eukaryota > Metazoa > Chordata > Mammalia > Rodentia > Muridae > Mus > Mus pahari. The sequence continues at coordinate 116,787,297 of NC_034593.1, read as the reverse complement.
TCAAAGTCCAAGCACATATGGTTTTGACTTTTATAAAGATGGCAGGTGGACATGAAGAAAAGGTTGATTTCGAATTTATTTTTGGGATGGAGGGAACTTCTTAAAGTCTGAGGAAGATTAATTTTCAATTTGGCATTCCTCATAATTGAAACATGATCAGGTTTTACAACTTCCTGAGGTAACTTTTGTGGATGCCGAAGCTGTCCTCCTGGAGAGCAGCGGAACAATTTAACAGAAGTGTCAGAATGATAGAATACTGACAAATGTTAGGTGAAAGAAGGAACACGTCTACAGTGAAGTCCATTTGAAGCCATAGCAATGAGCTAAAGAGGAAATGATTGCCTTTGAACATGCCTCATGAAGAGAACAGTTTAAAAAACAGTATCTATTTTAGAAAATCAGTTTATTACACATTTTGTTTATTCCTAAAACTCCTCAGAATATAGATGTGCAAAAATGCTGAAGGTTCTTTAGTGAATCTCCAAGTTTAGTCCTTTGGAAATATCCTTATCACTTCTATGATAGGGATGTGATAAATCAAAGAAGGGACAAAGATTGATCAAGTAGAACTGAGAATTCAAATCCTAGCTGTTATCCTAAAGACATTCAAATATCCACTGGTGATATTTACTAGCAAAACATGAGAAATCACCTAAATGTGAATTTATGAGACAGGCCAGACCAATTCCTATTAGAAATGTACCATGATTGTTTTATGCATATTGTCAATAATATTGGCATATTCAATATTATGGAATAGCTTCCAAGATGTAGAATAAAAAGCAAAATTCAGGGTAGTATATTATGAATAGTATGCTAATGTCCATTTATAACGGTTTCAGATACACATTATTCATGCATATAACTTTAGTAGATTTTAAAATAGATTCAGCATTTCCTCCATTATATTATGGATAATTGGAGAAGAAGCTGGTATTATTGTCTTCATCTCCAAAATTACTTACAGTTACAAATGTCTGCTTTGCAGCCTTGTCTTGAAGTTATGAGGAGTCAGAAGCTTTCTATGTTAAATTTTGATTTAAGATAAAGATTTCTCTCTGTGAGATCTACCCTTTTTTGTCAGTAAACAGGGCTTTCGTGAGGTAGTAGAGAAGGGGTCAGGAGATCTTTTTATACAAGGTTGGTTTGGATGGAGAGCGGCTGAGTGAAAAGGTTTGGGTCTGTCACTAGACCTCCTTTCCCTCAGGCTCCTCCCCTTGTAGTTCTTTCAGATAGGAACAATTCTGGGTCAGAGTTTTTGACTGTGGGATGGCGACCCCATCCCTCACTTGATCCCCTGTCTTTCTACTGGAGGCGGACTCTACAAGTTCTCTCTCCCCACTGAAGAGCATTGCATCATGATCCATCTCAAGAGGAGACTCCACGACCTGACATTATTACTGATGCTATGGTGTGCTTACAGATAGAGGCCTGTCATGACTCTGCTCTGAGAGGATCCAACAAGCAGTTAAAAGTCAGATACAGACACTTACACCCAACCAATGGACAGAAGCCAGGGACCCCTGTGGTTGAATTAGGGAAAAGTTGGAAAAGGCTGAGGAGGAGGGTGATCCCATAGGAAGACCAGCAGTCTCAACTAACCTCAACCCCTGAGATCTCTCAGACTCTGGGCTACCAACCAGACAGCATACACCAGCTGACATGAGGACCCTGACACATATATATATCAGAGGACTGATGGGTCTGGACTCAGTGACAGAAGACTCAGCTAACCCTGGAGAGACTTGAGGCACATGGGAGTGGGGTGGAGTTGGGGGATGGGGACATCCTCTTGGAGATGGGGGAGGAGAGATGGGATGAGGAATAGTCAGAGGTCAGACCATGAGAGGGATAATGACTGGACTGTAACAAAAGATCAAAGAATTTAAAAAAGAGAAGGTTTGGGGGGCATTTCTAGAAGAATAGAAAGAAGTCAGATTTCTAACATTTCCATTGTGCTTGTGTGTGTGTGTGTGTGTGTGTGTGTGTGTGTGTGTATGCCTAAGTATGCCCAAGTGTGTGCTTATATGTGTGTGCATGCTGATGGAGGCAAGAGGAAAACTTTAAGCAGAGCTACTCAGGTTCCATCCACCTTCAGTTAGAAAGGGGTCTCTCACTGGCCTACATTAATCTAGACTGACTGTTAAGTGAACTTTAAGAACCCACCTGTCTCTGCCATATTCCCTGACCCATGCCAGGGATTGCAAGGGCACACCACTACATATGTCTCCTCCTCCTCCTCCCCTCCTCCTCCTCCTCCTCC
>NC_034593.1:116774596-116784793 GCF_900095145.1 Mus pahari | reverse complement strand
CCTCCTCCTCCTCCTCCGCCTCCTCCTCCTCTTCTGAGCAAGTGTCTGTGGAGTAGGATGTCAATCATTTGGGTATATGCCAATGATTGGTCGATTCATTTTCAGCATTTTGAGAATTATCCACACTAATTTCCAGAGTGGCTTGACTTGCTTGCAGTCCCACTAATAGCGAACAAGAGGTTCCATTTCTCCACACCCACTAAATCATTTGTTATCCTGTTGTTTTCTTGATCTTTGCCATTCTAATTGGAGTAAGGTGAAATCTCAAAGTTGTTTTGATTTGATTCCTAATTGTTAGTGATAATATGGAATCATACTGTTAAATGCCTACCTAAAATTTCCTACATGTTAAGTCAGTGTATAAATATGCATATACACTTGGCCGGCAATGCTGCCTCCAAGCCAAAACCCATGTAACAAAACCCCCAACATCAGACATGGGATGCTCTTTTTTGAGTTATTGGATAGGGTTGTTCAAGAGACTCTGATAACATTACAGGCCATTGTTATTGCCTATGTTTCCTCTTAGAGGTGGAAGGTGAGTCTAATGCATTTTAGACACAGAGTCAAGAGGATCCAGTGTGTAACTTTGGCTTCTTTGTAAAAACAAAATTAGTTGGCCATGGGTGTATCGGTTTATATTTTTGTTCTCAATTCTCTTTCATTCATCAAGTGTCTGTTTTGATGACATGCCAAGGTGTTCATTTGTTTGTTTTGTTTTGTTGTTGTTTACCACAACAGTTCTATAGTGTGACTTGAAGTCAAATACAGTGTTACCTTCAATATTGTATATATTTTTAGCTATTCTTTGCTTTTTTGTACTTCCATATGAATTTTGACATTGTTTTTATAATTTATTTGAAAAAATGCCTTGTAAATTTGATGAGAATTGCATTAAATCTGTATATTGCTTATTGGTAAAATGCTTATTTCTACAATATTAGTTTTAGCTGTTCATGTGTTTGGAAAGTTTTCTTGTCTTCTGGTGTCTTTTTCAATTTCTTTCCTCAATGTTTTAAAATTTTCATTTTACAGTCTTTTATGGACTTGGCTGGATTTTTTCCAAGATATTTTATAATGCTTTTGTGGATATGATTGCTTCCCTAATTTCGTTCTTGGTGTCTTTATTATTTTTGTGTGTTAATTTTGAATTCTGCTCCTTTGATGAATGCCTTTATAAGCTGTAAGAGTTTTCCGGTGGAGTCTTCAGGATCCTTTATATACAGAATCACAAAAATTATTAACTTAAGCTTTTCCCTCTCTTTAATCTAATTTGGCTAATGGTTCATAAGTCTTGGTAACATCCATAGAACCGACTCTCCCTCCCAGTTGGTTTGTTCTGTGTTGCCGTTACGTTTTTCATGAACTTCAGCCAGGATTTTGATGATCTCATCCGATCTACTATTTTGTCTGTTATTGTTTTTCCAAGACCTTCTGGTACATCTCTACCTTATTAAATCAGGTCTCTCAACTTTTTTGATGTAAACACCTAACACTAAAAGGTTTCTTTAGCACTGTTTTTGTTGTGTCTTAGAGTCTTTGCCATGTTATGGACTTATTTTTGTTTTGTTTGAGGAGTATTTAAATTTCCTTATTGATTTATTCTTTGTTCCAGTTATCACTCAGTATTGGCTTTTTAGCATTTTCTATAGTTCATATTGCTGTTGATATATATTTTATCTCACTATGCTCAGATAGAATGTAGAATGTTATCTTGACCTTCTGTATCTTGAGGCCATGATCTGTGTCCTAATGCTTGATAGATTTTAGAGAATGTTCTATTGGTTTCTTTTTAAAAAATTTATTTAATTTTTTTAACAGTACAAATTTTATCCCCCTCCTGGCCCACCTTCTGACTGTTCAACATCCCATGCCTCCTCCCCATATCTCTAAGAGGGTGTTCCAATGCCCCGGACTCCCCATTCCACCAAACCTCCCTACTCCTTAGGGCTTCCATCCAGTCTCTTGAGGGTTAGGTGCATCTTCTCTGACTGAGTCCAGACCCAACAATCCTCTGCTGTATATATGTTGGGGGCCTGGTTGGTGACCCAGTGTCTGAGATCTTGGGGGTCCAGGTTAGTTGAGACTGCTGGTCCTTTTACAGCGTCACCTTCCTCCTCAGCTTCTATTGATTTCTTGTAAGAATATGTATTCTGTAACATTTGGGTAGAATGTTCTGTGGAGTTCTGTTGAGTTTATTTGACATAATGTTATTTAATTCCAGTGTGTCTATTTAGTTTTTGTCTTGATGGCCCCTTGATGTGAGTAGGATTTTAAAGTCCCTCACTATCACTGCATGGGTATAAATATCTGGCTTTAGTTCTAGTGTATGTCTTTTGTCAAGTCATGAGTGACTGTGTTTAGTGCATAACTATTTAGAGTTGTGATATCATCTTGGTAGATTTCCCCATTAGTAGGTACGAAATATTCTTCCATATCTCTTCTGAATATTTTAGTTTTGAAGTCTATTTTGTCAGATATTAGGACAACTACACTTGTTAGTTTCTTACTTTCATTTGTTTTATTCTAACCTTTTCCCATCCTTTTACCACAAAGTGAATATTTATTGTAGATGATGTTTTTCTTGTAGGTGGTAAGAAAATGGATGCTGTTTTTTCTAAGTAATATTGAATTATAATTGACATGTTTTTATATTTTATGCTGTCTTCTTATACCTCTTTTGATCAAGTGTTCTGGAATTTGTTTTATTCTTTGTGACCTCTTGATGTATTTATCTTTATCTTTAGATTGAATTGTCACTTCCAGTATCCTCTGTACTTTTAAAATACTTTAATCTGTTTTTATCATGGACCAGTTTTATTTCTCCTTCAATTTCAGCAGTTCTTAGTATAATAATCTGGAATAAAAGTTGTGGTATTTTCAAGCTTGAAATATATCATACCAGATCTTTCTGGCTTGAAAAATGTTGTCCAAGAATCAGATACTTATCTAGTGGATCTTTTAATAAGTGATTTGATAAACTCTCTTGCATCTTACAGTACCTTTTCTTTATTCCATGTTTTTGATGTTCTAGCTGCAGTATGTCTGATCCTGAAATCTTGATATTCTCTAAGCCTCTTTTATACTAGTTCTTAGGTTTGAGAAATTTTCTTGTACAATGTTCTTTAAAGTACTCTTAGTGTTCTTGCCATAATATTATTTTCATTCTTCTATGGCCACAATTTGAAGGTTGGTTCTTTTCCTAGTATCAAAATGCTTTTCCATGTTCCATTACTTTACTTTCCCATCCATACCTGACTCTCTGTTTTTAAAATGACTCTGTTGGTTGGTGAGACTTTTCAGTGAGATTTTAATCTGGCTTACTTAGTTTTTCATTTCTTATATTATTTTGTTTTCCAAAAAATTCTGTCTCTGAATTAAATTCTATTTTCACATCTTGGATTAACATATCCATTTCATTCAGCTCTCTGTTTTTGTTTTCTTAGAGTAAGTATGTCCATAACCTTTTAAAGTTGGTTGAATGTAGTTATAATTATTTGTTTGAATTCTCTATCTGGACCTTGCTGGTCATTCTCGTTAGGATTCATTACTTTGTGATTAGTCATTTGGAGAGCAGAAATTCTCTCTTGGTTTTTCGTGTTACTCTTGTTTCTCTGCTGGGACTTGAGTATCAGAAGCAGCTTGTTAGTTGTATTTTTCTTTTTGCTTAAACCATCTTTGTTTGAATGCTCAGAAGCAGATTAAGTTGCAAAACAGTTGAATTTTTTTTTCTTTTGTGGAACTGGTATTGAGGGCTGCCATTATATCTCTAGCATTCTTTTAAGAGCCAGCTATTGTCTGTATAAACAGACAATAATGAAGGGTCAGCACATACCTTGATGGTACTCGTTTCTGTTTCCTTCTGTTATGCTCTCCAAGATTAGTTGGTCTACCATGAATAAGTTCTTGTAAACTAAGGGTTGGGGAGAGAAGATCTTGGGACAGTAGTTTTCTAAACAATTAGTCTATGGGTTTAAAGAGGATCAGGGTTTTCCAGGAAGTATGGAAAAGTGAAATTATAGGAGAGTGGCTAGCTTATGGGGTGGGAGTGATTCTAGTCTGAAGCATAAGGATGGAAGATCTGTGAGGAACCAGGCTGGAAGAGAGTAAGTGGTGGCAAGATCTTAGAGGAACCATCAGTTCCTAAAGATTATCAATGAGCATGGATGCCTAGTGGTGTGCTGAGGGGGAATCCCAGCGAAGCAGAGGTAGGATCATAGGATGGGAAGGAGAAGGCATACCTGGTGTGTATTTGGAAATCCCAGAGAACCCGAGCAGGTATATAATATTGAAAAGCTGTCCCCTATTTTTCTATTTCCGCAAAAGACTATTTGCCACATCTAATAATAACTTTTTCTAAATCCCAGACCTTTAACGAATATATATTCCTTCTCCTTTTGTTATCCCATTTCCCCATCTGCTACTTAAGTATCAATAACCTTAGATCCATGAAGAGTATAAACTGTGTTTCCCCTAGTTAATAGTCAAGTGCTGCTGTCTCTGAACCTTTCTGTGGATGCTGGCAAAATGTACCAGTGTCTTTTGATGTACGTTGATGTGGACCACTGGAAAATCGTTAGGGAATACTAACAATCATTAGTCACCATTTCCAAAAATCAGCAGAGAATGCAATTCCAAGTGACAATAGCTTGTGAGGAGGACTCACACCATAAAAAGTCAAAAGTATAGGGAAATGGGATAGATTTTTTTTTAAGTGGAAGACATGAACATCCCAACAGATACACAAAACACAACAGAAAAAGAACATGCAAAAATATTTGAGAGGAAATCCACTATGACTTTTTAATACTAATTATCTAGACAATGTGATAGCACATATGCTAGAGAAATATATAAGAGTCCTATATTAAAAAAGAAAGGAAGAAAGAAAGAATGAAAGAAAGAAGAAAGAAAGAAAGAAAGAAAGAAAGAAAGAAAGAAAGAAAGAAAGAAAGAAAGAAAGGCTATCCAGAGACCTGATATAAGCACATCAATAAAATTAAAAAATAATTGAATCAGGACCTAGACAAGAAACTTATCAAAATGAATGAAGTGGTTGAGTAACTTAGAAGATTAATTCAAAGCATGGAGAAAAAAAATCACAAGGAATTGAGACTAAAACAAAGCAAATAAAAGTTATGAAAGGGAAAAATCAACCAGATAAAAAACTCAGTAGAAAGCACCATCAACAAGACACAACTAAGCAAAGAATAAATGCTAAGGAGGAAGGACCATATCAAAAATGGAAGTTATTTCAAGATTTATAAGGAAAAAAAGCATAAATGGCTCAAATTTCCAATAATTCTGGGTTACATTGAAGAGAACATGCCTAAAACCCATGAGTTTAATAAGAAATTGAGATTAAGCCTAAAGAAAATGTATTCAATTAGTCATAGAGAAAATTTCTCAAATCTCTATTGACAAATGGACATCTAAACACCAGCAGGATTTAGGACCCCTATATGCTGGATTGTTTTATGTTAATGTGAAACAAGTTAAAGTCAGCTGAGAGGAGGGGACCTCCATTAAGATAATGCCTCCATGAGATGGGCTGTCCACAAACCCATAGGGAATTTTCTTAATTTGTGATTGATGGGGTGGAGCCCAGCCCATTGGAAATGGTTTCAACTCTGGTCTGGGGGTCCTGGATTCTGTAAGAACGCAGGCTGAAAAAGCCATGGAGAACAAGCCACTAAGCATCACATTTTCATGGCCTTTGCATCAGCTCCTGCCTTCAGCCCTGCCCTGTTTGCGTTCCTGTCCTGACTTCCTTCAATAATGAGGAGCAATATGAACGTGTGAGCCCAATAAGTTCTTCCCTCTCCAACTTGCTTTTGGGTCATGCTTTTGTTGTTGTTGTTGTTGTTGTTGTTGATGATGATGATGATGATGATGATGATGTTGTTGCCAATACAGAAACCCTAATAACTCACCTCAAGAAACTTAAAAGAGAAATATCAACACAGCACAGAATAATCAAGATGTCAAAATTAAGTAAAGAAATCATTTTAAAAGCTGTGAGGAGAAAACACCAACTGATTAAATAACTGTCCACCAACATTCCTGAACTCAGAAAAGTAATAGCTTATCTATAATACATTTTAATTTATAATATTATTATATCATTAAGCCCTCCCTTTCCTTCATTCAACCTTTCCCATGCACCCCTTGCCTCTTTTCTTCAACTGTTACAATTTATATATTTTTAAATTGTCATTGCATATGTACAAATTTATATTCCTAAATTGAAAACTAAATCCTGCTAAGTCCAGATAATGTTACCTCTATCTACAGGATCCTAGGGTTAACCACTTAGTACTGGATAAACCGTTGTAGGGAGGATCCCAAGGGAAGACCATTTCTCTTGTCTTAGCGCACCCATATTGACCATATTTCTTCGTTTAGAGCTGAGCCCCTGCTTTAACTCTATCCCTGCTATGTTAGCATGTTCATTTTTCTTATCCTTGCTCATATCTCCCTTGCTCAGCCATGCTGATGAGACCTAGTAGATGTAGCCTCTCAGTGACATCTCTGACATTTCTAAGAGACACAGCCTTCCACTGCACTTTCTACTCCTTTGCCTTTTACAGTCTTTTTTGTTTCCCTCCTCAGAAATGATCTCCAAGCCTTCTGTTCAGGTATTATGTTGTAGATGTTCCAGTTGGGTCAAGGCACTATACTGTCACTTATTCTTTGTATTTTGATATGTTGTGGGTTATTATTATTATTTTAATTTTTGTGTAATGTCCTCTGCCTGTTACACAGAGAAAGTATTTTTGGGGGAGCAGGAGTTAATATTAATTTTTTAAAATTTTTAATTAATTTCTTTTTTTTTTTACATATTCACCTTATATCCCATTCAATGCCACCCTCCCAGTCACCCCCTCACATTCCTTTTCCTCTTCCCCTCCCCTTCTCCTCTGAGTGGGTGAGCCACTCTTGGGTGGCACTTCAAGTCTCCGCAAAGTTAGGGGCTTCCTCTCCCATTGAGGCCAGACAAGGAAGCCGAGCTAAAAGAACATATTCCACATATAGGCAACAGCATTTGGGATAGCCCTGCTCCTGTTGTTTGATGTGCACAGGAAGGCCAAGCTGTACATCTGCTACATATGTGCAGGGATGCCTAGGCCCAGCCCATTTATGTTCTTTGGCTGATTGGTGGTTCAGACTCTGAGAGCCCCTAGGGTCCATGTTAGTTGGCTCTATTGGTCTTCCTGTGGCGTTCCTATCCCCTTTGGGGGTCTCTAATCCTTCCTCTTATTCTTCCATAAGAGTCCCCAAGCTCCATCTACTGTTTGGCTGTGGGTATCTGTATCTGTCTGAGTCAGCTGCTGTGTGGAGCCTCTCTGAGGACAACATGCTCCTGTCTGCAAGCATAACAGAGTAGCATTAATAGTGTTCAGGATTAGCACTTGTCCATGGGATGGGTCTCAAGTTGGGCCAGTTATTGGTTGGCCATTCCCTCAATGAGAGAAAGTTCTGTGATGAAGGTTGAGGGCTACACTTACCTGTGGATATTCAGATAAGTATTTCGAATATAGTTATGAATTATGCTTGATTAGTAAAGTGTTAGTTATGGTTCTCCTCCAAGATCCAGGACTGCACTATCACTAAGTATTTGACTAGGTTTCTGTTTTGTTTATGATTTTTAATATTTTAATTTCAATTGGGGAACTGTTGGTTACTAACACAGTATGTATGCCACTATTGTATCTTTAGAGTTACTGGTCCACGGTGGTCATTGCTGTGAGTTTAAAGCATCGAGACTGGGTAGGACTATTGGTTTCTTCCATCCCTTGTGAGTTTGTATGGTTCTTCTGCTATCAACTAGTCCTCAGTGAGGAGAATTTCAAATCAGATCTCAGGTCCTCTGGTTTCTGTGTCTGAAGAACATGGTCTCTCCAGGCATTGGAACTTGCCTTTCACTTCTTGGTTAAACAAGATCGATAGACCTAAAGAGAGAGATACCCAAGCCTGTGCCCCAGGTCCCCATGGCGGTCCTGGGGTGGTGGGCTGGAAAAAAAGAGATACTTAAGGATCAATCAGGGCCCCCAAGGGAGTATGGAGTGGAGAGAACACTGTGCAAAGAAGTGGAGCTGGAGATGTGATGGTGGTGAGGTGAGGAACAGGATATATGAAGAGCCTGCACAACCGGCCCAGGCCATGGAGAGGTCCAGGCCCAGGCTGCTGCCAGTGGCTGTGTCTGGTTCCATGGCCTTACTGCAGCCAGGATCTGTGTTGACATCTGTGACCTGCGTTGCTATCAAGGCCCATCCAGGTGTCAGTGGTCTGTGCTGCTGTGTGAAACCATGTTGATGTCTGGAGGCCATACTGACACTGGGGGCCAAACTGATCTGAGTGGCTCGTGCTGCTACCTGAGGCCATGGTAGCATTCTGGTATGAGCTCTTCCTGCTGAGCATGTCTCACCTGTCATTCACTGCTGCTGGGGTCTGTGTCAATGTCCATGGCCTGAGTTGCCACCAAAGATCATGTGTATGTCAGTGTTCTGGCTACCATATGAGATCACGTGGATGGCTGAGAGCCATGCTGCCAATAGGGAACATACTGATTTGAGTGCCCTGTGCTGCTATCTGAGGGCATTGCAACATCTGGGTCCATGCTGCCACTGGGGGCCATGTCTGGTTCTATGGTCTTATCTCAGACAGGGTCTGTGTTGATGTCCAAGGCCCAGGTTACCACCAAAGGTCCGGGTTCCAGCCTGAGGTCATATTGACATCTGAGCTGGCTGTGTACCTTGTCTGTGGTAGGAGAGTCAGCCTTGCCCCTCATTGACCCCTGTCCTTTCCTGGGCAGCATGTGTGAGCTGGTACTGGTAGCATTAGTTTAGGAGAGCTGGCCTCCAGAGAGAAGCACTGGAGAGCTGCCAACTGCCACCCCCAGACAGTTCTAGCAGGTAGGTTAGCTGGGCCCAATGGCAAGAAAACAGGGGAGCTGGCTGTGCCTCACACTTCCCTGCAGCACTTGGGAGAGTGAGGCCAGCACCTCCGAGGTAGCACAGAAGAGTGGCAAAGGAGAGTTACCCCCGACTCAGCTTCTACCCAGTCCCAGATCCAGAACTCTGAGTTGGCCCAACAGCCGCTCCAACTAAGAACTGCTGGAGCACATGAAGGGTCTGGTTCAGCAGATCCAAAACTACAGGATCTCCCTGATAGGGCAACAACAGGATTTCTGAGAGAAATGACAATGAGGATCCAGTATTGATAGTGTAGCAGTCTTTGAACCAGACCAATGACTCATTGCAATAAACATTTGCAGCCACCATAGAAGGGACAACAATATAAACTAACCAGTAACCCCAGAGCTCCCTTGGACTAAACCACCAATCAAAGAAAACACATGGTAGGACTCATGGCTCCAGCTGCATATATAGCAGAGATGGCCTAGTCGGTCATCAATGGGAGGAGACACCCTTGGTCCTGTGAAGGATCTATGCCCCTGTATAGGGGAATGCCAGGGCCAGGAAGCAGGAGGGGGTAGATTGGGGAGCTGTGAGGGGAGAGGGGATGGGGGTTTTGGAGGGGAAACTAGAAAAGGGGATAACATTTGAAATGTAAATAAAGAAAATATCTAATTAAAAAAATACATTTGCAAGTAAAACTGTTTGAGTAAATAGGGTATACTGTGTGATACACCATGACATATTGCAACATCTATTGTGAGATTTTGTTTTGCTTTGTTTTTATTTCTCTTTATTTTATTTTTCATTTGGCGAGGAAGGGTACAAGGGTAAAAGATAGATTTGAAAGGATGGGGAGATGAGTGGGATTGGAGTGCATGATGGGGAACTCACAAAGAACCAATAAAAAGTTAAAAAATAAAAACTAAAAAGTCAATAGAACTTTGGTTTAACTAACCAAAAGAAAGAGAGGAAAAAGATGAAGGTCAATAGTACCAGAAATAAAGAGGGAAAAATTACAATAGACACTGGAGAAACTCAGACAATTATAATGAAATGCTTTTAAAAACTATACTCTACTAATCTGAAAAACTTAAAAGACATGGACAAATTGCTGGTGGGATTGCAAGCTTGTACAACAACTCTGGAAATCAATCTGGCAGTTCCTCAGAAAACTGGACATAGTACTACCGGAAGATCCAGCAATACCTCTTCTAGGTATAAACCCAGAAGATGTTCCAATTGGTAATAAGGACACATGCTCCACTAAGTTCATAGC
>NC_034593.1:116767802-116774376 GCF_900095145.1 Mus pahari | reverse complement strand
AAGGAAGACCAACACGTAGATACTTCATTCCTCCCTAAAATAGGGAACAAAATACCCATGAAAGAAGTGGCAGAGACAAAGTTTGGAGCTAAGGTGAAAGGATGGACCATCCAGAGACTGCCCCACCCGGGGGTCCATCCCATAATCAGCCACCTGCAGATGAGCAGCTTGGTCTTCATGTGGGTACTCCAACAACCTGAGAAGGGCTGTGGATCACTTGCCTGCCTGTGGATCCTGTTTCTCTAACTGGGCTGCCTTGTTTTCCCTCAGTGGGAGAGGATACGCCTATTCCTGAACTGACTTGATGTGCCAGAGGTAGTGAAACCTGGGTCAGGGGCTCCCCTTTCTCAGAGGAGAATAGGAGGTGTTAATAGAATCTGTGTGAGGAGTACTGGGGAGACTAATATATATGTTAGTACTAATATATATGTTAGTCTAGGCCCAAATGGATTCTCAGTGGTATTTTACCAAACTTTCAAAGATGACCTGTAGGTCCTTCTAAGACTATTTCAGAAAAAAAGAAACTGAGCAAAGTAATTTTTTAATTGATGGGAACATAAGGACATTTCAGTACAAGTACTTAAGCTATCAAAGGTGACACTTGACAACCAAGTCAGCATTGCAGAATATTTAATGGGATACTATACACAAAGAAAAAAAGACAATCTTACTCATGAGAACAAAGGAAAGTATCTATTTCATGGCATTAATAGATGAATAAAAGAAAGCCAAGAAGGAGTCTATTAAGTATAACACAGTAACCTAGCAACTTCCTAATATTAACATAGGAAGAAGAGAAGGAAGAATAATCCAAGCAGAATAATCATAAAAAATATAGGAACTAGAAAATCCATCTGAAAAATAACTGAATGGACAAAGCCTAAACATAATATTTAAAAGAAACTGATTAATTGGATTTAAGAGTCAAGATTTACAACTAAATCCATTAAGCCATTAGAAACTGTAAACAAGCTGCCACAGTAACTTTCATAGTGAGAAACAAACCTCAAACTATAACTACTCAGGAGAGAGAAATCTCCCATAAAAAGCAGACTCCCTTTTTGCTGCCTGTAACATACCTCAAAGTCATGGATAGACATATCTTTAGGGTAAAAGGATAAACTGAGGTTTCTATAAATTATTGGAACCAGCAAAGATAATAAAAAGCAAATGTCACTCTTGTATTATCAAACAAAAGAGTCTGCAAGCTAAAATGAATCCAAAAATATAGGAACTAGAAAATCCGTCTGAAAGATAATTGAATGAAAAAGTATATTTGATACAGAGCGAGGGAACAACTCACCAAGAGTATATTATAATTCTAAATATACACATACCAAATATAGTTGCTTTCAATTTCATAAATATGATTAGATATAAAGCCATACATTAACTCCAACAGAGTAATAATGAGTGATAATAATAATGAGTGATAATAATGCTCACTCTGACAAACAAGAAAGAAAAGAGAAATCTTGGAATTAAATGACACCATAGATCAAATGACTTAAGAGATATCTACAGAACATTTTATCCTCATATAACAGAATAGAGATGATTCTTAGCACTCCATGTAACTTCCTCCAAAATATACCACAAAGCTCATCTTAATAAATACAAGGAAATTGAAATAGTTTCTTGCATTCTATCTGACCACAGTAGGATAAAGGTCAAAATCAACATCAGGAGATACTACAAAGATGCAGAAGAAGCTCATAGAAACTAAAGAACACACTCCCAAAATGTAGGACATCAAAACGTTCCTAGAACTGAATGGAAATGAAAATGAAGTGTATCAAACTTAGTAAGATAATGTGAAAGTAGTCCTGATGTCAAAGTTCATAGCTCCATGTTCCTGCATTACAAAACTGAGAGCTATCAAATAAATAAGGTAATGATGGACTTTAAGGCAGTAGAAGCAAACCAACCCAAGAAGCAGTAGATGGAAAGAAATAACCAAGAGAAAAAACTGGGGCTGAAGGGACGTCTCAGTTGTAAAGAGCATTTGCTGTTCTTGCTGAAATTGCAAGTTCAGTTCCCAGCACCTGTATAGTAGCTTACTATTATCCATAACTTCAGTTCCAGAGGACCCAATGTCCTCTTCATATTTCTAAAAGCACTGTACAAACATGTTGCACAGAAACACATAAAATGCATAAAATAAGATACATGCATTTAAGTTTTAAAAGATAGAACAGCAATCAATGAAAAACAAATGAAAAAAATAAAAATAATAAATGGGAATAAAAATTGGTTCTCCGAAAACATCAACAAGATTTGTAAACCCTTAGTTAGAGTAACAAGAACTGGGGTATAAAACATTAGACATTTGTCATTAGACATTGGAGATGAAGCATGACTGAAGAGCCTAGTTTCACCAACTTGACACAAACTTGAGTCATCTGAGTAAAAGAAAGTTCAGGTGATGATTTTCCTCTCTCAGCCGGGTGCATATCTGTGAGGCACTTTCTTGATTAATGTTTGATGCCAACGAGTCCAGGGTTGGTAGTCCTTAGTTGTTTAAGAAAGCAAGCTGAGCAGAATAAGCAGCTTCTGTTCATGGTTCCTGTCTGCTCTTTCTACCCTGACTTCCCTCAGTGAAGTATTGTGAGCTGGATGTATAAGACAAGTGAACTTTTCCCTTCCAAAGTAGCTTTGATCGCTGTTTTATCACAGCAATGGAAAGCAAACTAGAAGAGAAGTTGATACAAGAACGCTGTCTGGCTGTCATGGAGCTGACTATCTGGTTTTATGCCTTTGAGTGTTTTGTGGTAGGAAGTTGGAGTTAATGTTGTGAAAATATATTATAAAAAACTGGCAGATTCAATGCAGTTACCGTCAAAACCCCAAAGATGTTTGGCATAAAACAGAAAAAAAATACTAAATTTCAAAAAGAAATGGAAAATACCTGAATAGTCCACTCAATCCATACAAGAGAGGAACTGTTGAGGGTATCACAATACTTGACCTCAAATTACACTACAAAGCCATAATGACAAATATAATATGGCAGTGGCAAAAGGACCAATTAAATTTGTAGAAAAGTCAAACATAACTGAGGACCTAGAAACAAACCAACACAATTACAGCCTCTTAGATTTGTCAAAAATATGACACATGTCCATGGTAAAGAAGACAGTTAATTCAGTGACTGGTATAGGCAAACTGATGTTCGCATTTAAGAGAATAAAATGGGGTCCATGACATCCTGCACAAAAATCATTTCAACTGTATCAAAGACCTTAGTTTAAGACTCTTGAATGCTGAAAGTTTCAAGAAATAGTCACATATATGGACTTTCAGATTTTTTTTTTAACATTACAGGGAAGAACCCAAGACTATTGACAGATGAAATTACATGACATGAAAGTGCTACTCACAGCTGAGGAAACTTTTAACTGAGTGAAAGGACAACCTTCAGCACAAGAGAAGACCCATACCAGGTACACGTCATACAGATACTAGTATCTATAATATGTATAGAAGTACAATAGTCAAACACCAGAAAAAGGAAAATTCCCAATGACCGAACAGCATAATGAAATGTTCTCATGTTCTTCAGTTCACACAGGAAGAAGCATAACCTTCCATAAATACTCTGAAGCAACTTCATAGCCTCGGACATCAGGCATGCAAATTTGAGTTGTTCTGAGACTCCATCTCAGCTCAGTGAGAATGGCTTTCATCAAGAACACTGGGTCAAGTGAACACAAATGACAGCAATGTTTTAGAATGCGACAAAAGAGGAATCCTTGGACACTGCTGGTGGTTGTGTAAGCTGCTATAGCCACTATGCAAGTCATTATGGAGATTGCCCACAACAGTAAAAATAGAGCTACTATACCATCCTCTATACCACTTCTGCGCATATATCCAAAGGACTAAGTCAACATGCCAAAGAGATACTCACACATCTATGTTTATTGCTGCAGTATTTACAGTAACTAGGAAATAGAACCAAATAATATGTCCATCAAGAAGTGAATGGATACAAAAAATATGGTATATATTCATGGTGGAATTTTATTCAACCATAAAGAAAAAAATAAAATTTGCAGGAAGAAGGATGGATCTGGTAATTATCACAACATGTTAAGTGACCCAGACTCAGAAAGAAATACTTTATGATCTCTCTTATAAACAGGCCCAATGTTTTAATTTTATATGTGTTATATTTATGTGTATGAGGCATAAGTCATCAAATTGGAAAGGAAGTAATGAGAGAAGAAAACTAGGGCCTATTGTAAAGAAGGGGGAGGGGATAATAGAATACATGTGAGAAGAAAGCATAAAGGGTTCACTGGGGAGAGGTGTGTGTGTGTGTGTGTGTGTGTGTGTGTGTGTGTGTGTGTGTGTGTAAGAAATGGAGAGGAGTTGGGGGAAAAAAAAGAACATAAATGAAAAACAAACAAATGGAAACCAAAATTATGGATGAAAATGTGACATGACTAACTACATTGTAACAAGTTAAACATAAAGCAAGTTAATAAATAAATGCTAGATATTAATTTAACCACATAACATAAAAACATTAATAGTACAGATACATCAATTAGAAGACAACTTGTTAGAATAAAAGAAAAAAACAAGATCAAAACCTGGTGTGGTGAGCCACACTTGTAATCTGAGCATTCCAGTGACCAACGCTGGAGTATTATGAATGTGGATGTAAGCAGAGTTACAAGACCTTGTCTAGGGGAACAAACAAGAATGAAATGCCCAAACCAAAATAAAAACCCAGCTATAGAAATCTAACTCAAGTATAAAGATTCAACCAATTTTTCAGAAAAACATAACACAGTAATATTAGTTCAATCTGAATTTTCAGATACAGAGATCATCACAGAAAACCACAATGGCTAAAACACAGAGGAAAATTGTAGGGAAGATGCCCAACCCCACTTGGTATAGCTACAATGTAATGCCTATCCCAATGAGTCAGGAACAAAGTAGGCTTAAACAAAACTTTAAAAAAAAAAAATGACAACACCAACTTCTCTCTGCAATAGACAGAGAGCATTACAGAAAATCACAGCCAATCAACATCCTTAGTTGTGGAGCCCAGCCCCTATGGGTGCATCTGCAAAACACTCCCACACCTAAGGATCCAGGAAACTTACAGAAGAGAGTATCAGGCTATTCTCTGTGCCATTCTCTCTCTTAGTCATACAGATCAGAAGCTATGCTTTCAAAGTCTCACTAACATGGCCACCCAAATATGAGCTGAACAAGGAGGACACCAAAAAAACGTGCCAAACTGCATCAGAGAAAGCCCTACAAGGTGTCAGTCAGACACGAATAACCCCAGGCCACTGAGGAGAGTTGAAAGTAGGAAGAGATGGCCTTCCACAAGGAAGAGCACTCTAATTGCTTTTCGGTGCCAAGCCGCCAGTCCTGAAAACACACGTGCATGTGACATTATGGAGACTAAAATACGTATGTATTCAAATTCACATAGGCATGCAAAATTCACTGATGACAAAAGAGGCCATGAATTAAACAATAGGAGCTGTGTATCAGAGCACTTGGATGGAGGAAAGGGAAGAGAGAAATTATGCAATTAAAAACACAATCTCAAAAAAAAATCAATAAAAGGTTTTTTAATGAAAAAAAAAAAAAGGCAATCAAACATGGATGGGGTATTCTCACAAGGTTTTACCACCAGAAGTTTTGTAGGTAATTGATGGCGCCTGAGAGAGTCTGTCTTCCCCAAAAAGAATCCTATAAAGGTTAGCTTATCCTAAGAGGTCAGTCATAAACACATATGAACAATACAGGATGATCTTAGCAAGTTGTGTTTGTAATTACATGTAAAATGAAAGAGTCAAAGACCATGCATTTGAGAGGGACTATGAGGGGAATTAGAGATGGAGAAAGGAAAGGGAGTGGTGGATGGTGTAAGTACAGTACCCTATATGAAATTCTCAAACAGAAATAAAAGCGCAAAACAGAAAAGCTGAGAGTTATACACTTTAAGACACAGCCGACTTTAGGAAAAAGAAAACAAGATAAAGAGGGACATTTGCAACTAAAATATGCATTCTATATTCAAGAGGACATCTATTTACAAACCTATCTATAAATAACAAAGCATTCTACATGTAAGACCAAAGTTTGCAGAAAACTTCCAGAAGAAAAAGAGCCAGGCATTGTTATATTTGGGGACATACATACTTATGCTAAAGGGCTAGATGCTCTTCACAAAAAAGCAGGAAGAATAAACATCATGTTATATAAATCAGTAAGTGAACTGAATTAACTTAATTGTTACAAGCTAAACATCCCACAGAATAAAGCAGTTGATATGTTGTTTTGCAGCGCACATGGCCATTCATAAAGGAGGATCAGGTTCTTAACTATGGAGACCACCTTTGCTAAGTAAAGACTAGAAACCATTCAGCATTCACTTAAAATAATATAGTAGAATTGGAAGTACATAAAAGGTAATCAGAAAATGAACATCTCTCTGGAAATTGTGACACATAATCCTCACCTAAAATGCACACCAGTCTTGGAAGTTCCGTGATAATTAAAAAAATTATATATATATATATATATATATATATATATATAT
>NC_034593.1:116755051-116767752 GCF_900095145.1 Mus pahari | reverse complement strand
TATATATATATATATATATATATATATATATATATATATATATATATAAAATGAAACTACACCCCATACAAGCCAGTGGTATACTGCACCTTATAATGCTGCTATAGCTTTAATATATCTGGCATTAATTGTGTGGGACCCTAAGAACCCATTATAACATTATAGAGAGGTAGGACCTAATGAAAACTGCTTAGGTGACAATCATAGGTAGTGTTGATGATAAAGACACAGTAGTGTAGCTGTCTTTTATGGCTCTCTTGCCCTCTTCTTGGCTGTATGCCATGGGGTAGCACAGTAAAATATTCTTGTCTGATGTTACACTAAGCTTTGATGGTTTATTCTCCAGAATTGTATGTCAACAAACTTTTGTTCACTGTTTGACAAATTCTATGAGATATTTAAATGAGTAAAATTGCCAGCTCTCTGCAATTTTAGAAAGTATAAGCAGAGGGAATACTTCCCAATTCATTTTATGAGACAAATATCTTCTAATACTCAAACCATCTATGCTCCAAACATAGAACTAACAGGCTAATAACTTTCATGGGCACTATCTTAGGGTTTTATTGCTGTGAACAGACACCATGACCAATGCAAAGTCTTATAAAAGACATTTCATTGGGGCTGGCTCACAGGTTCAGAGGTTCAGTCCATTATCGAGGTAGGAGCATGGCAGCATCCAGGCAGCCATAGTGCAGGCAGAGCTGAGAGTTTACATCTTCATCTGAAGTATGCTCCCAGAATACTGGCTTCCAGGCAGCTAGGATGAGG
Source organism: Mus pahari (assembly GCF_900095145.1). NCBI lineage: Eukaryota > Metazoa > Chordata > Mammalia > Rodentia > Muridae > Mus > Mus pahari. The sequence goes on along the minus strand of NC_034593.1, from coordinate 116,766,981 downwards.
GTCTTAAAGCCCATTCCCTCATCGGCACACCAACTCCAACAAGGGCACACCTACTCCAACAGGGCTACATCTTCTAATAGTGTCACTCACTGGACTAAATATATACAAGCCATCACAGGCAGAGATAGAAAATTCTTATGACCAAGTGGGGTTCATATATTCATAAATCATTTAACTTAATTCATATTATTAACAAAACTAAATAATAAACTGCATGCTCATATAAATATTTGATGAAGATATTTTTAAAACCCATTGAAGATTCTGAGGAGAAATATGACATTGTCAACTGATTTTGAAAGTGAGTGGAAACTAATGCAAAAGAAAATGTGTGTGAATAGCACACCTTAATTTTGAAGGTGTTTCACATGTGAGAACATTTAAATGATTCTGGAGCTACAGAGACATTTCTTGGAATTGACCAAAAGGACAGCAGATGGATTTCATCTTGCTGGCATTGTAGCTTACAGAAAAGCAAGAGAAATGTTTTAGTTTGGATTTGGAGTGTCCTCTACAAGTCCGTGCTAAGGCTCCATGCCTCTAACCCAGGAGTGGCACTTACTGGGAAATCCCAGGGCCTTTCAGCTTGGTTTTGGAGTAACTTTAAAAAAAAATGTAGAGCCAAGGAGATCATGTAACTCTGGCCCCATCATTTTTCTCATTTGTGCATAAAATAAATATTCTCCTATCATGGCGTACTGACTTTCTAGAAGTCTAATAGCATGGATAATGGGTGTGCTTATTCATGGATGGGGACATATAAAAGTTTGTGAGTCAAAATAATTCTTTTCTTTTTATAAGTTAATTACCTCAGTATTTTGTTGTAGTGACAGGAAACTGACTAACACAGGAGGTAAACTCCATAGGTTATATTTAGAATAATGGAGTAATATGTTTAGACCAGATGAAGTTATATGTGTGTGTGTGTGTGTGTGTGTGTATGTGTGTGTGTGTATGTATATGTGTGTATATGTGTATGTATAGCCAGTCCATGGTTGGCTAGCCCTGTGGCTTTGGTCCTATTGCAATTAAGTATGCTATGGCTATAGTATATGCCTAAGCAAGAATGTTCACTTTATCGATTGAGAGGAAACTACATTGAAAAATTTGAAGGTGATGCTATAGCTATTACATTGCAGCTTTGGCCCAATGACCTAAAGACCTCCCATAGGCTTACTGTTCTTAAAGTTCTACCACCTTTCAGAGGTGCTTCCCTAGGCCAAGCCTTTAATACAAAGGCCTTGACTGGGCATTCAAAAGAGGATGCTCTAATGTATTTGTCAATGGATCAGGAACAACTAAAACTATCTCAGGTATTAGCATGTGGGAATGTTATTCTTCCAATAAGTCTCCACTGAAGTTGTTTCAAGGAAAGAGCAGAACAAAACTCAGATTAGAATTGAAAACAAAGCTCATCACATGTTTATATGCATCCATTTTACTTCCCTGGTACTTGGGTTGCACAGTTCTACGTGTTTGATAACATAAGAGGATGCGTCTGTGGAATGCTCAGTGATCAACTGTTGGAACAGAGAGTGGGTAAGTAAAAGCCATCTAGCTCAGGGCAAGTCCTTTCTCTCTTTAGAGAACCAGCATGATGGGTGTTTACATTCATCATCAAGCTTCCACAATTTAAGAGCTTGAAATAAATGTGGGTGTGTTCTATATTTCACTACACTTGGAATCCAGCAAATCTTTCCAGCACTGATTGGTACTCAAGATAAAAACTTTTCCAGCATCCTGAGTTTTCTGCCTCAAACCCAGCACAGCTGCCAGAGCAAAATAAGTTAAATGAGATCAAGTGACATAAAACAAGAAGAAATCCCACTGAAAGAGGTTGCATGGGGCTGAGTTCCCCACTCATAGTGTCAATTGATATCACTGTCATTCCTTCATTTCTAACTATAGCTATTCTTAAAATTCAATATGAAAATTTCTACTTTGAAGGACTTTATTTTTAGAACAGTTTATGGAAGCCATCCAGAGACTACACTGAAGATTACTTCAAAAAAAAAAAAAAAAAAAAAAGCCAGCACCACTAAGAAGCATCCTGGTAGAGCCTTCTAGAGATTGACTAAGCATGGTTGTCAACAGTCTTCCTATACAATGACCAAGCAACGTTCTGGAGGGGCTGGTTTCTTTAGCCAAGTTTCTAAGCTTATTTTATTTTATTTTATTTTATTTTATTTTATTTTATTTTTATTTTTATTTTTAATACTAAGCACATCAACCTAACCCCTGTGGGGATTTCCTTTTCTTTCTTTCTTTTTTTTTTTAAGGGTAAAACAATAACAAAGGTGGAATGGATGGATTAGGTAAAAGTTGATGTTGAACATTTAGGGTATCTCAACAAACAGCAAATCAATTATGGAACTTTTTCTGCTCTTCGCTTACAGACCATCTGGGGCTGTCATGTAGCCTTGCCCTTTCTTTAAGAACTGTCGAGAAGAAATTGTCGAGATTGTCAGAAACACATGCCTTAACGCCACTTATACAGCATCTGTATGAGGAATGAAGCTTACACAACTCTGGGTAAAGTTACGCAGCATGCAGGAAGTGCATAAGTCTGACTTGCCTTGGGATAATGTAAACGTTTAGAAAGCACAGTCAACTGTGCAGAGTTCACACCTCCATCCACCAAACACCTCATTTATTTTTTTCTTGAAGTTTTTCCTTCTACATTACATTTTCTATGTCAGAATATTTTCAGACATGCTAATATTTGGGATTTTTCATATTTCAAAATAATTATGTGTATATACTCCCCATGTTTCTCTTTTCTCTTCATAAATGTTTAGAAATCTAAAATTATTTAAAAGATTCAGTTCTTTCACTACTACATGTGGGGCACAGAATAGTACTGAATCTGTAATAACTGCAAGCCATAGAAAAGGTAATTTGGGTTTGAGTAATTAGGGTGAATTACAGCTTACTTAAATCCGTGTTATTTTGTATGTTCAGACTTCCAGTCCCTTGAAATGGGATTTTCAAAGTGGCAGCTAAAGCATAAAGAATATATCTCCCAATCTTATAAAACAAACAGTTACTCAGTCTCATGGATAAATAAATATTCATGCGAATTAAATTTAAGGAAAGAACTTTAAAATGAAAGTGGTATGTGTGTGGATCCAAGGAAAGCCTGAGAAAACGTGTATGGAGTGGATGCAGTCCTAAGTGAATGTGTGCCGTTGAAATGGACGCAGCCATATTGAGGACTTCGTGCCTCAGCCCCATGGCAATAGCAAGGACTTCCCATGGTGTGGCGTAGAGAGAGGGGGAAGCCTCCGGACTATGTGAATGTTGCCAAGGTACATAGACTCATCTACCACAGCCTCTTCTTCAGGGACGATTACAACCTGAGCCTCCTCCCCTACAGAGACGTACCAAGATTAGCTAAACCTGCCTATCATTAGCTAAAATATTAGCTAGCTCAACTATTTGTCAGAAAATAATCTCCTTACTCAGCTATATACAATAAACTCATCTCCATTATTCATATGTGTAAAATAACTGTGCTGAAGTTCTGGGCTTAGGTTGGTGCTCTCAGTTAATGTGAGCACATCCCGCCCAGACACCAGCTCTTCTGTACTTGTCTGTATCAGGGTACTTGCTCTTTTTAAATTCTTGTTGCTCCAGATAGGCTAACCCCTGAAGCCCTACTAAGCACAATGGAGGTCTGATTTCCGGTTAAAATAATTAAAGCAAAAGAGGTCATGAATTTGAAAGCAAGGTTGGGGGGGGGTACATGGGAGGTTTTGGAGGAAGGAAAAAGAGTGAGAAAATCATTTAATTATATAATCTCAATTTAAAAACAGAAAGCATATCAGGGCATTAGTTTCTTGTTTAGAACTCAACTTCTATTCTTGCTCACGATTATAATCACTGAAATTATTTAATATTTGTAATATCTTTTATTTCCCTTTGTATACTAGCTTATTGTTCATGGAAACTTAAAATTCTCAGTACTTTGTTCTTACTGACATTGTATTTTAGAGACACTGCCTGACACAGTCTAGATCAGTACCTTCCAACATGTGGGTCACCACCCTTTGAGGGTTGAAGAACCCTTTCACAGAGGTTACCTAAGAGCATCAGAAAACACAGATTCTTACATCATGATTTTTAGCAGTAAAAAATTACAGTTATGAAGGAGCAATGAAAATAACTTTATGGCTGGGAGTCACCACAACATGGAGAACTATATCACTGGGTCGATGCATTAGGCAGGGTGAGAGTCACTGTTCTAGAACCTCTGAGGTCGTAAACAGAGGCGAGAACCCTGCTGAAGATGGCAGAGTTAGGAAGTAAAACAATATCACCGTGTTCACCTCTGCTACGCAAATCTAGGCACTTCATTTGAGAGGACAACAGCAAAGCCATTATTTTGACTGTGTTCTTCCCTAGATGTGCCTCATTACTTCTGTATCCCCCCATGGGCATTCAGTGGTCCCTGACATGCCCCAAAGAGGAGAGGTTTGGAAGGCTAAAGCAAATGACCTCCAAATACCAGCGCAGTTCTACCAAGGGCTGTGAACCCACAGATAGATAAGGATGTTCAAGGGTATAGACAGGTTGGCTGACCAGCAAAGCTATGATGAGCCCAGGTCTGAGGAGGGGCAATCATAGCAGTTTGTTTCACATTTACAATTCACATTCCTTTCTGTTAACTGTTACACTTCACTTCTCCTTAGAATGTATGAAGGAGCCAGAGTGAAGTTGAGCGCTGTCTTCTAAGGAGAATCACATGAGGTTTAATTTGCATGCAGATTAACAGACAAGGAATCATGGACTTGTAAGGGTTACTGCTCTGAGACTCACCCAGTTCTCCCACACATTGTAAACGTTTGAAATGCTTTTCTATTTTAAGCATTATTTTTAATTTTGTGTAAATTTAAATGGTAAATACATTTGTATTTGATATAAAATTTAAAATCAAAATTCAAAATGATCAGGAACTTAGATTTTGAAAGCCCAGTTTTTCTTCATCCAGCCAGACAGATAAAGGCAAAAATATTGTCGGAAAATTTCTCCATTGAAATACTTAATTGTAAGATCCATAGCTGTACATAATACATAGCTGAGGGCCAAGAACAAAATAGTAACAATATTCAGCTTAATCTTAAATGCCAGGCACCATTCAAAAGTCCTGCAGGTCTTTCTGACTTCAAAATTTGGGCTCTTCACGTGCTGAGAGACATGCAGCCCCGCCGCTGCTGCTGCTGCAGATTGGAGAAAGAGCTTGGGGTCAGAGGTCGACACAGTGAGGGAGTTTGCTCTTTAAGAGGTTATCTGTGGATCTGCAAAGCCAAAGTGTAATTGGGTTTTGTGATGTGATTTTTAGTGAGTAATTGTATATGATCTGGGGAGGTTTCAAAGACAAGCTTGGGAGATTTTTCTAGCTTGCTCATGATAGCAATTTTAGGGATTGTGTGCACTCGTAGAAAGACAGAGCAGAGAGATCCAAAGAGTGATCAGAAGTGACGCAGCAAATGTTTTATTCTCTATAATTATAATTTTAGCTCATCGATTCTCATATAACATGCTTTCTTTTTTAGGCCACCACACAAGTTAGAGAGAGCAAAATACTAAGTGCTCATAGGTAGTGTCAGCATTGCCAATTAATGTCAGCAGCACAGCCATTTCATGCTGTTCTCTGTGCTTCAGAGACTGAATGTTATTTGAGGATTACTGGATGATTATAAAGCAAGGAAAAAAAAAAAAAACCCCGTTTACGCTCTGCAATTTGCTGTGGAAGGTTGAGGCTTAGTGCCACAAAACCTGCTAACTTCCCGATCCCGAGTTTCCTACACAATGAGAAATCAACATTTCCTTATTGTTTTAGTTGTTTAGGGTTGCCTTGATTAAGCTGTCCCTCCTGTCAGTTATGTTCCTATAAGCCTGGCTGGATCTATTTCATGTTAGGAAAAAGCTCAGATAAATCCAGGAAAGCTTAATGTTTATCCAATGTGAAAATAATTACTCAAAAGTGTTATTCTTAATCCAGATAATTAGAGCGAGGGAGGGAAGATCAGTGTCATTGTGAATTATGCCCCGGCAATTGACTCTTGGTCCTTGTAAGTTTCAGGTGAAGATGTGGATGGATAAAGGTTAGATTAAACATAATCCAAAGTAGCTGCAGCTTTAATCTGTTATGATACAAGGATGATCACTTAAAAAGAGCTGGATTGAGGGCTTGTTTCTGGTTGGATAAGATGCTGCTCGATTGGGACTAGTCTTAAAACATGCTTAGCACCATGTCACTGCGGCTCTAAGTACTTGTGCACGACCGTGAGCTGCCACACCAACAGGCATGCCTGGGCTCACACTGTGCAGCAAAGCACCAGACATTAGCAGTAGCTGGGGGTCACATTAGCATGGCTTCCAGGGTCTACGGTGTGTGTGTGTGTGTGTGTGTGTGTGTGTGTGTGTGTGTGTGTGTGTGTGTGTGATATTTCCTGTGACCGCCACCCCCATGGCATCTCTTCTGGGTTGCAATAAGCATGGATTTGGAATCTGCTAAAATTCAGGCATAAAGTAAGCAGCCATTTATTAACTGGTATGATTATAAAGGTTTTTTTTTTTGTAATTGAAGTTAGTTTTTTTAGTTCTGATTCAACACAGAAGTTATATTTTAAGTGTGAAAACTTAGGTAATAGGCAAGGTCTGAATTAACTATGTGACATGTACTCTGAAATTAAAATTAGCACTTTCTAAATATTTCTGTGAAATTAAAAATAATTTTGGGGGAGTATGAATAATGAATTCCAATAATGACAGAATGCAAAATCCAACCTAGTCATTTTTTAATTAAAATGAAGAAATATTGATATTTCTTCTATTTCTCTCAACAAACTCAAGAAATTTAATATAATTTCTGTGTGACAGAATTGGCATACTTTGATTATAAAAAATGAGAGCAAAACTATTTCACCAATTATTATATGAAATTTTATTGCATAAATTAAAATTTATTGCTATTTTATGACAAGTAAATTTTAATTAGTTTGAATATTTAATAGTTAGCTACAGTTGTTTCTTTTCCCCTTTAAAATTGTATTGCACCCTATTGTCTGCTCCAAGTTTAAAAAATGACTATTGTAATGTAAAAACCAGTAATGCAACACTTCTTAGCACGTCACACTGACTCATAAAAATTGACATTATTAAAAGGGAGTCAGAATTTTTCATGAAGTACATTAAACAAATATCACTTTATTTTTAATCTTTATCAAAATCTAACTTTACTTTAGACAACAGTTATTGTCCATAGATAAATATGTAATGTGATATGCTGTAAACACAACAGACATGCTTCTACTTTTAATAGCAGATTTCATATGTATTTGTTCAAAATCTTTTTTTACAAAGGTTTGTTAAGATTTTACCACCCTTTTTATTCACTTGCTCCATATTTTCACAACTTATTTAATGCACACAGCCAGGATGTTGCCAGGGGTCTTTTACAATGTGGACCAGAGCTAAGTATGGTGGTGAATGGAACAAATTCCATGCCATTTTGATTCTTGCATTGTTATGAATAGAGAGAAAGTATAAATTATGAAGACAAGAAGGGTCAGGAAGTAAAGGTGTTTACTGCTAAGCCTACCATCAGAGTTCTATCCCTATCATCATCTGCCATCTATAGATGAATGTCTTAAACTAGAACTTGCTTTGCATGCTCACTAACATGATTAGTATGTTTAGAGTAGTCAGTATGTTTGGAAGTTTTAGCTACATGACTTGTGGCCAGAATTCATTCCTCTTCATTGTCAAGATACAGTTTTATTATCATAACTAAAGGAGAAGACAGACCATTTTGTTGTTCATTTATACAGTTGAAAGAGAGTACCAGCTACTATAAATTGTCCTCTGACCTCCACATGTGCACCCTAGTATGCATTCCTTTCCATCCCCCCGCCTCTCTCACACACACACACAAGCACACACATACAAAACACACACAACTATAAAAATTAGATTAGTAAGTGTACAGTACAACATATCATTGGGGTTTAGGATGGGACCTAACACATTACTATTTGAGATGAGAAGGTTGCAGTTAGCTTCACAGACACACATTAGTATTAGCGTTAAGACCTGAAGGATGCTCGTGAATGAGCTGTATGGAACTACCACGTCTACCAGCTTCTGTATAATTAATTACTGCTGGTAAACCAGACAACACGCTAGGCCTGTAGGTTTTTAAGAGTCCAAACATAATTATGATTTACTTTTTTCTGATTTATTTAGGTAAAGGTCTAGTTTCCTTGCATTTGAAAATCATTCAAACTGGACAGACAACATTAACTTGTGGGTCTAAACTACTTATGAATATACTATGCTCTTACTTTTGGAAAAGTGTTCAGATAACAGAAGAGAGCCTAAAGCCCTTAACATTCGAGAGGTTTGTGCATGTTTTAGTAAGGGAAACTAAGAAAAGTTGGAACTTGTTCATTTGTTGTGGATGCTACAGGTCTGTGGCATTATTCATCATTATTCATTGTTTGATCTCTTATCTATAGATGAATGTCTTGAACTAGGCCTTGCTTTGCAAGTTCACTGACAAGTAAGATAGGATTAGTATGTTTAAAGTAGTCAGCATGTTTGGAAGTTTTAGCTACATGGCTTGTGGCCAGCATTCACATTCCTCTCCATTTTCAAGATAGAGTTTTATTACAGTCACCAAAGGAGAAGACAGACATATCTTTTCTGTTGTTCACTTATAGCCTATAAAGGCATTGACTGGGTAAACATCAGAGGAAAACCAAGGGAACCTCAACCCTATACAAAGAACTGGAGGCAATCAAGGAATACTGGGGACAGGAGGGGTAGTCTTTTCCAGAGAGAGCGTGCCAATTGGCTATCAAAAATCAAAGAGTCAACCATGGAAAAGTAACTGTATATAGATTAAGCAGGTCCTTGAGGTAACTATAATACCAGAAAAATAAAAGAAGTAACTTTTTAAAAAGAAATGAAAGCTGAAAATCCCTATCTATAATATAAGGCAAAAGGCGGATGTAAAACGTGTAGGACACAAGGACATAAATCTATCCCGTTCAGCAGATTATAAGATTGTTTACCAGAACAGCCAAGATACTAAACTATTAGAACTAAGAGAGTTTAATTAAGCACCAGGATATACCACGAATAAAGATATTAACAACAAGCTGGGGTAGTGTTACATGTTAATTACAGAAATGATACTTCCACTGAAAATGTTAAAAAAAAAAAAAAAAAAAGGTAATTTCAACTACGTTTTTAAAAGTTAGAGCTACCGTAAGCATGATGAAAGAAGAAACAACAATCTTGGCATGTGAGTGATGTGACAAGAAGGGACTTGCCTCAATATAAGCAATACTTGAAAATTAGAAAGACTAACGTTTATAAGGTAATGGAGGAGATACCAGGAGATCAATCAAAGAAATAAAAAAAAAAATCAATGTGAAAAGGAGACTACTCTAGTTAATTAATGTTGAAATTTAAGTAGCGGTAACATACTACTGACTGATAATTTTCAACTGTAGCCATTTCTGAGTGTGTAGTAAATTATTCAAAATATAGTCCTTAAATGTCAAACATTTATGACCTCATATTTTTGTGTCTGAGGAATCAAGATTTGTCTTAGCCTGTCATGACTCATGAACTGTCACAGAGAGACCAGCAGTCCTGGATGCATTACAGGGCTCCCACACTTGACATGAATTTTTTTTTTCTTCTGGATCTTGTCACTGACCAGAGATAGCAACGGTTTACTATATGAATCTTTTCACAGAGTTTCTCACAGTGGCAACTTGAAAAGGATGAACATACTTTTTTTTTTTTTTTTCGCTACCTTAGAAAGCGATATCTTACCATGACATTTCAGTTAATAGAAACAAATCAGAAATTGTCATGGTTTTTGTCTTTTTTTTTTCAAGTAAATTTGTCCTTTGACATATGCATAATGCATTCTGAATACATCGCCTATCACTCCCTAGCCCTGTCAGCATCCCCCTTCCTTACAAATCCCCCTTTCACATGGACTCATCGTTGCTCTGATTACCTTCGCTGGGTCTGCCGAAGCCTGGACTTGTTAACAGTTAGTGATGGGCAGAGGAAGGGCTCAGAGGCTGCTACCTCCGCCAGCTAGACTTCCGGTAACTGTATAATGCTAGGGGTGTAGAAAATGGAAATGGTGAGCCCACCAGACTCCAGTGAATCATTCAAAGTCATGGTCACACAGATGACCCCACTTAAACACAGTGGGCCACAAAACAAAAAGACATCAATGTGGATTTGATTAGTTTTCTTCTTTCCAAAAGGTCATGCAGTAATTTAATCCTCAATGCTAGCAACTTGGGACGCAGTTCCTGGGGAACATGCCATAGACACCGTCGAAAGGGCTTGTAGACAAGGCTCTGTTCCTTGGTGTGTAGGAGATCACTCAAATACTCAGACATGGAAAATGAATTCAAACATTTTAATATAAAAGAAACACTCCATCTTTAAAGAAAAACAAGAAGGGAACGATCTTGCCATGTCAATTAATTATGTAACCTGGGGTAAAAGTGCTGTTAATCAAATCATAATTGCACATATATAGATTTGGCTCCAGTGATTGATGTAATTATAAGTGAAACTTTGAAAAAAATTGTTTTGATTTTTTGAGATGTTCTGTGCATGAAAAAAGAAAAATCCAAACATTTCTTTGGCTCTTTCACTGTCTTGTGCCAACGCAAAGTAGAGAGGTATGATTTAAGGATGTAATTAGCTGTGCTAGCAGCAGCATGCTCCGTCATTTTAATTGGTGGCATGTCACGTGATAGATCCAATGTACAGACACACTGTGGAGCTGAGAGCATCTTCTCTACTCTGTGGCCCAGTGACAGTCTTGGCTAAAGCAATCCTTGATGACAAGGAACACTGTACTTACAAGTAATTTCCTATGGCAAGCATTCAATATCCCTCTTTGCTTTTTAGCCACATTTACTGAATTATATCTGAGTTTCTAATAAGAATCTGGCATATATTTGCTTTCAAGACATCAAATCCCCCAACCATCATCTATTAACACATTGCAAATCACCACAATGTTTTGGTTTTTGTTTTGGGGGGGGGGTTGTTTGTTTATTTTTTCCTTTAAAATCAGGAGTAATCAAGAGAGACAGAGACCAATCAGGAGACTGCTTCTTTCAGAGCTCTGCATGAAGGCTGCACCTGGAGTAAGCCATCTGTATCATTCAGACATCATGCTTTAATAGTGTTTCAAGAAGCACAGGTTGGTCCTAAATTTCTACTGTACCTCATAATGACCTTGATCACATGATGTCACATCCCAAATAGCACACTCAGGTATACTCCACTCTATCCAGTTGTGTCTATTTCTGGGGCTAGAACTCAGACTTCCAGTATGTGAGGAGGGAACTCTACCACCTGAGCTACATCCACAGTTCTGGAAAACACTTCTTTAAAATCTTCCCTAACACAGCGTACAGAGATGAAGGTAAAGACTTCTTTCCCTCATCAATCTCTTTTGTGTACTTTAGCCCAGTGTCCCTTGAGAATCCCAAGGACACACTATTTCTTTCTTAATCAAATGGCCGAGTGAAACTGGGCATTTGGGTTTGTTTACAGCAACACTTCTGCACTCCTTCACTTTGTTCCTTCCCTGTTTCTATGTTGACCAAGCCAAGACTAAGAGATTTAGAATACTTTTCTCCATGGCTTTTCTGCTACCCACAGTAAAGAGAAAGCAAAGTGACTTTCCAAGTGATTCCTGTAAGGAGAGTTGCTCCTCATTACCAAGTGTTTCTTTTATTCTTTTATTCATTCAAGTAGTATGAAGTCACTGTTGTGGTCATTATGTTTCTACTTACTCCAATGCCCTGCAGTTCAAATGTGTGTGTGTGTGTGTGTGTGTGTGTGTGTGTGTGTGTGTGTGTGTGTGTGTG
>NC_034593.1:116741232-116754916 GCF_900095145.1 Mus pahari | reverse complement strand
CGTGTGTGTGGTATAGTGTATGTGGTGTGTGTGTGTATGTGTGTGTGTGTGTGTGTGTGTGTGTGTGTGTTTTCATGGCTGTCAGAATAATGGCTTTTGAAGATAACTACTCTCTAATTCCAGGAATTGTAAATGTGTTACCTTACATGGCTAAGGAGACTTTGCTGGTGTGATTGTGGGTTTACAGTCTGATATGGGGAGATTTCTTTCCATTACTCAGTAGCCCAAGGTAACTGTGAGATTTCTCAAAAATGGAAGGCCTTTTCTATCTCTGGTTAGAGAGAAGGTGGTTTGGAACCTTGTAACACTGCCAACTTGAACAGACATAGCAGAAGACAATAGCTGGAACAGATCTCTCCTGCTGCCTCTGCAAAGCAACATGGCCATGCTATATTTTAATTTAGTCCAATGACATGCGCGCTGGACTCTGAGTCACCAAATTAGAAGACTGTGGTAATGAAGTACACCCAGTTTACAGAAAACAGATTCGTGCTGTTAGTAAATTTATGTTATCTAAGCGCTAGTTATAGGAAGTTATCTCAATAAAAAGATTATTCAAAAGTAATAGCACCATGACAGCTGTTTGACAAGTAAATTTAGATACATGTGTATTTTATAGATTGATCCTATTGGTTAAAAGAAACATAATCAAGTATGGCAGATGGAATTTTAATAGTCAACGATCTGTTTCTGTGACCTTTTGAGGGAATTTATGGAAATCATTATGTATAGTTAAATTAGGAGTGTGTGTGTGTGTGTGTGTGTGTGTGTGTGTGTGTGTGTCTACAGAGATGTTTCCCTTGACTAAGGATTTGGGGATTGGCAGGTGGGGTATGGAAATGGGAGATAAGTTTGTATTTGTGGTCTCCTTGGTAAAATATTTGGTGCCATGTTGATTTTATATATGACTCTAAGTCATAACAACTTGGCAATAAAGCAATACCCTTCATCTGGAATTTTATAATATTAAACTTAATATCAGCATGAGAGTAAAGATATAAAATCAAGAAGCTCAAAAATTAGTTTATGTAAGATATATATATATATAAAACCTTTACATATATATTCTATACATATATATGTATATATATATATACACATATATATTCTTTAATTCTAACTGTAAACCTAAACACAACATAATACATTACATTATTATGTAAAACATGAGTAATAGTGTATTTTTATACCAATTATAAAATAGTACATATGATATATATTACACATGCTATAAAACATATTATAGTATATAATATTCTAAGAGCAGAAAAAGGTTTAAATTGATTTAATCAATTTCATAAAAAGTAAACAAGACAACAACAAAAATCAAAATAGAAAAGTATTAAATTTGAGAGATGGTTCAGAAATCACATATTTAGCTAAAACAGCTATAATAAAATAAATTTTGAAAGAGGGAGGCAATGGGGGGTGTTGCTGTGAGATTTTGTCTCCTGGAAACATCTACACTCAAGAAGTCTCAGCAACATAACTATCCAGACATGAGCTGAACAAGGATGATACCAACAAACATGCCAAACTGGAGAGGGAAAGGCACACAGGTCTTCAAAAAGTTCTTCAAAAAGAACTCCAGGCATCCGAGGAAAGCTGGGATGGGAAGTGACAGCCTTCTTGAGCGAAGGCCACATTGATGGGCCATCCAGTGCTAACGATTAGCTCTGAAAACACACTTAAAAGTCACATTACTAAGGCTGAATTATATATCTTATATCTTTATATCCTATATCTATCTATTATATATTATTTATTATATATAATGTAGATACACATGCAATAACACTTAGTGGAAAAGAGATAATGAATATGAAGGAAAACAGTAAGTGGTCTATGAGAAGTTCTGGATAGAGGAAAGAGGAAAAAGAAATGTTATGGTTACATAATAACAAAAAATAAAGTCTTCAAAATAAGAGAATGATCAGTGATTTTTATTTACATCAGCATATCTATGATTATGAGTTCCCGTTCATTCCACACTAGAACTTCTGCCACTGAAATACATCTTGTAAAATATGGAGGCAGCTGAGTTCTATATTAGACTCTTCATCCAATGAAATTACAAACACACACATAAGAGGAAAGTAAGAGGCATAGGAAGACTGTAATACTACAAATAATGTACTTCTCCTACTTTTTTTGGGACCCAAAGGGAAGATACACTCCATCAGATGACAACAGTTGTAAAGCATGGGAATGTATTGTAACAGAGAGGGACTTTGAAGACTGGCGTGGTGTTCCTGAGTCAGCACTTGTCATGAGCTGGTGTCGTAGAAAGTACAGAGCTAAAAGCACAGCAGGATGGGCTGTAGTGTGTTTAACTGCAAGAGTGCTTTCACCATTCGGTAAGGTTGGGACCACGTAGTTGGGAAACATACAGAAAGTGAAGCTAAAACTAATAAGGTGCTTACTGATGAAGTTCATGCTAAAAGGAAGCTTTTCATTTAAGAAAGGGAAAAGTAAGTACATTCTCACAAAACCCATAGAAATGTAGGCATATTTATCAATGTGTGTGTGTGTGTGCACATGCATGTATACATGAAGGCATGTGTGTGAGTGTGTGGACATGTGTGTATGTTTGCATGTGTGTGTTTGTGTGTGTGGTGGCATGTGTGTGTGTGTATTTGTGAGTGTCTATGTGCATGCAGGCATGTGTGTGAGTGTGTTCTTGTGTGTGTGTTTGCATGTGTGTGGTGACACATGTGTGTGTGTGTATTTGTGAGTGTCCATGGGCATGCACGTGTGTGTGTGTGTGTGTGTGTGTGTGTGTTTGTGTGTATTAATGAGTGTCTATGGGCATCCAGGCATATATATGAGTGTGTTTTTGCCCATGTGTGTGTTTCATGTGTGTTTGTGTGTGTATATGTATTTGTGTGTGTGAGTATATGTGCATAATATGTGTATGTGTGTGCCTGTGCATAAAACTATAAAATTATATATATGGGTCTAGAATAAAGTGTAGTTTCATCTTTCACATTAAAAAATTCAACCGATGTTTTAAAAGTAATATGCACAGTTTTCTGTCTGCAGTGAGATTTAGGGATAGGTAGGAATAAAACAGGCCTGCTGACTTTATGTACAAGCAGAATAATCTAAATTCTTAGACTTCATAAACTATGCACAGAACATATATTTCTTTGAGGGAAATTTAAAAACTCAGGACAATATGCAAATTGTCTGTCTAATCCACTTAGTCATAGTTTAGTGGTGACTTCTTCAAGGAGGCAGAACAAATTCTCTCTGCTCCGTGGAGTGCTTGGCATGTGAACCATCCATACATTGTCACAAAGGTATGTTCATGCGTGATTGTTCACACACATGTGCATACAAATGCCTTGACACCACTTAGGAAGACTGAATCAACATGAAACACATTTCTAAAAGTCACTCTTATTTGAGGTCACGGGCCATATGTCTAACAACAGAAGAGGAGACACAGAGACCCTTATTTGGACCCATGTCTTAATTTGCCAGTGTGTCTAAGTTCATGCTTTGTTGAAAAGAATCAGAACTGATAGGGAAATACCCACAATAAGGGTGTGATTTACATGGAGAAAACAACACACAGTCCAAAGGACAAGTCAGAGAAGGAAGCATGGAGTGAAGCCAAGGGACAGAGAGGGAATGGCTTTATGCTGGGTGAATTTCTTTCTGTTGTTACTTTTTTCCTTTGTCTCAATCCCTTTTTGATGACCCAACCCACAACTGGCCTTCTCTGAGGTGAATAAGAAGTTACCTGTGATAATCAGAAAAAGCTAGGAACCCCCCTTGCGAGAGAAGCAACAGGACACACACACACAATCCTTCTCTCAGAAGTACTGGAGAGCAGTCCCACTGTTAGTCTCAGTGTAGAATGAAAACAAGAGACACCTGCTATTTCCCACTGCAAGCTCTTCCTTTCTTTCTTCTTCTTTTTTTTTTTTAATATTCCCCCTTTTATCAGGTATTTTCTTTATTTACATTTCAAATGTTATGCCTTTCCTAGTTTCCCCTCTGAAAATCCCCTATCCACTCCCCCTCCCCCTGCTCACCAACCCACCCACTCCCATTCCTGGTCCTGGCATTCCCCTACACTGGGACATAGAGCCTTCACAGGACCAAGGGCCTCTCCTCTATTGATGACCGACTAGGCCATCCTCTGCTACATATATAGCTAGAGTCACAAGTTCTTTCTTAGTTGAGAGTCTGCTATAGGAGCCTGGGAAGTCTGCCTTTTCTACTCCCAGGGAATCTTCCTGAGAAAAATCAGTGTCCGAGCATCTAGCTGTTTCTGTCTCTGCTTTCCTTGGCACAAGAAGGCTGAATCCCTTTCCTAAATGCAGCTCAGTTCTATGTACAGAGGATGAGGGTCGCTAAATACACTCTATTCTCTAAAGCAGCCTCTCCCACTTTGATGAGGGAGTGTGGCTACTGGGCACAATGCTTGTTTTCCAGTCTACAACTCAGAATCTTCAAAGAACGGGCAAGCATAAATCACTAATGCCTCCAGAAGCATCAACAACATTGCAATTAAAAAAAAGTCCAAGAAAGAAATCCTGAGGTTTTTGCCTTTCCTGTTCGTGAGATGCTTTTGTCCAGACTGTTTGCAGCCATGCCTGTGGTGTGACCCTTCAACAGGGTCTTCCCTAGTTCTCCACCCTGCTCTGCATGGAATCACTCACTGTTCATCTGTTAACTCACACTGTATTGGCTCAACATTCCATATTAACCGCTGCATTCCTCACCTTTTCTATGAATAAGGAGTGAAATTAAAAGATTGTTTTATCTTTGTTTATCCATCCCCTAATATTTTTCTTTATGTATACCCATTTGTGACATCGGAATCTTAAAAAAAAAAAAATGAGTGTTATCCGAAGTGTGTGTATGCTTGTGCATGCATGTGTGAGGACAGGCACACACACAAATGCATGGAGGTGCCCGTGAGGCTAGAAGAGGTTCCTTTGGGGCTGGAGTTCATGGAGGCTGAGAACAACTCAGCACAGGCCTTGGGAACTCAGGTCATCTGCTGGAGGGAGCAATCGCTTGTAACCCTGTGTAAATTCTCCAGCATCCTATAATTATGTCTATAATAAGGATTTCTGTTAACATTCCTTTTGGCTTAACAGATTTGCTTGCAATGAATTTCCTTTATTTTTAATAATGAATTCTTTTCATTTACTTTTGAGGGGTGGTTTTATTGAATGCAGGGCTCCACATTGGTAGTTAGTATCACACACACACACATACACACAAAACACTTAAATATTCTAGAACTGGTTATCATTCCTCTCAGGAAATGTAGCACCTCGTAGTAGACATGGCATGGCTGGTTTGGTCCTCTTCCTGGAAAGAAGAATGTTTTTCAAGGTTTTCCCAATGAGCCACATCACCCCTGATGTACATAACCCAGAGTTCCCCTTTAGAACCTCTCAGAGGTGAACCAAGTGGGGCAGAGCTAATTAAGACTTCATCCACTCAGAGCAATTATTTTGAGACTTACAGCACATGCGCTTCTGATCTGATTTGTCCTTTAATGAAAAAAAAGAAACAACTCCAGATTGCACAACTTATTGTTTGCGAATAGACTGTGCCTCATTGAAGTAAATAAGTGTGTGTGTAGAGTGTCTGATAAGATTGTTTGATAGGATCCTTTAAGATTGTCATCTGCAGAGATTTTTCTCTCAGGTCACTCCATATACAACTCCAACAAATTGCATCACGATTCTTTTATCTGTTAATGGGATCTATGGTGAGTAAAAAATGTCTTAGTTTCTTAGGTATTGTAATGGAAGTTGAAAAAAAAAAAAAAAAACAGTGTAAGGAAAAAAAAATTTACCTTAGCTCACAGTCCAAGATGAAGTCTATCATGCCAGAGAAGTCAAGATAGCAGGAACGTGGAGCAGCGGGTCACCTTATATCTGCAACAAGAGGAAGTGCATTGATGCTAGTGCCCAGACAACCTTTCTCATTTTTTACAGTGCAGAATCCCCTGTTCTAGGAATAGTTCTACTCATTTTTATATTCTTGAGGTGAATGCTTTAGATGTTATGGAACTGTGAGTTCATAGAACTAGTTAAGACAATTCTACATGTTTCTGCCTTCTAGAAGACATGACAGGGAAATACAGTTCTTTAATACTTTGTGTGTAGTTCACCAGGAAACTCAGCTGGTCATGTCTTGCCTATTTAAAAATATTACTATTTGTTGACTCATTTTTAAATAATTACAGAACAGTTCAGATTATGTATTTATCCATGTGTGAATTTCTATAAATTAAATCCTTAAAATTTGGATTTATTTCATTGAGTTTAGTATATCCATGGACATAGAGCTGTCCCTAGTATTCTTTTATACACATCATTCTTGACTTAATAATAATTTTATATCCAGATAAACCCATTAAACAGGAAAATATAAGCTGAAAATACACTTAATATTATAAGTTGAAAATGTATCAATGTTTCATATATCATAGCTTAGCATTGCAGCAAAATACATGGCAGGGCTGGGTTTCTTAAAATTAAAATTTACAACCCTAGGCAGATAAGTATATGAAATGATCATACAAGTGAAATATGTATTAATAGTAAAATATAAATAAATTTATTTTAAAATAACTCATATATATATATATATATAAGAAATATATACATATATATTATATACTTACTAAAGATGAAAACAAATTTGCATTTTGGTAAGTTGATGATTTATTTTCACATAAAGAATTAAGTCTAGCCTTAACATTTGTTACTTCAGAATGTAGAGAACTTTCACTGATTTTTAGAATTGACTTACATTTTGATTTTATGATAGTAATAATGATAATAGCATTCACATACATATACAAGGCAAATGCAGGAATATGTGTAGGCTATTTCAGATATTGTTGGGAATTCTCTTCTAATCTCAAATCAAATGTTTTGAATGACTTATTTATGAAACTGAAGTGAGAAATTCCATCAGCCCTTTTTAAAATCCAGCATTCGAATGCAGTACAATCTAAGAAGCATCAATCTGTTTCCTGAAAGATAACTTTGTATAGTAAACTCTACTGTAATTTATGAAACGCAATGGTCTTGGATATGATACTTTGGTATCCAAAATATTACATTTGTACTCTTCTTCTGTTTCTTAGTTACCATGGCCAGAAGGTTATTAGTTATATTTGTCTTGTCATAGAACCAACTTTGGGCTTTGTTGAATTTTCTCTATTCATTTTCTGCTTCACTGATTTCTTTTTAAATATTTATTTTCTTCTACATTCTTTGAATTCTGGTTGTCTTCTTTTTCTAGTTTCATGCAGTTGAAGTTTGAAATATTAATTTAATTTTTTTGTCTTTCCTAAAATACACATGAGTGCTATAGTCTTCCTCTAAATTACTGATTTACTGTACCAAAACATATTTATTTTGACACTTTAATTTAGCTCAAAATATTTTAATTTCTATTTTGTCAGTGATACATAAGTTCCTTAAAAGCATATTGTATGATCTTCACATTTTCTTCATCTTACAGACAAATTTTATGTTATTGATTTCCTACAGAATTTCACTGTGTTCTGGAAGCAGATAGGACATTGTTTCTATAATTTAAAATCAGTCAATGTTTCATGGTTTATCTGGATATGATAACTAATAGTTATTGCCAACTTCATTGGTTTTAGAATTAGCTAGAAGGCCGACTTCTGTGTGTGCTCATTAGAGCGTGTCCAGAGAGTTTTATTGACTTTTTATGTTTAAGAGAGGGTCTTACTACATATCCACAGATAACTTGAAACACAGTATGTACACCAGGATTTTGCTGACCTTGTAGAAGTCCACCTGCCTCTGCCTCTAAAGCTCTGGGATTAGATGGATGCTACCATGCCCAACTTCCTGAAAGGTTTAACTAAGTTGAGAAGCCCCTCTCTGAATAGAGGTAGTAATGTCCATGGGGGTAGGATCTTAGGCAGAAAAAAATGGAAAAGGAGAACATTAAAAGAGAACAATTTTTATTTCCCTCACTGAAAGTGCAATATGAATAAATCCATCATATTTTCACTGTCACACTTTAAGTCCATTTTAATAGGCTACATTCTGGGCCACAGTGGACTATGCTCACAAACCATAGTAATGCTCACAAACCAAATAATGGCTTCCTCATTTAAGTTATTTTTTTATCAGGATTTTATAGTAGTGATGTCAGGCATAACAGAATAAATGTATCGAAAAAGAATCACTGCTGTAATAAGATTTACATTGTGTTTCTTCAACCTTTGGAACTGGTTTTTTTGGAGGAATGTGGAAGAGCCTAGAGCTATAGGTTAAAGAAATCCTATAAGCAGACATTAATATTCAATTTTAGTGGGAATTTGGAAGTCCAGATTGCTGAGAAAAAGTGCTCAAGGATTGGTGGTATTTCATGCTCATGGGTTGGTGGGATTTTATGCTCGGATATTGGTAGAATTCTGTGACAAGCTCAGGGATTGGTAGAATTCTGTTTCTTGAACCTGGTCTTGGGCTTGGGGTCAAGTCAGGCTCAGGATATTCTTTCCCTGGACCTTTTACCCTACAAGTAGCACCTGTTGGTTCTGTTAGTCAATAAATTAAAATAACAAAATATAAAATTGATTAATATAGTCTTTGGTATTTTTCCCCTGAAACTTCAACAGTAAAAGTATTGAGAAATAATTGTTAACATACAATTAAGTATGGTTAAAGGCAAATGAATCATCTGGGATTTAACATTGTGAAAAATCTGAAAATGGAGAAATTTAAAATGTTGCTGATTCACAACCTCAATTCAGCACTTTCCTGAATATCCTGGAAATAAACCTAGATTCTTTGAACAATCTACGACTATGAGGTTATATCTATAATTAAGTTCTATAAATGAATTCCGTAGAAAAGAAAAGCAAAACATTAAGACACGTGAGTTTTAGATCATATAAGTATCAGATGGTTTCCCTAAAGAAAATCTATCCCTATAGTTATAGAAGAATAGAAAACTACTCCTTAGATTTGAAAAATATAGTGTACAAGTTTTATAAAAAGTTTAAAATGTTAACTGTGAGCTTTCTTGATTCTATAAGCCATGGGTTGGACACTATTAAAGAAAGAAAATTGATCGGTGGAGCTGGTCTCCCCTAGATGATACAAAGAGAGGAGAACCATTTGTAAACCAGGAAGTGCGTCTCACTACACACCAGATCTGACTCTACTTAATCTTGTCCTTCCCAGACTTCAGAGCTGTCAGAAATAAATTTTAATTGCTAAAGGCATCCACACACTGGTTCTTTGTTCTATTTTATTGTGAAAGCCAGAAATGATGAAGGCAGTATTGCCAAAAAGAAAGGAGACCTGGATCAGTCAGTTGTCAGAATCCTTGGAGGACGCTCTTGGGATAGTCGGAAAGCTAGGAGATGAAGTAGAAAAATTCTAGGTTTAGCTGTAAAGAAGTAAAAGCAGATTTCTGAAGTAGAACAGAAGGCAAGAGAGTCAAAGGAACCTGGAGGTTCTCTTGGGAAATGCCCTGCTTCCTGTGCAGGGTGAGCATAATGAAAGAGTTGGAACCATTTCTAATACAAGGAAAGCATCATAAAATAGACATTATAATCGTGGTGCTAGAAAATGAGGATCTTGAAGGAAACCTTGCAGTATCCATAACAGAGGATGGGATGTTGACCAAAAGTAAGGGACAGGGAATTAAAAATCCACAATGGACTCATTATTCTAGAAATCTGCAATTAAAGCCAGAGAGGAAAATTGGGGTCTGCATACTTCGCAGATGCCAGCAAAAATCCTCTTTTCCTGTCATTTTTCTGGAGAAAGCCATTTTTAAAAGGATCATTTCATAGTCAGTAGCTGGCAGCTAAATTCCTGTGTTATCCAGCTTTTTGGTGGAACCCACAGAACATTTCAGAGGAGTATGCTTTAATATCTGGCTTCAGAACACCTCCAAATATAGTGGGAAAACTTTGAGTCAGACCCACAGTGTGCTCCGCATGGTCACAATCTGCTCTGAGACACATATTCTGTACTACTCTCTAACTTCTTGGAAGAGGTCTGAGTGACAAATGACAAGTGCTTAAAGTCTGTAGGGCCCAAGATGAACCAGTCCAAGGCTTGCTAGAAGCCTACCAGTACCCAGAGAATAAACACCATATGAAGCTATGTTTGTTGCCTAAACCATGAAACAAAGTGCTGGATATCACACTGTCTTAGTTGGGCTTCAGTGCTGGGAGCAAACACCATGGCCAAAGGCAACTTGGGGAGGAAAGTGTTTATCTCAACATACAGTTCCACACTGGAGTCCATTACTGATTGAGTCAGGGCAGGAAGTGTCCTGGAGGCAGGAGCTGATGCAAAGGCCATAAAGGACTGCTGCTTATTGGCTTGTTCCTTCTGCTGTGTGTAACCAGCTTTCTTGTAGCACCCAGGAATACTACCCAGGGATGGTACCATCCACAATAAATTGGGCCCTCACACACCAAACATCAGTCAAGAAGATGCATGACAAGTCAGCCCACTGGACAACCTAGTAGGGGCATTTTCTCAACTGATATTTCCTCTTCCAAACTGTGTCTGGTTAAGACAGTTAGCCAAGGGCTGGTGAGATGGCTCAGTGGGTAAGAGCACCCGACTGCTCTTCCGAAGGTTCGGAGTTCAAATCCCAGCAACCACATGGTAGCTCATAACCATCCGTAACAAGATCTGACTCCCTCTTCTGGAGTGTCTGAAGACAGCTACAGTGTACTTACATATAATAAATAAATAAATATTAAAAAAAACAAAAAACAAACAAACAAACAAATAAAACATTTAAAAAAAAAAAAAAAAAGACAGTTAGCCAGCACAGTGACAAACAGCACAGAGACCATGAGAAGGAAAACACCACAAAAGTTCCACTTTCATTGAAGGAAATAACTTAGCTAGAAAAGGTAAAGGAAGATGATGTAGACACACCCTGTTCCTTTTGTACTTCACAGTGACTTGAAAGATGGAGTCTGTACATGTAGCAGAAGACTTGATACAAAACAAATCTGAGATTCAATCTTACATCCATCAGAATGACTAAGATCAAGGACTCAAATGACAGCAGAGACTGGCAAGGATGTGGAGCAAGAGGAACATTCCTTCAATGCTGGTGGGGGTACAAGCTGGTAGAATTCAATGTGGTGGTTTCTCAGAAAATTGGGAATAGTTTTACCCTAAGACCCAGCTATACTACTCCAGAGCATATACCCAAAAGATGCCCTACTATACCACAAGGAAATTTGCTCAACTTTGTTCCTAGTAGCTTTAGTCGTAATAATCAGAAACTGGAAACAACCTAGATGTCCCTCAACAGAAGAATAAATAAAGAAAATGTGGTACATCTACAAAGTGGAATGCTATTCAGCTATTAAAAAACAAATACATCATGAAATTTGCAGATGAATGGATAGAACTAGAAAATATCATCCTGAGTGAGGTAACCCAGACCCAGAAAGACATACATGGTATTTATTCACTTATAAGTGGACATTAACAATATAATACAGGATAACCTTGCTATAATTCACAGACCCCCCCCCAAAAAAAAAAAAACAAGAAATAAGGAAGGCCTAAAGGGGGATACATGAATATCACTCAGAAGGAGAAACAAAAGTCATTGGAGGTAGATGATAGAGGGAAGGACCTGGATGGCAGAGGGAGTGAGAAGGAAAACAGGGATGAGAATCAGTTGGCAAGGATGGGTGAGAGAGAGCTGAGCGTGAGAAGGGAAATCAGTGTAGAGCAAATATGGCAGTAGCTGGAGACCTGGGACAGGGGAGATTCCAGAGAGTCTCTGGGAGAAGGTGACCTTAGCTAAGACTCCTACCAGCAAGAGATATGAAGACTGAAGTGGCCACCTCCTGCAGCCTGGTAGAACTGCTAGTGGAGGTATGGGGACATCAACCCGTCTACAAAACCTTCAACCCAAAATTTGTCCTGCCCATAAGATGTGTAGGGATTAAGATGGGGCAGAGATTGAGGGAATAGATAGCCAGTGACCGGCCCAACTGGAGACCCATCCCATGTAAGACAGACAATACCTGACACTATTAATGATAGTTTTGCAGACAGGAGTCTAGCCTAACTGTCTCTTGAGAGGCTTCATCCAGCATCAGATAAAACAGATGCAGAGAACCACAGTCAAATGGTAGGTGGAGGCCAGGGAGTCTTGTACAAGAGTCAGGGATAAATCTGAGTAAACCAGGGGGTCTAGGACACCACAAGAAGACCTACAGACTCAAATAACCTAGGCCTATGGGGCTCACAGAGACCGAACCACTAACCAAAGAGCGCTCGGGAGCGGGACCTAAGTCCCCTACACATTTGTAGCAGATATGCATCTTGGTGTAAAAGTGGGTTCTTTAACAATTGGAACAGAGGCTGTCTCTGACTGTTGCCTGCCATTGTATCCCCTTCCTAAGTTAGACTGCCTGGTTCAAAAGAATAGAAAAAAATGATCAACTAAAATAAAACCTAAATAAATTGTTAATATGCTGAAAGGTAATAAAACAAAAAGCTGAACTAGACATAAAAAAATCAACATAGGATATGAAAGATGAATTATATAGAGAAAAATAAAGTAATAATCTATATACCACTAGGTATGAACAACAATGGAAAATATAGAAAATACAAATACTCATGGCTACTGAATGACAGTATTGCATGATGAATGAATCTTTTAAAAAAATAGAAAGGGAAATGAAGAATTTCCCTTAATGAAATTAAAATGCAACTTATTAGACCCAGTGATATAATTAAAAACATTCTTAATATGGAATTTTACTATAATAAATGCTTATGTTAAATGCCAGTGAAATATCAAACAAGTAACTGAATGATGATTCTTGGGACTTTAGAAATACAAGGACAAGTCAAATGTAAAATTGGTAGATGGGGAAAAAATGAAGATATACTGAGAGAATGTAAATAAAAACAATAATACAAAATACCTCTTAGTCAATATCTAATAGGATTAGGACACATAGACAGAATTTCCAAGAATTTAATCAAATTACCTCCATCTTTGTATTCTTTGTCTGCTTACTAAAGGCACAGAAATGTATAGAACCATGAAGAAATGGCCTGTTGTGCATGGATGTAATTTAGAACTGTAAAGCATACAGTATGTGGTGAGATAGAAACAGTGCTACACTGGCAGAAGAAGGTCATTGATGTTATCCATGCTTTGATCTAATGATTCATTGCACATTAATCTAACTGCTCGGCTTGCCTTATCTTCTCTGTTAAGGGAGATATTTTTAATTCTTTGAAGTTGAAATGGTATCAGGAATTTGGTGGAGGTTCTACGTTTTTATTCTTATATTTATGGAACTCAGACTTCTAAGCAATGGGAAGACGGTAAAAGTTATTTACGTATGGCCCAAAGCTTTTAGAATTTCCAGTGTGACTTGGAGAGGTGGCTCTGTGGTCAAAAGCTCTGGATGCCCTTCCAGAAGACCTGGGTTCAATTCCTAGCACCCACTTGGCAGCTTTCAAATGTGTGTGACTCTAATTCCAAAAGAGCCAAGGTTCTTCTGAGCCTCCATGTATGTATGTGGCACACATACCCCCACACACACACACGCACGCACGCACGCACACACACACACGCACACACACGCACACACACACACAGACACACACAGACACACACACACACAGACACACACACA
>NC_034593.1:116727822-116741177 GCF_900095145.1 Mus pahari | reverse complement strand
ACACACACACACAGACACACACACACACACACACACACAATTCATCTTTATTAGAAGATCAGATTTAGATGCCTTTTTGTTTGTACCAGAAAATTCACTTGGCCACCTTCAAACCTTATATGGGCTGAGTGTTCTTTCTGCTTTTTTGAGTACTGGATGAATGTGTTCACTTTCACGGTGTTATAACCATAGGCACTTACACACAGAGGCACTAGGCTCATTCTTTCAGAGGATGAGTGGTCCATAGTACAGCTTTAGTTAGCTTTAGTTAGCTGAGGTACCAGTCACACAGTAGTAACTCAGTAAATATTTTCTAAAACAAATAAGGAAATGGATGAGAGCAATTAATTGCCTACAAAAGAAGAGCAGACAATTTAAGGTGACAAGAGAAACTAAATCCTGTAGAGCAATCTGTTAAATTATTTGAGGTGAAATGTGTCTTAACCTAGCTAACAAATCACTTAAGAAAACCAGGGTAGGTACAAAGTATATAAAGAGAACACTGTATAAAAATAGACTAAATTAATTAAGAATCAGAGATGAAGCTTAAAAAGTAGCCAAAATGCTTATGATATGGAACACATATATGAATTCTCTGATCACGTATAAAAGATAATGTTATTACTAGAGACACAGTTTGCATAAGAATACATAGACATATGAATGATGATTTTCTTTTCTAAGGTCAATGATTATCATAGAATGTTCATTTGGTGAATGACATTGATGTTAGTTATGAATACTTTAAAAAAATCATACCACTCATTATTTGAAACTTTACTAATATTTGGCTGAAAATCCAGATTGGATTTTTAATCAGGGCATTGCTGGGCTTGGCAACAGGGCACACAGTCACTTTGACCCCCGAGGGCCTTCTACTTGCTGTTGCTGCATTTCCATTCTTGGTATTCTTAGGACTAATCCATCTGCTGCATTTATGTTTGATGAAGCATCCTCATGTCAATGAGGACAACAGGAGCAAAGACACTCACTCTCATGTGCAGCATCTTAGAAGCTGATGCTCAGATCTGAAGGATGAAGAATAGCCCCAGCTGTGGGAAAACTGGAATGCAGAGAAACACAGAAGCAGGCTCTGGTTACAAGAGGAGTCTATCTCCTATTCTTGCTTTTAAGGGGATGCTTTTCCAGTGCAAATGAATTCCCCCGTTTTCCCAGTTTCCAGCTCTGCAACCCACCATCTGTATTAAATGAGTATGTGCTCAACGGAGCAATAAAGTTTGTTATATTAGCCTTTGGGAGACAAATGACTTGTTACAATTTTCTAGGTTAGCTGACATGAAATTCCCAGCGTACTGCTGATCCTCAAACTAGGCTGGAGTGTTGACAGAATGGCCACTAAAATCAATGTGCAGAGACTGACACAAAACCCAATAAGGCCCCCACTCTTTTCCTTTTGTTTTCCTTTACATCCTTTTTGTTGCTATTGTTTTGGAAATATATTTTTTTGCTCTTCTGAAACTGCTTAGTGAGGTTTTTATTTTTTATATTTTTTATTTATTTTATTTTAATTTTTATTGCTGATGGTACAACCAGTGATTGCAAGCTGGTACAACCACTCTGGAAATCAGTTTGGTGGTTCTTCAGAAAAATTGGGCATAGTACCAGCTGAGTAAGGTTTTTTGTTTTGTTTTGTTTTGTTTTATTTTGTTTTAATCTTCTTTATTTACATTTCAAATGCTATCCCGAAAGTTCCCTATACCCCCACCCCCACCCCTGCTCCCCTACCCACCCACTCCCACTTCTTGGCCCTGGCCTTCCCCTGTGCTGGGTCATATAAAGTTTGCAAGACCAAGGGGCCTCTCTTCCCAATGATGGTCAATTAGGCCATCTTCTGCTATCATTTACACAATGGAGTACTACTCAGCTATTAAAAACAATGAATTTATGAAATTCTTGCCAACATGGATATAACTGGAGGATATCATCCTTAGTGAGGAAACCCAATCACAAAAGAAGTCACTAGATATGCACTCACTGATAAGCGGATATTAGCCCAGAAACTTAGAATACCCAAGATACGTTTTGCAAAACACAAGAAAACCAAGAAGGAAGACCATCGTGTGGATACTTCATTCCTCCTTAGAATAAGGAACAAAATACCCATGAAAGGATATAAGTACAGAGACAAAATTTAGAGCTAAGATGAAAGGATGGACTATCCAGAGACTACCCCATCCGGGAATCCATCCCATCATCAGCTGAGTGAGGTTTTAATTGTATTTTCTCCAGTAGTCCAGCAATGTAATGGAGATATTTAAAAACTCTTTTTCGGTTATGATGCAGGCTATAAGATTTGGTTTCTTTACTATTCATGCTACAAACAAAAGAAAGCATGGTTGGGAGAAAATAACAATGAGCTGATACGATATCTTAATGATTTTTAAAATTGTAAGTTATGCAAAATTTTGACACTCAGCACAGAGACAAATTAGGCATCAAAATAAGACATGGGCATAATTTCATGTTCTGAATCTAATCACTGGTAATGCATATGGCATTTCCCTTGGCATTTTCACACCTGCTTTCAGGAATGTCGACCAAAACATAAACACCTACTATAGAGACATCTACATACTTCTTTTCTAGCAAGCAATCTTCTCACCCGTCACCTTGCTTTGGCTGTAATCTATCTTACATCGACATCAGAACACTCAAATATGTGTTGTAATCTTCGTTTTTCTATGTACTTGCAACATTATCAGTTCTTATCTAAGACTACCCATCTACTGGAACAATGCAGGATTTTCCTGTGGCCTAGTCTAGAAATACAGTTAGAGGCTGTTTTCAGATCTAAAGTACAGTAGACTTTAAAATTTATGTTATATTAAAAACAGTTTGCATGTTAATATTTTTTACTTACAGTTTCAAGAGTTAAAATTTAAAGGGATCATACCAGTATGTGAAAATTCAAAGCTATATGTCAAATTAAAAAGAAGAATTTTATGCGCTTTGAGACAAGATTATTCCAATATTATGATCAGAGTCATAGGTGTTTGCTGATGTTGATGCTGACATTACTTGGTTTCTGAAGTTATCTTTATGTGTGTTCCTCAATCTCTCTCTTGTCTCTGTCTCTGTCTCTGTCTCTGTCTCTGTCTCTCTCTCTCTCTCTCTCTCTCTCTGTTTTATTGTTGGTTTTTTTTCAGTACAATTAGAACATTTTTCACAAGAGTTAATCTCTTGATGTTGAGGTATATGATAATCACCTTCCTTGTCAATTTGACTGGGTTTGGAATCATCTGTGGGTAGATAATTTATCCATGTGTATGTGTGTGTTTGAGGGCAATTTCGGAAAGTTTTAACTGAAGAGGAAGTAATACCCTGAATGTAGGTAACACCATATCATGGCATAGAAAGAAGAAAAGAGCAACCCTTAGGGTCATCTCTCCTTGTGTTCCTGCCTGCAGACCCAGGCCTCCTAAGTGCCTCACTGGCCTCACACCAAGTCTGTTTGTCCTGATGGACTGCATCCCTCTGAAACTGAGTCAATATGGACTCTTCTTTAATTATGCTGCATTTTATTAGGAATTTCTCACAGCAATGATGAAAGTAACTAATATAAGGCCCTATTCTGGAAATTTTCAAATGCTTTTAGTATTCAAGGAAGGGCAATGAAAATTGACTATTTTAGATTTCAAATACATAAAGGTATTGCAGACATGAAGTTTAGAAAAATTCCTATACACTAAGTCAAGAGCACTAATCCAAAAGTGTTTTCAATAACTTCCATGATTTTTTATTTCTTTTTTTCCATTTACATGTGTGTGGGCATGCATACATCTTTGCATGCATGGGCATGTGGAAACCCAGGTTTGGTGTTAGTAATCATTTTGGTTGCTCTTAAGCCTCATTTTCTGAGTGAAGGTCTCTCAATTAAGCTCAGAGCTCACTGCTACCACTATCCCTGCCAGCCAGTTCACTCTCTTTAGCCCCTTACTCTAGGTTTATCTTTAGAGTCTGAACTTACAGATTAGTTGTCACCCCCATTCAACATTTACTGAGCATCTTCTGTCCTGTTGCCTACATGGCAAGTGTTTTGACTGCTGAGTAATTTTCCTAATCCTCTAATTTATATTTTAGGACTCTTACAGCTTAACCATTTGGGCCACTGAAACATCCCAATTATATTTATATTTTAAATATTTATAAGGTGTGTATGTATGTGTATATATATATATATATATATATATATATATATATATATATATAAAATCAGAAAGGGAAGAATGGAACAAGTTAACCTCCGAGCTTCCTCATACAGGTTCAAAATCGAACATTTTCTACAATTATCTTTGAATAAGATGAACCGAATGCCTCCTGGGGGAAACTGTATGTGATTCTGAAACAAATAGACTTGTCAAATCAATGATTTCTGGACTGGAGGCTTATGACCTTGGGCATCCCCAGTTTTCCTACATATAAAATAAGAACAGTAATTATAATAGTACATATGAATTACATACTGCGTAAACACAGTGGGATAGTGTAAAACACTGTATTATATCAGTTCAGTAGATGATCTTTCATAGATAATTCCACTACTGTTTCTATATGCATATATTTTTCTCATCAAGATGACTGTTTACATTCCCAACATTCTGAATGTGTAGCTGAGACAATGAAGGAATTGTTTTTATCGTTTATTGGATTATATGAAGCTAATGTTTCCTCTAAATCTAAAATTTTCCTTTAGTGATATCAACTAGCTCTACATTTATTTTAAGAATGTCTGAATGAGTTGTACTGTTTTGGCAATTGCTTACTGACTGATAGTGATTCATTTACATATTTCTAAACAAAATTTGTATCTAATATTCTCTGGATGTGTGTTCCTAAGTGAACATTAACTTATCCTTGAAATACATCTAACTAGAAGATTTGCTTAAAAGTAACAACAAGAATTCATATTTATGTTTGTTTGATATCTCTTGCCATTTAGCCTCATGATGCATTGATATAAGCATTGGGTACTAACATTGGGTATTAACAGACCCATTATATATACAGTGGGTGTATAGACTAACTGAAGATTTCTAAGTTCACACAAAATGTCCTAGTAGAACTAAAACTCAAATCTAATTATTTTGCACCAAGTATTATGCTTTTAAAAATTATATTGACATATTCATCTAATGAATAGTTCAGTCATTTCTTCTAGCAGCTGTGCAGTAAGTCTTGTACTAAAAAACAAGACATGAACAAAGTAAACCTGTCCACCTCTGGAATGTACTTCAAGAATCATGGTCTACTATTTCAGCCACTAAATCATGAAATTTCTTAGGAACAAAAAAAAGGAGATTTGGCAAAACTGTCAATCCTTTGACCAGGAGTCTGTGAGTGTTATTTCTTCTTGTGAGGCCACATAAGCACACAAGTGAACACCTTTTTACTCTAGACAAGTAACACAGTGAAAACAAACCCAGAAGAATTTACACAGTGGATTACAGCAGGAATGTTCTGGAAGGTAGTTGGATATTGATGAATGGAAACAGCATGAGTAACATTTTCAGCTTTTATGGTTTTATTTTGAAGATGGGTACCCAACTGGTTATTAAGGGTGACCAGGACATCTAAACTAAGTCCACAGACTTTGTGACCTAAAGAGTAAGTTGGTGCTTGAGGGTCAGGGTCACTGGTAAGTAAGGGTAGAATCATGGAAGGAGGAAAATGTTTCCTGATCTGCACATGGACACTGCAATGGTCTGTAGCTGCCTCCTGAGCCACCCATGCCCATGGAGTATGACAAGGAACCCAGGTCAGGTTTCTATTGAATTGAGACTGGATCTCTCTGCTGAGATAGAATATGCAGTTGCCATGTTTTAGTTTGTCAAAAATCACATCACAGCATTTATGAATGTCCATAAACATAAAATGAATTATCTGTAGTAAAACATCATCTCGCATTGATAACTCTTGTCATATAATGAACTTATGTGAACATTGACATTCAACTTTATTCATCTCAGTATTTCCCTTTACTGTGAAAGCCAACTCACAATAATTCAGTGGAGACACTTTTTTATCTAGGTACAATCCTCTGTACAAATTTTGATCTTCTGTATGAAAGGTAAAAATAAATAGTATTCAATAAAAATAACACATCTTATGAGTCCTAGGATATCCACAAAAATATCACATCTATAGCAAAGGTCAAAACCACCCACAGATGCAACAACCAGAAAGTATTTGAAGTGATCTCTCTTTTCATATCTCTTCACTGTGATATTGCCAGGCATAATGGCTTTGTACTTCATCAGAAAATAAAATTAATTCTAGAATTCAGAAAAATTAAGAAAAATACATCTTTTCAGAGTCTTTGAAATTCAGTCTTAAAATTCTTTTACCCAGTTTTTAAAAAAATGAGTGTCTTCAGACAGTCTCAAGCATGAGAGAGAACTGCTCACAATCCACTTCTAAAAGGAGCCATGGTATTTTGATTTACATTTGTAGTTTCAAAAACTCTGTACATGCGTTATCTCACTTGAGCACTGCACAACTTACACTTAGAAGATAGCACAGATACCACAATCAGAGAAATACCAAGTGAGGACAAATGAGTTGTTATAAAATACAGAATCACAACCTAAACAAGATATTATTGTGAAATTTTCTCTATTCTCTTTTCCCCTAAACATTTTTTAGAGCGGTAAGAGGAGCTTATGATTTTTAATGTATTTACACACTGGGACTAATTTTAAAATTAAGATTGATTTTGTAATATTCTTAATTAACTAATTCAATGACTAATACTCCCAATGAAATTAAATAGGGCTGATCTTTGTCATCAGACATTCTTGGAGCAAATTCATTAGTAATTAAACCGTGGCATGAAATTAATTTTAAATACCCACATCCCACCTAGAAAAGCCACTTCACCAATAGTAATTTAAATAAAATCCTTTTGTTTATCATAATTCCTTTCAGTAGTAGAGTAACCTTGACTGCTTATCCAATTTGGCAATAGACAATTTACTTCAGCTGGTAATTAGGATGTTGGTTAGAGCATCCTTTCTGATGTTTACAAGGGCCGAATATTAATGTTTTGGTCGAATTTGTGAATCAGATTTTGTAGAATCCACAAACAGAGGTCTATAATTAAATGCGTAAGCTAGAGATATGTTTTAAGATTTGAGAAGCTAACACTTTAAGTTCCTCTTTAATATCACTCCTTGATCTCCTTCCTGGATACTGGGTAGGTATTGTCTAGGTTGGTACTATAGCTTCACCAAGAGCTAGTGGAAAAAGTCTTGCAGCAAGCTGCCTATACCCTGACTCTACTTCTCAATGTGTAAAGTGAGATAGTCATGCCATTGGGTTATCAATGTTTAAATGTGTGGTGCCAAGTGCTTAGAGACAAATCTGATTTACTACTTCAGGAATGTTTGCTCATGTTCTTAACCAAACATTTAGCTTCATGCAAAATAACACCATAGTTAACTTCAAGATGGTGAAGCACTGTTTTAATAATGAAGACTTTCAAGAAAGAATATAGATGTTAGTTTTCTCTCACTTCAGGGAGTATAAGTTTTTCCATTGGACAAATAATAAGCAAATAATATACTGAATATCCATGAAATGAACTTTAAAATATTTTGTTCTCAAGCCTTCAATTGTATATAAAGTAATTTACTTATAAAGTATTTGGATAGTAGTTTTGGTTTGCAAAATGCAGGCAACACTTCTAAAAGGCAGCCGGAAATTGGGGTATATTTCAGAGTTTCATGTTAAGGAATTACCCAAAAATGTTACGTTTGTGTTTTCTAATCAGTAGCATAAAACTGGATGGAAATTCTGTAAGCTTTTTAACTTTGATGAAATCTGTAATTCATTTTATATATTCAAATGCAGGATGTTAAATGTTTGGAAATGAGAGCTGTATGATTTGAAGGGCCTAGAATTTCCATTCAGAAGTCAACAACAGCATGTAGGCCTTTCCTTTCTCTGAGTTTGGATCTGAGCCCACAGTAGGGCTCTATCCTGAGCAGATGTGAGGTCATTTGAGGTAAGCTGCATTTAATTTTCTCTTCTTCTTGCACATCACTCTACAGTCTAGTGTTTTATAGCATACAGGATGCTGAGAATCAGGCTGATATGTGGTCTTATTTAGGTAACTTTCTGGTTTTGAGCAATCACTTCATTTTGATATCTTAGTTCTACTGATAAAATAGATATTACACACATTTCTGACATGTGACAGGGGAATCACATGTTATATATACATGAGTGCGCTTGATGTGTAGCAATATTGTTTGAACTATTATGACCAAAACACGTTAAGATAACAAATAGTAAGTATTTACAAGAATCTAAATAGACAAGATGGGCACACTCAGGGTGGTACAAAATATTTGATCTACAATCTGTCCTGCCTGCAAAATACGCTAGGTTAATCATGACATAATGCTTGTGGGAGCAACCAAACAATGCCGGATTTGACTTAAGGCCCACTCCATGAGATGGAACCCATGCATGATACTACTTAGGTGCCCAAGAAACAAAGGCTAGATAGACCAGAGACCCAGATACTACAGGTCTGAAAAAAATAATTTAAAGGTAACAATAAAGTGACTCCTAATAATATTCCACCATACTCAGTCAGCCATCTTTGGAGATGCTTCCGCCTGAGGCAAATGGGAACAAATACAAAGATTTCCAACCAGATATTGATAGATAGATAGATAGATAGATAGATAGATAGATAGATAGATAGATAGATAGAGATAGAGATAGAGATGTCTTGGAACACACTTCTAATGGAGTGTCTCCATCAAGTTACTCTCTTCAGAGCTCAGAGAACTCTGTGGAAGAAGGGACAGACAGATGTGATGGAGAACACTAGAGCAAAAAAAACCCTCTAAATCAACTGAGCATGTAATTATCATCTGTATTTGTATATGAGGAAAGATACCTTCTTTTGAATTAACCTGTAAACAGTAAAATTTCTCTCTGAGTAGCGAGTGTTCCTTACACATTTTCCAGGAAGTTATGAAGTATATATGGAAAATTACAGGTGAATAAAGTATGGAAATGTTTAAAAGCAGATGAATGGGTGACTTCTATCATGTTTTTAGACAGATCATTAAAACAGTGGAACCCAAACCTATTGAGTCACTAATGCTGCAAAGCTAAGATTCCTAATAGGTTAAGAAAAGGCAAATTATTAAATAAACAATATTGGATGAGTCAAGTACATAAGAAAATAAGATTGCTCTATGTTAAAATAATTGATTGGTAGATAAAGAAATAAATGTAAAGAAAGACCTGAAAGAAAACAACATCATGCTTAATCATGATATAAAGAACATTTCTATAGGTAGGAAGATGGAAGAGAAAAACTCAAAAACAACAACAACAACAACAACAAAATAACCCAGAGAGGTGAAAACTGTAACGATAATAATAATATACTTGGTACCTGAGAATATAAAATCTGGGAAAGACAGATCTGGCTTCACAGCTGTTCTGCTATGAACACCAAACAAGGCATTGAACCTTTCTGTACCTTAATTCTCTAAAATTAAAATATTTGTAATAAATATAACAATAACTTTTATTACTGTACAATGTAATAATCACATTGTGAAAAAATTTCCTGAGGAATAAATAAGATAATGGTCCTTAACCACTTGGAAGAAACATTGACAAGTTAAATAGAGGCAGGGAAATATTTGGATTATAAATAATGGACCAAAACTTTGGCAATGACATTACAAATTTTTCTTATGCATCTCCTTTGTGATGGCTCAGACATGAGAGACATGAATACACAGTTCACATTTTAAAAACAATTGAAGCAACTAGAAGTGGAGATGATGCTGGTTTCTAATTGTTAGAACAAAGAGTGAGTCTTGATATTTGCAGTTTTCATGTTGCCTGCACTAATCAAGCTATTTGAGGAAAAATAGATCTAGGGAATCATTTATTCTGATTTCAGTGCAAGTGAAGTTTTAACTGACAAGATTTTCAGCAATAAGTACTCACTTTTTCTTTACTTCCCTATATTAAAGGGCTTGATTCTGCCTTCTATGGCATCTGAAAATTTAGATCTCACTATGTGTCACTAATGACCTTCAGAAAGTTCTGAAACATCCTGAGTTTTTGGTTACATTTGGTCCTGAAACACTGGTCTTCATTTGACAGTTGTTACTGTCTTACAACTTCTCATTCTTCTGTTGTTTCAACCAGCTCTGCAAAGACTACAACAGCAGGAGCGAGGAGACAAAGGGTGCTGAAAGGATGATTTTAATCAAGTTGCTGACCTTCTGATGACAACACCAGTGTACTTTTCTCATTAGAATCCTATGCAGGCTCCCATGTGAAATCTGCGCTATATAATAACATACAAATTCCATGCCTTGATTTGTTCCATAGTAAGGTGTTCGTCATCAGTGAAATTTTCTGATATAAATCTGAGGTAGATTTTAGGGACATAATTTAAAGGAAGACATGATGAGGTTAGTTTACAGTAATCCAGACT
The DNA here is from genome assembly GCF_900095145.1 of Mus pahari. Lineage (NCBI taxonomy): Eukaryota > Metazoa > Chordata > Mammalia > Rodentia > Muridae > Mus > Mus pahari. The sequence goes on along the minus strand of NC_034593.1, from coordinate 116,730,679 downwards.
GTTATTTGAAATAGACTGCTATTCCTTATTTGAATGTGATTCTGTATTTTTTATTGCTCTCTTCCTATGACCTTTAACTGGGAAACATATATAAAGATTGCACACTAATGTTTCAAGTGATTCCTTTCATTGTTTTGGTAGGCTTTATACATACGGTTCTTATTGTCGCTGTAGAGTGGAGAGGTAAAATCAATTTCCTCTTTAACATATTGATAAACAACTCCAGATATAAGAGGGAGAGAGGAGAAACTAGACTTACCTTTGTGTGACCTACATAGGAATGCTGGAAAAAATTAATTCCAGAATATTATGTCAACATTCCTGGAAAGCCGTGGATATGATTTACATAGTAGGTCTTCTCTCTCCGCCCAGGTGCTTTCATCTCGATACTGTAAATTGCTTTCATTTTCCCCCTCCGAGCCGTGCACTTGAGGTATTGTTGTGATAAATTATGAAGGTACAGAACTGAAAATGGTGTGTAGATTGTCTAAGAAATTGAGTGCAGTCAGCCTTAAAAGTGGTAGATGATGTGCCAGGCAGCTCCCTTACCCTGGCCGTGTCCCATATGTCCTCAATGAACAGCTGCTTTTAACTTTGCCTTTTACCCAGAGAGCATGAGAGTCGCTGGATTTATTGAATTAATAACCACTCCATTATGTGTGTTTTGTTTTCCTGTGACCGTGAAATCTGGCTCTAATGTTAGGAAAGTGTAAGACAGCTCTTCTTAACAAACAAGGCGGTTATCTATTTGGGGGTCATTTTTTAATACTTAATCTTTTGGGGTAGAAAATAATAGGGAAATCCTTTCAAATCTGGGGTAGAATGTTTCTAACAATGTTGAGTTAAAAAGGAATTTTGTGGGTTATGCAGACAGAAAGAATCTGGTTTCCACAGTGATTTGTGGTCTGAAGCACACGGCTACTGACTGCAGTGTGTTTGTGATTGGATGGGGTGGTTTTATTGTACATTTGGATTTTTAAAAAATTTTTTGAAAGTGGAATGTTATACAAATATGCATGAACGCATACATAAACACATATTCCTCATTAATTATCTCTGTATCTTCACACCTATTATCACCTATCAATCACTTTATCTATCTATCTATCTATCTATCTATCTATCTATCTATCTATCTATCTGCTGTCTATCTGTCTGTCTTAGTTACAGTTCTACTGCTGTGAATAGGCACTATGACTCACTATGACAGAGGCAATTATTATAAAGGAAAACATTGAACTGCGGCTGACCTACAGTTTCAGAGGTTCAGTCCATTATCATCAAGCTGGGAACACGGCAGCATGTAAGCAGGCATGAGACGGGAAGAGCTGAGAGTTCTACATCTTGTTCTGAAGGGAAACAGGAGAAGACTGTCTCCCATGTGGCTAGGACAAGGGTCTTAAAGCCCATCCCCTAAGTTACACCAACAAAACCACACCTACTCCAACACAGCTACATCTACTATTACAAGGCCATTCCTCCTAATAGTGCCACTCACTCCCTGGGCTAAGAATATCCAAACTATCACATTATATATCTATATATCTATGTATCTATGCCTCTATGTGTCTATGCCTCTATGTATCTATATATCTATGTAGCTATGCATCTATTTATCTATGCATACATCTATCTCTATCTATCGGTCGATCGATCTATCTTATCTATCATCTATCTATCTAATCTATCATCTATTTTTCTGCTTGATAAATAGCTAAATACTTTTAGAATGAACAAAAGCAGGGGTTTCTCTTTCCTTTACTCATCAGGTCACTTCTTGAAGAGTCTAATTCAACACAAATTGCAGGGAGGGCTATAGTGAGGATGGAACAGCACACAAGGGAAAGGTTGTTACAGTGAGCTTTACTTCTTCTGGCCAAGGAGATGTGAGAGGAATATCCAATCCCTAATCACACCACATCATAACTGTTCATGCTCCTCCCATAACGCCTGTCCCCTTGTCCCCCTGACTTCATGGAGCAAACATTGGATGCACAGTGTTTCATCAACTGTTTTTTTCACACCTGAGCATTTCCTTGCTGCTTCATACGAATAACAGAAATGATTGTCATTTGAAAACTTACCAAAAATAGTTTATAAAATCTACTTTGATCCATTACTTTTTGAAAAGAAAATAACAACAGCCCAAGTTTATTATTTTAAAAGACAATAAAAGAACACTTATTTTAGCCTTTCCCTTTATATGTGGAAAATCTATGCTCAAATGATATTTTTAATTTGCCTAAAAATAATTTAAGTGGTTGAAACGACTGCCTATCTAGACATAGCTCAATTTCACACACAAGAAGAAAATGCCCATATTTTCAAATAACCACCCTCTTCTTACCGTTTGTCATTGGCTTACAATAGAGACATTTTCTAAATTATAAGGTGATAGTTTCTTTTAAAACCTTATTTTGAAGCCAGGACTTAGAACTACAGTGTATTAAAGTGACTGAGTATTGATAGTGGCCATGCAAAATATGTAGAGCTTAAAATGTCTTCTGAATGCTTACAGCTAAATCGTGTTCAGTCCAGGACATTTTATTTTCTTCCTAAATCTCTACAATGTAACATAATCAGTAACAAATGCCTACTGTATGCCAAAGTTGCTGAGTGCCTCCTGATCTTCAGAGCAACTCTCTGTGAGGGGTTATATCATCTCCATTTCATGAACTAGAAAAGTAAGAATTTTACTTTTAGCAATTTTCTCAGAGTCAAAAGTGATTATTGTGAATCTATTTCTATCAAAGATCAGACTTGGGCTAGCAATCAGGTTCTTTGTATATATATATATATATATATATATATATATATATATATATATATATATATATATATATATATATATATATAT
>NC_034593.1:116701421-116727809 GCF_900095145.1 Mus pahari | reverse complement strand
TATATATATATATATATATATATGTATATATATATGTATATATATGTGTGTGTGTGTGTGTGTGTGTGTGTGTGTGTGTAAAAATCAGTAAATTAGTATTCACACCATATGTGAAAAACAAGGCACATAATTTACAACATTTGTCTTTGAAAACATACTCAAATATTTCCATATTTCCATATGGAAATAGGAATGGGCAAAATGCTTATTGATAATTATATATAAACATTTGAGAAAACGGATTTGAAAATGTATCTTGTCAATGTTAACATTGTTAGCTGGATTGTGGTTGTATGTTGCATTATCGTTTTTTTTTTTTTTTAAAGTTGAAGGTGAAATGAAGGTGAAATGAAGTAAGCTGCTCGCTGTGGGGAAGGGATGCATTGGAGAGAGCCAGGAGTCATTTGCAGTTAGACTAAGGACATATTTGCTTGGGCAGAGGGATTCTCTCTTGTTTAGGCTCCCATAGTTTCTCCTCTCACTTTCAAATGGTTTGTTCCATGCCCAAGAGTCTGAGAGAAAACCCAGCCAGGTAGGACAATTACCTGTCAGTTCAGGGTGTTTTGGGATCTCAGAGTGGAAAGTACTGTACCTTGTTTCCTTTGTTCATTAGTGCACATTACCACTTCTTTGTCTTAATAATCTTGCAGTTCTCTATACATTTCTTTCATCCAATCCAAAATAACATGCCTATCTAACTTTATCCAGTGTTACTCTAATTGTGAATTAGATTGTGCAAAGGTAGGATAGTCCCTGAGACATTGCTCTCCTTAATCCATCCTAGATTCTGTCTCATAGCACACAAACAAGAGCTCTACCTTTGCTTCTTAAAAGCTAATTTTGTCATCACTGTCTCCCTGGGCACAAGACAAACCCTTTTAAACCTCCATCTCAGCAGACCAATGCTACTCCCAAAAGCTTCACGTTGAATACATGATCTGTAGTTTACATTAAAAGTATCTCAGAGGGTTACGATGCAGTTTTAATCAGCTTGATTCAGCTTATAAGGATACATATTTTTTAATCTACTAGGGAAACCTGACTGGGTTCTTTTGATCTTGTGAAGGTGAAGCCGGGAGCTGATCCAGGGCTCTGCAGGTGCTCAGGAAGCACTTTCTGACTGCTGCACCACGCCTGTGAAACCTCAGTTTCCAAATTCATTTCCATCTCAATTTGTCTTCCTAAAGATGAGGAATGTTGACTGTGTCCTATACAAGGCTGGCACTAAAATTGTACCTCAGCATGGATGTCAGCAAGTTCAGCTTGTAAGGACCAGTTTCCTGTAGATAGGGCACTGGGATTTTTAGTGAGACTTTGATGGCATTAGGTAATCATAGAATTTTGTGATAATAAAATAAGCCAGCTTCCTTTTTCCCAATGTAAATTCTAGTCCCTACCTTCAATAGAACTGATCCTACAACTTGCTTATTAGAGAAATATATAAAACTTTGTCTTTTTCTTCAAACCCTTTGTTTTTTGACCTTTTCAAAGTTACAGAAAACATCCATGTAAGTATATCTGAAACCTTTGTCAGACGTTTTATTAAATGCTAGTTTATGTATTCATTAAAATTTAGAAATAAACTGAGTCTGCTTGCTTGCATGATTATTGATAGGCTAACTCTGGGGATTTTGATTTATCAGGGATTGCATTAAATAATAATAATAAAAAAAGACCCCTGTGGAGGCTGCTGAGTTGCTTGCATAGGTGAACACACACAGGACCAAGTTGACACATGTGCCAAGCAAGCAAGGAGGACACGGAGGTGAAAACCTGCCTCCAAAGGAGCCACTGGTCAGAGAAGTCAAATATTTGCATTTCAGTGTTCACATTTTCAATTATGCTGTAAATATACAGGTTCCTGCTAGAGTGCAGGCACAACCTCGGCAGGTCCTTCATTCTTCAGCCAACAGGCTGTGGCAGCTTCCTGGGTGGTCTGTAAGCATTGCCCCAGGAGGTAGGCACTGTCATACTCTAATCCGGATGTTACAGAGGTATGTAACATGGCTTGTCTTGAAAGTTTAGTTTATGTGTTGTCTGGTCCTTTGCGGGAAGATCTGACATTCTTTCAACCTTCTTTGGAACCTCTGTGGAATGAATGGGCTTGAAAGCCATTAACTGATATTCTTAATAAAAGATGACATGAGACCTGGAGATTACATTGAAATATAAAACTATGTGGAAGAGGATTAAGGAACTTTCCAAATTGAAGTTCAGGTTTCAAGTCTGTGTTGAATCTGGAGGTGAGCTTTGGTCTATCATAATGTCATCTGCTCCTGTGACATTCTGGCCAATAAAACTAACCTGTATGTATTTTTAAATGTAGGAGACAGTGCAAGTATACTTTGTGTGCCTGTTGGATGTGCCAACGTGCAAAGGAGAGAGCCTGCTAATCTTTTCATGGAGCTAGGAAGAAATCCTGTAAAGACTGAGGGCTTGGGAATCAGAACAGAACCCTCATCATGGGCTCCCCATAAGTAACTCAGCCCCTTAAGCTGCCCCAAAGGATGCAGCCACCCAGCACCTGCCCTGCCTACAGCCCCTACGGAGCCAGTGCAGTTACTCCAGTAAATCACAGTGGCATCTCCCTCCAGACTAACCAGAAAGGGAAGAAGTTCAAACCACACATTCCAATCATCCTGGGCCACCTGGAATTTAAAGCGAGAAAGCACTGGCTCTTTTTTTTTTTTTTCTTCTTCCTTGAAATGCATACGGTGGTTCACCTCCCCACTGTGACCTTTCAGTCATTCTAGAGAATTAAATAGAGCTTAGGGAAGGGTAACCTTCTCTCTTTTTCTTGCACCTGCACACATCCCAAAGCAAGAGTGCAGAACCTAAATGATCCTTGAAAGCAAGGGAAACAGCGATGATGACCTTTTGCTAGGGAGTCTTCCTGGGAAACATCTGGGGGACAGGTCTTGATGACATTAGAATCAATGCCAAAATAACTGAGTTTATTTCCAGTGGAGTTCCATATTCGCAGGGAAGGAAAAACTTGTTGAAATTAATTGAAAAAAAAAAAAAAGGAAAAGAAATGAAATTTTGCCTTAATCTATATGGATTGAGTGAAGGAGGAAAAAAAAAAAAAGAAAACCATGAAAAGTAATTATTTGAGGGTTACTAAGATGAATATTCTAATTTCATTATGCTCAGCTATCTTCAGTGAGAAATCCTGTGGAAGTGTGCTGCTTAGAATAATTCAAGTAAGAAATCCAGTGTAAATGGTTTTAATCCCTTCCAGCTAAATTAATATGGTGTGGATGCCTTGTGGCTACAAACTCAGTTATCTTTCTTGTTGACACACATAAGAAAATTCTGGCTGGGCACACATGATTTATTCTTCATATCTGGAGCCACGCTGTAATCATTCACCCCCTTTCAAGTCCACGTTGGCAACTTTATCTCACTTGCAGTTTGCATCTTTTTTTTTTTTTTTTAAGTGAAAATATATTCTGCAGTTTTGATGTGTTGATTGGTAGGGAGGTAAAGACAGCTGCACACATTCCCTCGAGACAGGGCTCAGTGGCTAAATGAAGACCTCTCATGCTTTCTTGTTAGCCAAGATAGATCTACATCCCGATGAACCAGAGCAAGTCAATAGCAGGGGCTCTCGGTACATGTGATCAGCAGCCACAAATCAGTTTTCCCTGGGACTTAGTTATCGGCATTTTGTGCCGTAGGCTATGCCCTTGCTGCTGCGGGCTGTAATTTTTCCCCTAGTGAAGTTTTTAAAATCACAGGCAGAGACTGAAACTGTGCTTTCTTGGCAACAAGGCTGTCACCAGCCTGCCAGATATCAATGGCCCATCAAATAAATTGCGACTTTAATGCACTCAGCGTCTTGCTGCTCAAGAGACTCGGTGCTCCTAGGATTTCCCAGGGTTATGCTGTCCTCTCCCAGAATTATTTCTAAAGGGCTGCTTAGCTCTGCGCCATGCATGTTTGTTACACTGCTACATGTATATAGTTTGGCCTGTTTGTAATTTCAAGTCACACTTGGATTTATATCATTTTTGTATCTAGGATACAGCATAACCAGCTTCTGCCTATCGGGTCCATTTTGCCTCTAGAAACTTTACCACAGTCCCCTTTATAATCTAATGATGTCTTTCGGCTATCTCAATAGAATCCTTGCAGTAGGGCCATAAGTGACCTAAGAAAACTCCACTTTATCAAGCAGACATGGTCACAAGACTATCCTCTGAAAGTATTCAAAGGCCTCTTCTTTATAAAATTATTTATACTTTAGATTTAAGACACCCATGCACATTTGAAATGATTGTCATAGTGATTTGCAATGCTGTTCTAAGAGGAAGCCTTATTTTTGGCCAGTGAGACTGGGACAAGCATACCTCAACTGCATATTCATCCCGCCTGCGCACAGCCTGCTGGTGCCTGCACAACTTCTTGTAAGACTATGCTATGAAACGGCCCTTAAAGAGCAGCCAGCTGAGATTGTACAGCCCCTGGTGAAGGGTCTGCTTCTAATCCTTCTCCATTCTGCTGGGAGTAAGACACTCAGGGCAATCCTTTCATCACTCTCTACCAGCATTAGGTGTTCTTCCTGTGAAGTGATGTGAAGCCCAAAATCTTGATAGTAGCATTTATGGTGCCCTGGGACACACACACACACACACACACACACACACACACACACACACACGGAAATCTATTAATACAGGTATTAACAACCAAAACCAATTGGGGTTTTTTTTTTTTGTTTTGTTTTGTTTTAAATTTTCCCAGTTATTTACTTTTTCAGTTGATACAGGGTTCCAATAAAGCCCATAGACTACGTGTAGCATTGTCTCAAAGTTCTCTCTATGCAATAGTTGTGTGTGTGTGGTTATTATTAATTAATTATTTTATGCAAGAGTTAGGGAAGCATTGAAGGTACTGAAAGGGATGGCAACCTCATAGGAAGACCAATAGTATCAATGAACCTGGACCCCTGAGAGCTCCCAGAGACTGAGCCACCAACCAAAGAGAATACATAGGCTGGTTAGAGTCTCCCATCCCTGTACTCTACACATTAGTAGCAGAGGGCTGCCATGTCTGGCTTCAGTGGGAGAGGATGTGCCTAATCCTATAGAGACTTGATGCCCCAAGGTGGGGGATACATGGGCCATGTATGGGGGTGGGGCCTGTCACCCATTCAGAGGTGAAGGGGAGGGCAGATACATGTAAGAATTCTGGGAGAGGACCAGGAGGCGGGCACCATTTGGAATGTAAATACATAAAAAAAATTAATTGATATTAACCATATGTTTACTCATAGTTCTTCCAGTTCTTGCCCAGTGGTGGCTGAATCCCTTAATAGAGCTGTTGTCCCTCAGTGGAAGCACTTTAATGTACCCTCCAACTTCTCTCCTGTTTTCTACCCTTCCTACACTCCAGAATAGCCACAGCCCAGCAACCAGAGTGGGTGTCCAATGCAAGAGCTGTCCTGCGAGTCCCTGATCAAAGCCTTCCTCTCCTTCCACTGAACTTCTTGCCAGCACCGCAATATTTAAGTTCCTTGTTCATCCTGTTTATTAATCCTCTTACCCCAAGGACCATTATGTGTTTTCCTTCCCCTGCCCCACCCTCAGGCCACCTAGGAAGTCCTTAAGTCATATTTATTGAGCGAATGATAGAACTGTATCACAGGTGCTCCTACACACAAACATGCAGAGAATGAGAGGAGGGAAAAACACACACAACTTGAGTCATCTCCGACTTATCCTACAGTCATGGATGATTTTAAGCTTTTCATACTCATATGTCTTAGCTAACTATTTTAGGAGTTTTTGATTTTGTCATTTTTTTTTTTTAAAAACTGTTGACACTGTTGACCGGTTCCCTGAATATGCCAGCAAAATGAGTCTTCAAGTAATGACTGTCATTAAATGTCAAAACAAAAGAAAAAAAATAAGAAAAATAGGCAAAGTCAGGAAAATACACAGTTCATATGTGAATGATTGAAATAAACAGAAGCTTCAAATTAACTGCATATTAATGTCTTAGTTGCTGTTGTAACAATTATAATTTTAATATATAATATATGTAATTAAATTAAAAAAATCATTGTCCCTTATCTGTCTCCAGTGTTTTGCCGTTGGGAACCATATCTTCTAGAGACATATAATCCCAGAAAATTTCTAAAATTCATGCTTGTGGTATTTTGAAGTATAAAAATACATTTTCTTGATTAACATCTAACCTTTGTTTGCTTCTCTCTTCTCTTAGGATGCGAAAGGTGAAAGCCCACTTTCAAGCTTTGCCTTCCGCGTTCAGGGAACTCCATTGTGGCTATTTGGGGTTTGAGCTGCACATTAGTGAAATCAAGTCACACACTTCTCAATGCCAGTGTGCAAACAGAGGAAGAACAAAAGCCAGACCCTAGAGAAGTAATTCTTGGCTGTCTGGAGGAATCTATCCTTTTCAGCCCCCTGCAGCGCAAGTGATTAGTTAAGGAAACATCTGAACTGGTTAGTTGTAAATCTTGGAAACCATTTTAAATTATAGAAAAGATAGTCCTCAAGAAATTAATTAAAGTTTTGGACAATAGTGCAATGAGGGATATCTATGTTTGCAGTCTTTTCTCTCTGCTTGCGCACATCTTTCTCTGTCAAGTACATCAAACAGCTAATTAGCCTCTTTTTAAGAGCTTCCCCAGCTCACATCACTTAAAAGGATCTTTGGGCCTCCTTCTTAGAAGGTTCACACTTTCTCTGCTTTAGCTTTCTAAATGCTACCTAGACTTTGAAGGAATCTATTCTTCTCATATTCAGGGAGCTTCAAAATAGGTTGGACTTTCTTCCCTCAAAATCAATTCTCTTTGTTTCCTGGCTGCTGATCAGCATTTTATAAATAGCCTTGTAAAGACTGCTAAGCCCATTTCACCTAATATTTGCTTATTTTAGTTAAATACCTCTGGGTTTGTTGAAGACATCTGAAAAACATTAGCATGGCTGCTTTTTATTAAGACATGTGGTACCAGAAGACAGAGAGAGAGAGAGAGAGAGAGAGAGGGAAAGTATGAGAGACCAAAGTGTTGCTTTCATTTAGCATAAAGTGTTACTACCATGACAGAAGTTTGGTGTTTCAAACACTCGTTTCAGAAATAACTGCAGGTCACATGATCTAAGGATATCACATGTTAGCACATGTTAAAAGTTATAACTATAACCAGAGACAGAATTTCTGACTCGCAGCTTCCGTGAATCTGAAATATCACATGTCATCTCAAGTTGACTATAAAAATAACTCTGGACGCCAGAGTGCTTCAATTAAACCATGAAATATTGTGATATTTTAACACAGGTGATGGCAGGAGTCAGTGCTGAGATGCACACATGGGGTCAGTGCTGAGATGGACGCATGGCTGTGAGTTACAACCATCTCCTTCAAGCATCTTTGGTGAAGGTGGATGCTGAAAATGTCTCTCTCCGTAGGTCAGAGGCATGCAGCAGGAGGCAACAGGAGAGGCTTTGGTGGAGGGTGTTGGGTTTACATCATTCCTTCATCCTCCTTCCTTACCTCGCTCTCTATCCATGTGTGTGGAGATGAGCTGAGAAAGCAAGTATAGACACCTCTGTTCTAGACTGAATAATAAAGACGCTATCTCACTGTGGCCTTTATGACTTATTCATTTAAAATGTCTTGAAAATGCTTTGTAAATAAATAAACAATTAAATATTTGGAACTATCTATTGAGGTTGTTATTATTATTAAATGCATTCACAGCTTGCCAGTGTAGAGGCAGCTGTGGAAAAAAGAAAGCTCAAGTCACATGTCTGTCCACCAGATTGCATTGAAGACTTGTCCCTGGGCAGTTGGACTCCCAATACTCTGCATCTTAAAATTCAAAAGGAACAATGGATGTGTAGAAATGATAGATATTAGGATTGAGGAGATGGAAGATAGGATCAAATTGGAGTAGAGAGGAAGAGGAGAGAGACTAACACAAGCAAGGGAATCATTACAGTTCACACTTAAGATGAATAGTGTGAACTGGCCCAATGGCCAGTTAAGTGGTTCAGAAGTAAAGGGGAAACGGTGAGAAGGGCTTCACTGAGGACCGTGACCCCTGGCCTCTGCTTTTGAAGTAAATCACACTGGATTTAACTTTCCCCTTTTCCCCCTTTTGCTTTAGGATTTCATTAAAACTGAACCCCTAAGTTGTATTAATCCTTAATAAAGTGTATTTTCATACAAAGCAGAAAATAATTTCAACAAAAATAAATATGGCTTCAAAGAAGAAAGAATGGAAGCCAGGTTAATATATATGAACTATTCAAACACCCAGGAGAAAATAAAAACACATGAACAGTTATTCTTTCACTTATGTTTTGCTATAAGTGTGACCCTACAATCTGTATTTCGAAGATACATATCTGAAGCATCAGGCATGCAGGTATATGTACAAAGACCAATGAGTAAGATATGAGGCCTTTAATATGATAACTTAAAAGCAAAATTGTTTGTAGGTAGCAGTTCTAAATCTGGGTTTATTTTCCATTATGTTTTCTGTGACAAACATATCTGAGAAATATAACTTCTCACCCATCTGGCTTCAGACTCTTGACCTAGTAGTGTCTGGGCCATGGGGATCACGTTGAGTGTTACCTAGAAGTATATAAAATATTTTCGGGCTGTGGGTCACATTAGCCATCACCAAATCCAATTGACTGAGGTTATATTTGAGAAAATCCAAGCCCTAGAAATTAGAATTATTTAAGAATTTTACCATTTATAATTTTCAAGGCCCTTCCATGTGCAGACAGCATTTCCATAGGAGCACACAAGAAAACCCACAGAAGTCAACAAATCTAGAATCATTCCGACTGAGACTGAACTGACAATCGGGAGCCTACATAAGCCCTCTGGATATATGTTATTGCTGTATAGCTCGGTGTTCTTTGTGGGACTCCTAACAGAGGAAGCAGTGGTTATTTCTGATACTTTGGCCTGATTGGGGGATCCTTGTCCTCCTACTTTGTTGCCTCCTCCAGCCTTAAATATGAGGTGAGGTACCTATCTAATTGCCACTGAATATGCCATGTCTGGCTGATGTCCCTGGGAAGCCTGCCCTGTTATGGAGGGGAACAGAGGAGTAGTAGATTGGAATGGAGACACAGAGGGATGGAGGAGGTGAGTAGCCAAGGGAGGGACAGGAAGCGACAGTCAAATGCAATACATGAGGATAAATTAAAAAAGAGAGAGCTGATAGCTGATGGATGGATGGGGGTGAGGAGAGGCAGCCTAGGTTCACACTCTCTTTGGAGCACCTCTCATTTAATTGCTTTAGGGTTATCTCTTCAGTTTGTTCTTGAACATGTATCCGATGAACTGATCATTTTTAGTTATCTGCTCAGCGACGATAGCAGGTTCTTGCCATTTGTTTTTCTACGTAGAGTCTAGAAACATTATCCTAGGAAGTATGTTTGACTGATAGGATTTTGCCATTTTTTGGTTTTTTAAAAGAGTTAACAACCTATTACATTTTGCTGGCTAGATTTTTGTCAGTATCATACAATCCAAGGTCATCAGAGAGGAGGGAAGCTCAACAGAGGAAATGACACCATAAAACTGGCCAGTTAGTATTGGTCCCAGAGCTCACCATGGTGTAGCTTCTTCCAGGTGCTTTGATTTAGGAACCAATTTACTGCTAGGTTTTTAGGATCAACAACCCCTTCATCTCACTTTCTTCAGCCAGATTCCTATCCTTCCTTTTCATGTTACCTTGAACTTGGGTGATCATAGCATTCCTTTGGGGGCAATTCTTTGTCCTCTCAGATCCCCTGACCTCACAGACAAGATTATTCTCATTATCAACAAAATTTCAAGGTAAGTGCATAAACTAATTGCAGTTCTCAAGAAACTCCATTCAAGGGCAGGAAGTAAGGATATGAACAAAGGTGGGGGGGAAATGGTCCAAAGTGCACATTTTATACTACAAATATAGCAGAGTCTACTAACAAAGCAACACGGTAAGTTTGCCTCAGTCTGCTTTACCTAACAGTGTTATCTATCATGATATGCTCTCAGTTAAAGCCCTATTGTAATATTTCAGCTCTTCTCTATGTGATGGATGTTTTTATTCTGAATTTACAATAGATTTTAGAATATATTTAGAATTTATTATTTTATTCCCATAGTTGATGAGATTCGTTGAATAACTGGAACAATTTGAAAGGCACATACACCCAGGACAATATTAATATTGTGAAAAGACATCAAACAGACTTTCGTTGGCTTTACTTAATCCTTAAAGTGAAATTTTACTTAAACATTTCACTTCTGGTCTGGCTAACACACACTACTTATATTGAAATTATTATGAGTTGTAGATGACTCTGGAAGTTTATATGAGAAGAATCTTGACGACAAGAATAGGGAAAAGGAAATTCCCATCTGTCAGTCCAACTCGTGCTGCCTGAGAAACCAACAAAGCTGTCAGTAGGAAAGGATTTTATTAACAGCATGCAGGCCTAGCTTCTGAATGAATTAGTCAAATGTGCTTAAACTATGTGTACCTGCAATATCATCAGTTGTCAAGGGCTTGGGAAGTTTCTATACCACCAGTTCTTAGTATTCATCTAGTTGCCTAAGAATAGATGAACCATGATGACCCTAGAGAACATGTGTATTGTGAGAAATATTAAGGTGTATTTGCAAAGCCCTGAAACTTCTAACTGAATATGTTAATTTCTTCTTTAGTTCTCATACTATGAAGGGTTTTTCAGTATGTCCCGATGAATGTCCCATCTCATGTGACAGTGGCTCATTTTTCTTTAGCAAATAGACAATGTATTTCATTGAGTAGAGAGCTGTTCTGTTATTTATCTAATCATGTTTCCTGCATTGATGGTATCAATGCATTCCCAATATTTAGGCATAAGATACAATGCTTAGTGAGAACATGGGCGCATATATATTTGAAGGTGAAAGGATACGTATCAACACATTTTCAGACGTAAAAATAATTGACTGTGGATTAGATGTAATTGCTATTTTAATGAATAGCTCCCAAATTATCTTCAAGGAGTTGTCTTGTTCATGTTGTAGTCACATCAAAAATGCTGGGTGATATGTAGCCACATGGAGACTTTTGCTCCTACTTTGGAAGACTGACGGGTGAAAAATGGTGTGTCCGTGTGGAACCTCTAATCTACATCTTTCATCATCAGTGAAGAACTGCACTCTGTTAAGAACCATTGGAACAACTTTCTACAATATAAATATCTTTTATGCATCATCACATGTTATATAACATTTTGAACATACTTTTAAAATTTGCCTAATCTTATACTCTCTGTCAGTCTTCATTTCTTCATGGGGACCATTTGTTTTTAAAGACTGAATTCGTGCTGGTTTGAGCTCTTCTGCTCCATTCTTGCATGGTTACTAAGGAGTATATAATGCTCTCTCTTACTGTATTCATTCCTTAAGACACCAAATCTTCAGGAACCCCATGCATCCCAACCTTGTAGTACTGGTGTATAGGTAAAAGAATGTGATTAGGAAAAGTGTCTGTTTTCCAACAATTTTCTCATGTGATAATGAAGTTCTGCACTACACTAAGTTGGGAAGATACATATTTTAATATAGTTACATAGATTAGCAAGGGAATTCTTAGTACTTTGAATTCCACTTATGAATTTCTAAGAAGACAGACAACACTATATATGGCAATTTTTTCACTGCTTGAAACTAGGGAGCAGAACTCAAGACTTGCTTGTGTGTTGTGCCTTCGTTCTCTGCATCTCATCAGCTGTGTTTTCAAAGTTCTTTAGACGGAATGCTACACTGCAAAGATGCATGTAAGTTATGTTGTACTAATAAGCAATTATGATTCCTAGAGCAACTGAAAATCAGAAAATACGAGACTAGAAAGCCACAGCTGTGGTTCTGGGGAGACGACTGAGCTGGGAACAGCACTTGCTGTGTGAGTGTGAAACCTGAGTGAATCCTCAGAACCAGCATAAGAGGATCAGCATGGTGAAGCACAGGAGAGGGCCTAGAACTCCAGTGCCTTTGAGAGTGATGACAGAAAAATATCTGGGGCTTGCCGGCTGTCAACAGATCTCGGGTTTAGTATGAGATGCTATCTCTGTTGAATAATGCAGATGGCAGTTGGGCAGAACACTCGACACGCTCCTCTCTGGCCTATATGCACAAAGGCATGCACACCTGCACCTACATGTCTATACCACACATAACATACAGTGGGAGGATAAAATTACATTCATTAAATGGCTTATATAGATACTGAAATCTTTGTATAAATGTAAAGATAAACTTTAATCTATAAATTTAGATTTGCTAAATATCTGCTGTTAAGTTTGATGTTTAAAAATTAAACAGTGATTTAATGTACCTGGAGATTCACTTCAGTAGTAGAGTTCTTGCCTGGCATGACCAACGTTCTGGATTCCATATGTAAGACGAAAAGAGTAAACAAATAAAATCAAAATCATTATGATTTATTGCTTCTTAAGGTTCTATGGGGTGTCTGGGCTCAGCTGAACTGCTCTCCTGTTGAAGGACTTGGAAAATATCCTCCTTTGATAAAAGGAACCGGAAACCTTGTGAGTGTGTGGTTAATTTGCAGGAAATGATTTGCACAAAATAACCACAGAAATTTGGAACTGGCACCTCAAGGAGAGTTGTAATAAAGGCATCTCTCCATTTCTGATTAAATGGTAGTTAGTCTATGAAATATATAAAATGGACTGAATTATGGCATTCTATGAAAAAGTTTTCTCTTGACTAGTTATATGTAAAGCTGTCTAAGGAGAATTGTGATTATCTGTCTTTTACGATATAATAGCAAAGTATGATACAGAATCTTAGAATTCATATTTGAGCTCTTTGTTATTTATCAGATTATATATTCTATAAAAAGTAATTGCTTCCCCTCTCCCATTCTACACTATGTTGATATCCATTAAACAAAGAAGAGTACAATCTTTTCTTCCATTAACATCATTTAATGATAAAAGATTTAATGTCTAATATCTGTAAAGAAAGAAAAATCATACATTTTACTGCTTTCCTTTTATTTAAATGTGACCACTGACACGAAAGAGACACAAAAATGTTTACATTTAATTTTAAAATGGCCATAAAGCACTGCTTAAATCTCAGTGACTTACAAGTGATTTATTTGTGTGTGTAATTGTGTGCATGTGTTAGACAATAGCAATCCCACAGTTAAATTATAAAAGCTCCAAAGGATAAAAAGTCAACCACAAAGGAAGAAATAAAACCAAGCTAAACTGTCCCTGCAGTTTGGCTTGGAACTTGCAATCTGTGGACACAGTCATTGAGAAATCCCAGGGTATTCCCAGCCTGACCATTGTGGGGACTGGCCAGCAGTTCCCCAGCTGGGGGAGATGGAGAATGCTTTGGGACAGTGACAGCTTGACTTCTTAGCTAGAAAAAAATTAAAAGAAAAAAAAAGAAACAAAAGAAGCAAAAATGAAATGTCATTCCAAATGTTCACTCCTGTCTTGTCTGCTAAACCTTAGTCCTATAGAAATCTTCAAGTTTTTCTGTCTTGTGTGTGATGATCCCGTTACACAAATTAAAGTAACATTTTAGTGTTAGAGAGAGAAAGAGATAATTATTTTAATGCTGTGCTTGTGCAAAGGAACAGTTCCAGTGGAGAGGACAGAGATTGCAATAGGCCAAGACCCTTATAGATCATCACTCTGGAGCACACTGGATACTGTGGATTGGTCACTACCAGAAGATTACAGGAATTTGAGAAGGCAGGCGTCTTAATTTGCTTCTCGTTGCTGTAACAGATCACTGACCCAAAGCGACTTGAAAGAAGACTCGGTTTATTTAGCTTACAGATTATAGCTGATCACCAAGGGAAGCCAGAGCAGGAACTTTGGGTAGAATCCTGATGAAGAATCCATAGAAAGACACTGTTTACTGGATTACTCCATGGGCCTAGCTCAGCCTACTTTCTTATACAACCCATCACCCTAGGGGTGGCACTGCCCTCGGTGTATTGGAATCTGTACATCAACCATCAATCAAGCAAACGCCCCACAGACAAGCCCACACATCAAGCTGTCTGGAGGACATCTCTCGATTGAAGTTCCCTTTTCTCAGATTACTTTAGTGTACCTCAAGTTGACTAATCTAACCAGGACAGCTGTAGAGATTCTCCGGAAAGTTGTCTGCCGAGCCTATGAAGAAATACACTACTATCGTCACCTGAAGCTCCCACCCTACCTTTGAGGTTTCACGGGTCATCTCTGTGTCACATAAATCTCATAATATCATGCTGAATGGTTTTTTTTTTCATACCCTAAATTTAAGGAGGTAATAGTGTATTCTTCAATTGCTAGAGCTCCTGAATAGGCACCTGACCCCGGGCAGTCGATGAGATGATCTGATTTTATTTTAGACATGGAGAAGAGCAGTAGGCTCTGCTAAATAGCTGTGTTCTCGTGTCCTGACAGATGCCATAAACACAATGTCCTCAGCTCAGCTTCCTCCTCTGCCGTTACAGACATATGGATTACATTATGCTTAGATTTACAATATTGATGCTCCTCACTAAACTAGGTATTTTTCTTCTCTTTTAAAAAGACTTCTTCTGGAATATAGCTATACATTGTAAGCAGGAATATTGAGAGCCATGCCTTCCATGATTCTTTGCCATCGTGTGATGAAATGCTCTATTTATATTAAAATGAAGGTTCTCCTAGGGGAGACATAGAGAAGAATGAAATGACAGAGCTTTGGGACAGAATATGTGAAGTGACAGGAATGGAAGCTCTTGTTACAGAATGGTGCAGGGGATTGCAGGAGGCTCCCAGCAAGCACTCTGGTGGCTGGAATGTGGCAGCTCTCGGGCTGGAACACTCACAGTCAGCCCCTAATCAAGTCACTCCTCTTCCTGCACATAGTGACTTGATGGGGCACTGTAATGGGATTGTTGATGGCTGAGGGATAAGATAGTTTCCCTTTCTGTTAATCATATGCATTATTTTTAACCAAATATTTTTATTTCTGCACATCAATACTGTGATGGCCATTATATGTTACCCCATGTAGCTAGCTGGTTCAGCAAAGAAAATTATGTTAAGCTCAATGTGACATGGCAGCCATCTTCACAAATACAAAGATACTGAAAGTTCTTTCCTTGAAGTTTAGTTATCATAGTGATGATACAAATAAGGTAGGGAGGAGGGAGAATAGGTGTGCCCAGGAGATATGAACTCATGTCACCATTTTGTTTTCAGGCTGAGAAGCAATCAAAAGTCATGTTAAGGATCTAGTTTTCCACATTTACACATATAATACATTCATATATACATATACATTTCATATATACACATATATATGTATGTGCATGAAAATTTGATTATCTCTTTGGGAAATAAGTTCATTATTTATTAAATACCATATTGCATTAAGCCATCTTTTACATTTTCCTTTACTATTAAAGCCTACTATTCGTAATGGAGTTTTGATTGAACCAAAGTTTATAAATGTATTCAAAATTATTTTCCCTTGAAAGTGTTTTTAAAAACCCCTTTATGTGAAAGTTCTGCATCCTTACAAAAGCTGGAGTAATTTTCATAACAGTATTGCATAATTTCAGTTGCGTATGAATTAGATGGACTTTCTGAGACATTGGACCAGTATGTGGCCCAATCTTTAAACAAATTACCCTTCTCGTCTAGGTGTAGGCTCTGTTCCGAACCTTTAGTGTGTGCTTTTCTTAACATAAAGGAGACTCTTGCCCAGATAAACTAATAGTTAAAGCTGTGTTTATCTATCAATATATAAATAATCTATACTCCAAGTGCTTGCAAAATAGCACGATTTAAAGCTCACTTCTTTATTAACATCTGTCAAAGAATCTGCAGATAATACATATATGATCAATTAAAAGATGACAGTTATCTATTATTCCAGAGTCAACAGATTAAATAAGTTTCATACCTGGATGGCATTGTATTGACCTCCTTGTGTGAGGGTGATGCCAACGGCTCTGTGAAAGTTGTCATGCTGTCCACTCCTGAAGTGTTTCTGGGGATATAGGTGCCTCTATTACATACATGGTCCTGATTTTATGAGGACCACGGGGAGAAGATTCTCTCCGATATTAGTGACAGCCATAATTTTACTCCTCCTAACAACTGTTATGATTTTATCTCGTATTCCTCATAAATTGTGGAACTGACCAGAGTTCTGTTTTCCCACCAACTGCCAAAAGCTAGGGACAGATTTTCAGTTTATCTGTAGGAAGACTTTATAGTATGGAATTTGTAGGCACCTCACTCTTGCCTCAGCTCACATTACGCCATTAATGATTTTCTTCATAGTCTCTCCTTCAACTTTTATGTCAGGTATCTCATTACTTATTCCTTATAGACTTATAACTTGTTTCTTCAATGAGCTAAAATATGCACTTGCATATCTCCATTTTTTTCAAAACACATTTCAAAAGGCTTAACAAAATACGTGCACTTATAATTAAACTACTACTCTCTTTAATTAAAAATAAGTTGAAATTCATAATTTTCTTTTTAATTTCTCTTTTAGTTACTCCCGATTGCTATAATGAAATATTTTACCCCGTATAATTTATAAAACCAGAAATGAACTTTTCAGTTTTCGAATCTTGGATGTTCCAGGATACTGGTAGAGCTTCTCCAGAGCCAGTGTCTAGAGAAGGCTCATTCCACTGAGGTGGTATCTTTTTATGTTTCCACATGATGCAAAAGGAGGCAAACACTTTCTCTCAGGAACTTTAATAAACCCATTAAACTCATTCGTAGCGACAGGACCCTTATGGTAGAACATAAAATCTCACCTGTTATTAAAATCATATTCTGTTTAACTCTCAATACATGAATTGTCGGAGTGTTCATCACAATGGCCAAAATTAGACAAGGCTAACACCTTACTTAGAGATTCTCTGTAGAGTGTTCTTAGAATAACTTTTTTTCCAATTCATGGATACAAGACTCTTCCAATGACACACAATCTGGATATTATCAACAGTATTATTATAGTCTGTTACCAGTTACAAAGCAACTGAATTCTAGACACCACCTTCAGTCTTGCTTCTGTTGTCCCTAGAAATTTCTCATCCTTTATCCCGTTTGTTCTAGAAACACCTTATGTTCAGTTTAGAAGATTTCTAAACATTTCTATAAACTGTTTTTATTAATATGTTTTACTCATGAAAATATTTACACATTTTTCCACAATGATTTCTTTTCTTAACATGAAGATAACATTACCCAAGTCGTATTTTAAAGACAGTAAAGGACACAAAATGACTCCTTGGAGGAATATTGTAAGATTTTGCTCAGTGATTTTGGAGAACCACTGTCATTTTCTGTTCTTTACTTGAGAGAGAGAGAGAGAGAGAGAGAGAGAGAGAGAGAGAGAGAGAGAGAGAGAGAGAGAGAGATGGTTCTCAGGTTTACTTTAAAGATTAAATTAGTTAATAGACACAAAGTCCATGCAGGTTACTGTCTCCTGTCTCCAGAAATGTTAAATATCATATCACCGTTATAGAGAAGTTAATGGAAGTTCCTCAAAATAAATAAATAAGCAAAAGAAAGAAAGAAAGAAAACTAGAAGTGATCCAGCTCTCATACTCTGTTATATATCCAAACACAGTGAAATAGCATATTCAAGAAATCACTGCACTTTCATGATTTCTGAAGTTCTCTTCACAGTAGGTGTCAATAGATCAGGTGATGCATGTGCCCATCAACTCATGAGTGGATAAAGAAAAGTGATCACATGAAATGATGTTCAGACAGAAGAAAAAGGAAAACCTGTCATTTGCAACAACATAGCAGACTTGGAGGATGAAATGTTAGGAAGTAAGTCAGGACAGATTAGATAAAAGGAAGTACTATATGTTGTACTTTACATGAACAGTAGAAAAGGGAGTATATCTATATGTCACATAGATTACCAGAATGTGGGAAAGAAGATAAAGAAGGGGGATCAGAGGTTGGATATTGGGTACAAAACAAAGAGACTCACACAGGGTAGGGTAACGACAAGTCACAGGAAACCATTACATAGTTTATGAAACTAGAAGACAAGAATTCTAAAGCCTCAGACAGAAAGAAACTATAAGGAGATGAAAAATGCCAGCTATTGTGATTGAGCCAGTATATGCATCCTGGAAATACACACAATTATTGCAGTGAAATATCTACTAAAAGAAATATTTTAAAAGCGAATTTGTTCTTACATCTTATGATACATATTTTTAAATTTAGATTTTTTTTAGATAAAATTATAGATGGTTGTATTAGTCAGGGTTCTCTAGAGTCACAGAACTTGCAGATAGTCTCTATATAGTAAAGGAATTTATTGATGACTTACAGTCTGCAGTCCAAATCCCAACAATGGTTCAGTAGTAGCTGTGAATGGAAGTCCAAGGATCTAGCAGTTGCTGAGTCCCACACCGCAAGAAGGCGAGAGAGCGAGAGCCAGACTCCCTCCTTCCAATGTCCTTATATGGTCCCCAGCAGAAGGTGTAGCCCAGATTAAAGGTGTGTGCCACCACACCTTTAATCCCAGATGACCTTGGACTCGGAGATCTCCCTGTCTTAATCTTCTGGATTCAATCACCACTGTGTCTCAAGATCTCCATACCAAGATCCAGATCAGAAACTTCTATCTCCCAGTCTCCAGATTAGGTCCGCTGGTGAGCCTTCCAATTCTGGATTGTAGTTCATTTCAAATATAGTCAAGTTGACAACCAGGAATAGCCACTACAATGGTAAAAGAACATGAAAGGCACAGATAAATTTGAGTTAAAATGGTTTGTAAAGATAAGGACAACCTGGAGGCATTATTGAGCTTTTTCAATAGACAAGTGTCATATGAACGTCACTTGTGAGATACATAGTGGGGATGCCTATAGTATAGTAATGTCATGGGGAGCCACCGCAAACACAAAACCAAAAACAAAGCTTGATTTACTGCCTGTTCATTTCATAACAGACCACTGGGTCTAAAAAATATTGAATCACAAGAAATAAAGGGAAATGAAACTGGTGTATTGTCTGTTTAAGCAAGAAAAACTTGGATCTAAATCTCAGCCTCTTCATTTAGTATACACGTGGTTGGTTCATCCTTTAATTTCTCAATTTCCTTATATGCAAGACCTTTTATGGCCTCAGTGGGAGAGGACACACTTAATTCTGCGGAAACTTGATGCCCCGGGGAAGGGGGTTGCTGGTGGGGGTGAGGTATTTGGACTGGAGGGGGAACACTCTCTCAGAGGTGAGGGGATAAGGTAAAGAACTTGGGGGAAGTGGGACTGGGAAGGGAGACAACATTTGAAATGTAAACAAATAAAATAATTTAATAAAGATAAAAAAAAAAAAACCCTAATCCTTTGTGAGGTGGGCCTATCTGCTTTGCTGTGTGTATGAGTATGAACTTGCTGCAGACATTAACTCCTTCTCATCCCTTACAGATAATGAAGAATATCCATGAGCATCAATCTAATTGATTATTGAGAGGTTATACAATGGACACATGGACTGTGTGTTTTCTCAGGCTGCATGTGGATAACTACAAAGGCTTCACCTGGCATGCACAGAGAGCTGTTCCTGTCCCCCCCCCCCCCGCAGCTATCCTCCATGCATTGGTCATGCATTGGTCGTGCAGTGACTGGCAGCAGCAGGGAGCTGCAATAGAAGACTCAAGTTCCTCTTGCCTGTTATCCCACAAAGCTCCTCTGCTTCTGCAATAAACACGATTGCCAAAGGCAACTTGGGGAGGAAAGGGTTTATTTGGCTTACAGATCTTAGTCACAGTCTATCAATAAAGGAAGCGAGGGTAGGGACTCAAGATAGGAGTGCTGGACACTCCCATATTACTCAACTGAGAAAATGCCCCCAAAGATGTGCCTACGGACCAGTATGATGGAGGAATATTCCCAAAGTTCCCTTTCTGAAATGACTTTAGTTTATGGCAAGTTAACAAAAACTGTGCTCTGAGCTTAGCCCAGGCCCCTCCATGGAGGCCTCTCTAGCCTCCATGGAGGTACCTAGTAGGTACCTCTACTGAGATCTCATCCCCAAAATGTATAGTACTCAGTAATTTTCTAATCTTATACCACCCCTAGCTACTCCATCCTAGACACATAAAATGGCAGGTGCATGTTGGGAGAGTTGGGGTATAAGATCCCCCTACCCGCTATCCTATAGAGTGCTAAGAATGTTACTTTACCTAAGGTTTGTTGCCTTAGTTACCAACTGTGACTGGTGATCTCTCCGGTCTCCCTCTAAGTGTAGCTGTTGTAGCTGTTAATGACCATAGATTAGCATTTAGCTTCAAGAATGCTTTATACTAAAACATTTAACCAGCAGGAGAGACTGAGACTAAAATACTACTGTTTGTTTCACTTTGTAAGTCCTGAGCCTTATACACTTTTCTCTGCATTCTCGAATGATCTTCAAATGAGCACCAGCAACTTTCTCCCTTCAAGTACTTTGTTATAACTGTCTAAAGTCCAACTGTCGGCTCTTCCAGTATTCTGTGTCAAATATCTGAGCTATGAAATGAAGAGCAAGCAAGCAATGGGTTAAGACTATTTCCAGTCTTTCAAATTACCATGAGGGAGAAGTTTTCCATCATTCTGTGCTAAATGACAGAGCTGATCCTTTCTCCACTCTCTCCAATGGAACAGCCCCCCTTCCATTGTTCCTTCCATCTTGGTGCTGGTCACCTGCTGCTCAGGCAGTACCAGTGCTACATATGGAAGGTTCTATAAGGTGGTACAGATGTCTTTAGCAATTCTATTTTCTTGTGGAACAAAAGTAAACTCTAGTGAAATGTACTGGCTCAGGTAATGAGAACCTGTTATTTCTCTGGATCTTAGTTGCTTCTCTTGCGGCTACTCATGGGATGATGCCACTCCATAGGCTGGATTCTCAGGAAGGGTCCAGAGGGCGGGCCCTCATTGTGATTGTCAGTGAGCTCTTGGTTCTCTCGCCAATGGTGCCACATTTCTTTTCAGATGATGTTTCATTCTTCAGTCCATTAAGCAAACATCTGCTCACAGCTGTCTCCGGACAATTTCCAAGAAGGTGGAATCTATAAGACCACCTGGTGCCAAGATTCTAGAACTCACACTGTCAACCGATTTGTTTTTTCTTGGTGGTTTACAAGGCCAAGTAATGGCAAGACAATATGTGCTGCCTCAGTGAAGGGGGCTGCAAAGGATACAGGGTCCCTTAATTTGGGACCCCTTAATGCACCATAATAATATTTCC
Organism: Mus pahari; assembly: GCF_900095145.1. Classification (NCBI taxonomy): domain Eukaryota; kingdom Metazoa; phylum Chordata; class Mammalia; order Rodentia; family Muridae; genus Mus; species Mus pahari. The sequence continues at coordinate 116,706,531 of NC_034593.1, read as the reverse complement.
ACTGAAACAAAGGGGCTCTCACACAGCAGGGTGACATCTGAAAAACTTGCTTCCTTTAGCATGACAATGTTCAAGAAGCTGTTCCCAGCTGCATCTCCTGAAACAGGGTTTGAAGTCCTGGGATCATGATAGCATTTGGGACATCCCGTGCCTGTCATCCTGCTGGACTGTATGCTGCCTTGCAGCCCATTTTGTTTTTCACTGAAGTTGGAGTGGGACCCTTCCACTGTGTACACTGAGATATCCTACAGAGTTTCCAGGCCAGTTAAGTCTCCTGAAAGATCCATCTCAGCGCCATGCCTCATACTTCTCAGAGGAGAACTCCTGTCTGATGCTTCAAAACTGCACATTTCACAAAGGTTTTTAAGTCACCATTGCTATGTCCTACAGGAAATCAACATCTTAACTTCAGGAATTAAGATGATTTATTTTTAATATTAATAAAAATGGCAACTACCCTTCTCATCAGCAACCTACAGGAAGATCTACTAAGAAAGACACATGTTTTAATTTACGTATTTTATACAACGTCAAGGCAGAGACTTGAGTTTAATAAGATGCCCCTAAAATAAGGACACTGGGAAATGAGGGTGATATGAGTACAGCCAAATACTCTACAAGATAAAATGTTGCTGTACCAAGGACTCTTCTGGTAGCTTTCCGTACACAGTCCTGATAGTTCAGCAGACTTATAAAATGAGTGTTACTGAGCAGAAACTAGTCCTTGACATCAATTCATAGGATGTTTTGTGTCTCCACAAAGATGAGAGCGAGCAAACCAAGAGGATTCAGAGGCACAAGAGTTCCCAGGGAAAATTAACCACTTCTTTAGTATAAAAGGAAACAGATGACCTGTGAGGAGCAAGGCTTTCCCGAGTGAAGCAAAGCCGTTTTATTAGAACTGAAAACATGGGATGTACGAGTTAGCACAGCTTAGCCTGCCCTAGAGTAAGCCTAAAGCAAACCTCTCAACTGTTGTTGAATTACCAGGTAAAATTTCTCAGAAAGTTTCCTCTAAGCACATATATTCTTACAAAACTCCAGCTTTTATAAGAAAGCTACAAGCTAAAAAAAAAAAAAAAAAAACAACTAATATTTCAATATGTAAACTAAGGACAAATGTTATATTTGCTATAAAAATACCTCCTAATTTATAATTTTAATTATGTAGTCCTTTACATATGATCATTTATATTTTTAAGCTGTTATTGTTATATTCATTTCAGAATGTCTCACAATATACTAATGCTAGTATATTAGTATAAAATACAGTATGTAAATTGTAAATGCATTATTTGTTATTTATTTAAGACCTAGAACAGTTTACTTTGATTCTTGTATCCTAAAGGTTTACACTTTCCATTGCTTCATATGTGGTAGTGACCAAAATGTCATATTCAAGTAAGTTTATCCAAAAATTTATAGTGAGTTTACATACTCAGAGGCACACAGATCCTTTACTTTATGAAGAAATACATGATAAAATCCCCCAAATGTGCATATTTTGGTTGCCCAATTATTATACTATTACCTTGGACACAGTGGATACATTCGAAAGGTAAGTAAGTAGGCTTGAACATTGAAAAATATACTTAGGTGACAATCTCACAAAACTTGACTAGTAAGGACAGTATTCATGACCTTATTAAACACACAAAGCAGAGGATCACCTTTCATTGGGCATCTTACAAACAGGCATGTAACTAAATGAATTATGTGACTGTTAGTTTAGAAAACTAAATACCAGTAATAAGCTGTCTGCTGCCGGTGTCAGCAGCACACATCTATTCCCTCTGCCACTGGGCTCCTCTGTGAGTTAGATGTGAGGGTGAAGGAGAAATGAAAAGCCCTTGGAAACTGTCAGCTGGAGAATAAAGGGGGAGAGATATGTGGCTTTCCTATAGTCTTATCCCTCTCTTTGTAGGCAGGGTAGTAAAATAATTAAGTAGATCAAAGATACTAATTGTTTTATTTATGCAATGAGTTTGTATCTGGAAAGAATTTCCTGTGCCTTGTTTTTATGTCAAATACTGTGGAATTTCAAAGTAGTTGAAACATAAGAAGGAAAAAATATACTTATATCATAGTCAGGAACACAGAGATGATTATATATATATTATATGAGATAAATATAGATGGTGATATGGATAGAAAAGTGATATAGAGAGATTGATAGATGATGGACAGACAGACAGATGATAGATAGGCAGAAACTTTGTTTATTAACAGTAATAGAATTTGAATGCTGGCAGTGACATTGTGACAAGAAGTATCCAAGAGAAGGTTAAACTGTGACCCAGGTACTGTTTGCCCTCCCATATCTTTCCCTCTATAGAGCAGTAAATGATGCTTTTCTTGTTCTTGTGCCACTTGGAAGCACAAAACTGTGGGTCCCAGGGCATGTAAATTGGCATCTCACCTTCCTCTTGCTCACCTGTAACCCATGGGAGCACTTTTAACCTCATCTGTAAAATGGGGCTAATAACATTGACCTGATATAATAGCTCTTGAGAGTATGGGCAGTGGATGCTTGAAAAGCCTTTTGCCCCGTTTCTTTCTTCTATGATTATTATTTTTTTTTAAAAAAAGAAAAGGTCATTCAGGTGGCAGCAGAAAATCACACTGTACTTGAGGTGAACTAGGTTAAACAAACATGCCGCTGAGACCCTTTAGTAGGCTGCTCATGACAGGCGATTCCTATTCTCTTTCTCCTCAGTGCCACAGCGTCCTCAAGAAAGCTTCCCTAAGGTACCAACAGCAGAAAACCGGTGCTTAACTCTTACAGAGCCATGACTTCATTATTAGTGTTCTTAAGAACAAACAACAAGCACTGTGCACACTTTGGGAGTACAGGTGCAAACAAAGGGAAAGGGGAAATGAAAAGAGCTCAAAGACAAAAAGGAAAAGGGGATTTCGGCTACTGTTTTCTTCATTTTCTCCTAACAGAGAAGGTGCATGAGATTTTGCGTCCTTGGGAAGCCACACCACCTAACACCAGCACAACTCATCACTAAGACACTGTAAGGGAGGGCAGAGTGGGCTAGGAAGCCTCCAGACTTAGGGTGGCTGATAGAGGCAGTGAACTATCAAGGACAAAGGCTGGCAGAAAAATAGAAACATTCCTAGTAAGCATCTCTTGACAAAGTAATGGAGATTTGAGCCCTACTGTGTACTAACTGTTTAACAACCACAGTTAGCACAGTTAACCTTGTTAACAGTGTTGGGTGTGGGTGCACTTCGTTTTAATGTGAGGAGGTAAAAATTATTTAAGCTCCTCAGGATCAAAAACTGAAGCTAGGAAGCAAAACTGTTCCATCAGACGTGCATGCACAGTATTAAATTTAGACATGCATACACTGGAGCCATCCGCAGAACCAGAACTCAGATCACAGAACATGTGACAAGCACACAGAAGTGCCCGTCATGCTAACTTACAACGACTCTTTTTCTCTCAAGGAGGGAGTCATTATCCTGAGTAAAAGCACTGTAAATTTGTTTTAAACGCCCTTGAAATTCATTTTAGGGTAATTATAAATGAAGGTTTTTATTTGGGCTTCTTATGTATAGTTTTAAAGTTTATTCATTTGCTCGAGGTTTTAAATATTTCCATGTATATGAGGTTTCGCTTCCATGTCCGAGTGTGTACCATTTGCGTGCCTGGTGTCTGCAGAGGGCAGAGGATCGCATCAGATCTCTTGAAACTGGAGTTACAGAGTTGTGAGCTGCCGTGCTAGTGCTAGAAACCGAACCCAGGTCCTCTGCAAGGTAACGGGGGCTCTTACCCTCTAAGCCGTCTCCCCAGCTCCACCTCCTGCACTAATTTATTTACTTATTTGTCTGTTTGTTTGCTTCCTTACTTAAATAATACCCTTATTGTTACTTATATTTCTCCATGAGATGGAATCCACTTCTGCCACAGTTGATAGGTCCAAGTGCCCGTGGTTTAAGAGGTCATAGGTCTCAAGAGTGACTAATACTATTATTCTGCTAAGTGGGAATGGTATTAAAATGACTCAAAATATTTTTCTACATTACCTGTAGAACATAAATATGGGCTGGCATTCTGTTGTATCAAGGGTCACATGACTAAGGTAAGCTTTTTCTTCCTCTCCATCTCCCAGAAGCTATCAAATGTTCATTACTCCTCAGCTAGTGGTAGAATCCCATACCTATCTTCCCCTCATCGTGCTGGGATTTTGTCGGGATTGATTTTTTATGAGTGTGGTATACACTGTCGCAACCATTGTGAATTAATACAGGCAATTGTCCTGTTATGTCGAAAAATACAGTTTTCCGGAATTCATCCTTCATCTCTGGCTCTTATGATCTTTCCATGCCTCTTTATCTAAGTTTCCAGAAACTTGAGGGAGGGTGTTACACATATGTGCCATTTATGACTGAGGACTCCACACATTCTAACCAGTTGAGGGTCTCTCGACTATCATAGACTGCAAGAAGTTGTTACCCAACTGTGAAGTCTGAAATCTACAATAACAACTGTCCTAACAAGACATGCACAGTACGGCAATAGTGGGAGTTACCAGCCACATCCTGATTGGATTGAAGATCTTGTGCCATGAGATTGAACCCATTTCTGCTACTATTAGCAGGGCCAAGAACATGTAGTTAGACAGGTCATGGGAGGAGCCCAATTCTACTATAATGCTCAAGATACATGGTATTAAAATGACTCAGAATGATTTCCTGTTTTAATTATAGAACAGCTCACCTCTCTATCCTGTAGCAGTTTCATATCTGAAGTTGTAAATAGCCCTTCATTTGGTTATACCACCCGTATTTATCTACATTTTACTGATTGATTCACATCAAACCTAATTTCATGTGTGTGATTGTGGGTCAACATGTTTGTAGATATTTTCATAAGTGTGCATTTCCATTAGGTATATGTCTCATGCTTAACTTGTGAATAATAAAGAACAGTTATATTTAAAATGATCATGTAATTTATCGACATGATTGGAATAATTTATGCTCCAATAAGAAATGTGTGAGAGCCTGGCAGTGGTGGTGCACGCCTTTAATCCCAGCACTTGGGAGGCAGAGGCAGGCAGATTTCTGAGTTGGAGGTCAGCCTGGTCTACAGAGTGAG
>NC_034593.1:116687096-116699596 GCF_900095145.1 Mus pahari | reverse complement strand
TTGACAAAACGCCCCCATAGGACTGGGCTGTGGCACATCCTGTAGAGCATTTTCTTAGTGATTGATGGAAGGTGACCCAGCCATTGTGGGTGGTGCTATACCTGGGCTGGTTGATCCTGGGTTCTATTAGAGGCTTAGCAAGCCATAGAGAGCAAGTCAATTAGCAACACCCCACCATGACCTCTTCATCATCTCCTGCCTCCAGATCCTGTACTGTTTGCATTCCTGTCCTGACTTCCTTTAATAATGAATAGTTATAGGTAAGTTGAATAAATGCTTTCTCCCCTGGTCATGGTGTTTTATCACCATAATAGTAACCCTACCTATGCAAGTTGGTACCAGAAGTTGGGTATTTCTGTGATAGACCTGACCACATCTTTGGTAGGATTGTCAAAGGACTTTAGGACTTTGGGCTAGAAGAGAGATCATTGGGGTGTTTGTGGGAGTTTGGAAGATAAGAATCTTAAGGGCAGTAAAGAACATGGAGGCCTGGCATATAAAGTTTTAAAGGGAAGATTAAAGGGGCAGGGGGGTATAGGGAACTTTCGGGATAGCATTTGAAATGTAAATAAAGAAAATAATAATAATAAAAAAAGAAAAAACAGTTATTTTATACATTATGTTGAGATAAAGGAAATGTTGAAAAAAAAAAAAAGATCTCTCAGGGCTGTTTACTATTTTGAATTGAGATTCTGTCATTCTTGTAAGCTGGGCCTGAAGAGTCAGCCATGATGAATAAGGAACTGGCACCATTAAAGTGAAACCTTTGCATTACTGGAATAATTGATGCTGGTTAGCCAGATTTAAATAATTAGAGGAATAAATAATTAGGCAAATAAATTAATTTAGTCAGAGCTAAATTAATTAGGTGATTAAGAAGAGACCAGCATCACTGAAGTGGAATCTAGGAAGTTTTTCCTCAGGGTCACCAAACAGAAGCTGTCTTCTATAGGCAGCTAGTTGAACTCTATGCTGGCAGCTGAATGTCACAGAGTAAAACTCATCCAGGTGGTTCTAGTTTTGAAGGCATTAAAAGATTGTAGAGAGCATCTAAGGCTTGTCACTATGAGAGGCCAGGGGGAGAACATTGATGAAGTTTCAGCCTCAGTGGCAGTTGAAGGCCAAGGATTAAAGGGATCATGCAGAGAGGTTGAGGCTGGGCACCAGGAAGGAAGCCTATGAGACTTTCTGATGCAAGTGCAGTTTAGTTGTAGCTGATCTCCACAGGACCTAAGCATTTTAGAGATGCCCATGCCATGGAATGACCACCCAAACTGCAAGAAGCAGTGAAGTGGAGCCGGATAGAGCCTAGGAGACAAGCTGTGTGTGACACAGGAGGCATAGCAGAAGTGATCAAAGCCCTTCTGAGAATCCCAGAAGATCCTCAGGGGATCCCCAGGCACTGGACATTCTGTTACTTACACTTGGGGAATTTTAAAAGAGAATAGGTATTTTTAAAGATAGTTGTTAAAGTTTTTGAACCTCTACAGCTACAAAATGTTATATATGAATTTACCAAAATCATACACCATTGCTTGTCATTTGGTGCTAGTCATAGTCAAAGAAGATAGAAAGTAATGTCTTTCCTTATGATTCATCGATCATACAATGTATATACAGCAATTCAGAGAATAAACAGTAAATGCCACCAAGATATAGAAAGTTAAGAGCTGGTAGCAGAGCTGTGGAGGCAGGGGAGAGACACATATTCCTACTGATCATTTTATTTATTGGTTATTTTCTTTATTTACATTTCAAATAGTAACCCCTTTCCTGGTTTCCCTCTCTTCCAGAAACCCCCTCTTCCATCCTCCCTCCTCCTGCTTCTATGAGGGCGTTCCTCCATCCACCCACCCACTCCTGCCTCCCTGCCCTCAATTCCCCTACTCTGGGGCACCTATAGAGCCTTCATAGGACCAAAGGCCTCTTCTTCCATGACAAGGCCATCCTCTGCTACATATGCAGATGGAGCCATGTGTACTTCTTTGTTGATGGCTTAGTCTCTGAGAGCTCTGAGGGGTCTGGTTGGTGGATATTGTTCTTCCTATGGGGTTGCAAACGCCTACTGATCATTTTATACTGCTTTGACTTGATGTGCTCCGAAGTGGTGTTGCAGAGGAGGCAGCTGCAGTGGCGGGAGCAGCAGCAGCTAACACCTAACCTCTAAAAGTTACATACTTTGCAATTTTATAAGGATTCCATTTGTCAATTCTTGATTTTTACAGCACAAGCCATTGCTGTTCTGTTTAGGAAGTTTTTCCCTGTGCCCATATCTTCGAGGCTTTTCCCCACTTTCTCATTTATAAATTTCAGTGTCTCTGGTTTTATGTGGAGGTCTTGGATACACTTAGACTTGAGCTTTGTACAAGGAGATAAGAATGGATCGATTCTCATTCTTCTACATGATAACCACCAGTTGTGTCAGGACCATTTGTTGAAAATGCTGTCATTTTTCCACTGGATGGCTTTAACTCCCTTGTCAAAGATCAAGTGACCATAGGTGTGTGGGTTCATTTCTGGGTCTTCAATTCTATTCCATTAATCTACCTGTCTGTCGCTGTACCAGCATCATGTAGTTTTTATCGTGTCTCTAGCTGCATATGTAGCAGAAGATGGCCTATTTGGCCATCATTGGGAAGAGAGGCCCCTTGGTCTTGCAGTCTATATATACCCCAGTACAGGGGAATGCCAGGGCCAAGAAGTGGGAGTGAGTTGGTAGGGGAACAGGGATGGGGGAGGGTATAGGAAACTTTCGGGATAGCATTTGAAATGTAAATAAAGAAAATATCTAATAAAAAAAGTTACATACTGCACATTCACAGCTCCCTGTTTTGCATTTGACCCTTATTCTCCTCTTTTAACTGATATAAATTTGATACCATAGAGCTGTGGGAAGAGGGTATTCATTTATTCTTTACCAGGGTCACACTTAAGAGAATGATCCAGAGACTGCCCTACCTGGGGATCCATCCTATATACAGATGCTGAACCCAGACACATCGTGGATGCCAAGAAATGCTTGCTGACAGGAGCCTGTTATAGCTGTCTTCTGAGAGGTTCTGCCAGAGCCTGACAAATACAGAAGTAGATGCTTGGAACCAACCATTGGACTTAGCATGGGGTCCCCAATGGAGGAGTTAGAGAAAGGACTGAAGGAACTGAAGGGGTTTGCAACCCCACAGGAAGAACAACAATATCAACCAACCAGGCCCTCCAGAGCTCCCAGGGACTAAACCACCAACCAGTGTACATGGAGGGACTCATGGCTCCAGCCGCTTATGTAGCAGAAGATGGCCTTGTTGACCATCAATGGGAGGAGAGTTCCTTGGTCCTGTGAAATGTAGATGCCCCAGTGTAGGGGAATGTTTGGGCAGGGAGTCAGGAGTGGTTGGGTGGGTCAGGAGAGCAGTCTCATAGATTCAGAAGAAGGGAGGTTTGGGGAGGGGGGTTCCAGTAGAGAAACTGGGAAAGGAGATACCATTTGAAACATAAATACATAAATTATCCAAAATATTCAGATCTTATTCTCTGCGCTCCCCCATTATATTTAACACACACCTATGCAATCTGCTTTTTCTCTGAGTTTGAAAAGTTAATTAAAAGAAATGGGAGAAAGGGAATGGAGTGTTTCTAACAACAAGTCGAATGCATTTGAACAGAGAAAATAATTGCTGTAAGAAATTAAGGTGCGCGCACACGCTTGCTGTAATTGGGGCGCACTTGTTAGGTGCTCTTCCCTTACAGCCTCTCTCTGTATCTGGGCCCATGCTAATGTGCATACTTTTGGGATTGGTGTGATTAGGGCTGGTGTAGTTCATTCAGCAAACATTTCTTCGTGTTTGATGTGCCCCAGCTGAGCGTCACATATGATTTTACACTTTTATCCTCTCAGGCTACTGACAGGTCTCTAATCTCCATCTCGAAACCTTCACTCAGCTTGAACTTTGGCTCATAAAGGTCATTTTTGAACCACTTGGGACCAAAAGCCACATCCATGAAATCCCAGAGAGTCGATAGATGCGATAATAGCTTTAGGCACATTTTGTTAAGACCCAAGGGGAAAGACAATTTCAATAAATGTAAAAACTATGCCATGTGCAACCTGCACGGTGTCTTAGAGAATCCCAGAGGAACAAATCTTCCCTTTTCCTTCAGGCAAGAACCTACATAACAATAACGGTGCTAGGCGCTATTAAGGATAGAGAGTAACTGTGCAGAAGAAAAAAAGAAAAATGCCTCAGACATAACCATCTCTTACACTGGACGCTTCAACGACAAAATAACATTCGTACATTTGACCAGCCATCGGTCCTCATTTCACAACAGCTCCTGAGGACCACTCTGAATATTTAGATATCTATTTTCAAAGGGACTCCATGGGGGGGGGTAGGGGGGGTGTCTATGCAAATGAAGGAAGTCCGTTGTGTGAAAACAACACAGGCATATCATCAGATTATAAAGTGATTTAAAGGTAGTTCCTTTTTTTTCCTTTTTACCTCTTAGTCTCATCTTCTAAATAAAATACGAAAGAAAGCAAGAAAGCAAACCTTGCCAGGGTAGGCATGGGAGGATAATTACCAGGAGGCCGTCAGCAGCAGATGTCTGAGATAAGTTGGAAAGGGCATTGCCTTCCCTTGACATACCATCAAAGGGAAGAGCAGGAATATTTAAATGGAAGGACTGGAAGGAACTTAGATGCATGTTTGACTGTCTGAATAAATAACAAAGGCACTTGCATCTCATGATTTAATCTGCAGGACAGTTAAGATGGCTCAGGATGGTCATAATTGTTCTGACTGGACACGTTTTCGTATTGTCTTTGATTTATTCTCTTTCCTCCGTATTGTTCAGGAGGCAAAGGAATGCTTCTTGAAAGGAAATTATCCCCTGCAGCAAAATATTTCACTCCTTTTGCCTCTGAGAATTCTGCTGGCAAGACAAAAGAAAAAGAAAAAAAAAAGATGTTCTAGAAAAACTTCAAGTTCAGCTTAAAAGCAGTTTAAAACAATCTTTTAAAGGAACATAGTCAATAGGACAAAGTGAATCCAAACTTAAAGATTTTATTTAAATATCAGCTCTGAATATTGTAATTTTATACCTTTTATCACTTTTGCATTTTTTTTTATAAAAGAATGGTGTGTTAGTCACCACAAATCTCATCTTCTAAAATATGTTTTATTAAGAATAAGGTCACATTAAAAGCTGAGACCCACAGAGGAATTCGTTCCTTATTTTATAGGTATGTGCGTTTTTCAGTGCATGTAGGTCTGTGTACCATGTGTACGCCCAAGAGCCTACAAAAGCCAGAAGAGGGCCTCAGATCCTCAGGAACAGAGGTTGTGAGCCACCTTGTGAGTCCTGGGAATCAGACCCTATTCCTCTGCAGGAGCAACAGGTACTCTAAATTGCTGTGCCATCTCACTAGCTGAGAGGAATTCTTCTGAGAGCTAGGATTGGGATTTTAACTTGCTCCCTACCAAGAAGTGGCTTGCACCTATGCCAACAACACTTAATCCTTCTTCCTGTGACTATCCTAAGAAGTAATGAAGCATTGGGAAGACAGAGAGCTGTGCAGGGAACGGCAGCCTGAAGTGGAAAGTGTGTCAGTGCCTCTGGCAAAGGCTTAGCGATTAGTGCAGAAAGAGATCTTTGTTTTTTGTTTTCAGATTAAGACTATGCATATTTCTCCATGTCTTCATGTTGCCTTCAGAGGGAATTTAGCTCTCAGACACTTTGTAAAGTGTTCCTGTGGTTAATCCTGTTTCAGGAGTAGTTTAGAATACAATTTCTTGAACTGTACAATATGTATCTAAGTGTAACAAAATCTGGAGGCAAAGCATTCTGACCACACAACGATCGAAACTTAATTTTTTTTTTTTTTTTTTTTTTTTTTTGGTTTTTCGAGACAGGGTTTCTCTGTATAGCTCTGGCTGTCCTGGAACTCACTTGGTAGACCAGGCTAGCCTCGAACTCAGAAATCCGCCTGCCTCTGCCTCCCGAGGAAACTTAATTTGAAATTAAACATACAAGGAACCCAGTTTCATGCAATGTTTGCGTTACATGGAGTGACTTCACTGTAGCCTTCATTCTCAACATACTGTGTGGACACATTGTATCACATGTGTCTGCCATTACACCACACAATACCAATGAACATTACCTGAAACACTTAATTCAGATCCAAGTCTATTGTGTTATGAACTTCGGTAGTTTTGCAGTTTCCTATCAGCCTAGAATCATAGTTGTTAATTATGAAAACAAGCACTTTGAAACATCTTCCTATCATCTATACCCAGTACTCATCAAGTTAGTATATTTTTGCATAGTATTGTGCTAGAATGTTTGCTTTTAAAAAGTTGATGCTTGAGATGCCAACCTGAGTTTTATTTTTTATTTTTTAAATCAGTAGGTTAATATAGGCATGGGATTAGAGAGAAATTCCTACATTTTGAAAATGGTTCTAAATGTGTCATTTTGTAACATGTATTAATACAAAATGGCATTCTTGGCTGAAAAATGTTGAATATGTGGGCTACATTCACATGATTACATATTCATCAAGTTTTTAAACTTTATGTAAAAATTAAATCGGTCTGTCTCTTTAGTGTGCACATTAGTGTTCACTTCAGTCAATGGTAATGCTATACGTAATAAAAAGAATATATATGTATATGCATATGTATATATGTATATATGTGAGACAATCAAATAACTATCTATTATTTATTATTTATTATTAGTGAATCTTTGCTTTGTAGACCTTTTCATAGACCTACATCTATTGCTTCTTGGCCTATTTGGCTAAGATCAAGTGTATATACCTACATCTATGGGGTCATGTAAAAATTTCTTCCGTGGTGGAAACAAGAGAAATGGAAAGGTTTAAGAAACCCTAATGCAGAGCCGGCTTTCTAAAGCACAGCATCTTGCTATTTTCTGTTGAAGGTAAGGCCAGGCACTTTATAAAGAACAGGAAGTTGCCCCTCACAGTCCAGGAGGGAAGGATACACCATCCACTGTCCACACTTGCTTGTCATTAGGAGTTGCTCTCAGCTTTGAGGATGTTGCTTTGATTCTTATCCTCTAGTGAGGAGCGTTGTGTCCTCCTATAGCTTAATATAGGTGGAAAGGCATTGAAAAGGGTGTGAAGAAGCCTCTTTTACATTCCTCAGGAGTGGAGGAGTCCTTGTGACCTCATTATCCCTCAGGGCATTTTGCTTTGGCCATTACTCCCCAGTGCTTGAAGGACTGTACACATTCAAACCAGGATAAAAATCTCCATGCCACAAGTAAGATTTTTAGAGATGAGCTTAAACATCAGTAGCCAAGAATTCCCCCAGAAGAGTTCCAATATGCCCTAAAATTTGAGAATCAATAGATGGTACCATTTGTACAGTACACGTTGATACAAAGGTGTATAGGGAGGCATTTGTGTTTCCTGAATCTGTTTTAACACAGGCATGTATAGTGATGGAGGGATAATCACAAATCCTTTATGCTAAAGAATGGAATAACATGGTTTTTATTAGGATAAAAAGTTAGGACTGGATATGCAGCATTGATTTTTAAATTCAGAATACTTTACTGCAGTTATCTGGATAGAAGGCAGTTCATGTAACTCAAGTTTTCCAAAAGTTCATTTTATGGTGAACTAGGTTCATTTGGACTCTGGAAAAAACAAGGTTAAATGAGAAAGTTTCCAGCCTCACAGTTTCTTGATGCTGGGGAGGGTTGGTAGTTTCAGGAATATTTACGGATGCTGAGGAGTACTGGTAGTTTGGGGAACATTCATTGATGGGCAAGTTTAGCGTCTTAAAACCAACCAGTATTTTTGTGAGTTTAAAAACACATTTCTTTTGTTTGTTTGTTTGTGTGCTTTGTTTTTTTTTTTCATTTTTCCTGGAAGTTTTTTTTTTTTCCTAGCACAATGGTGGAGTAAACATCTATATTCTCCGATGTGCTGTAAAATCTAAGCTTCAAGTTTATTTTTTTAAAAAAATCTTAAAAACTAAGGAGTTAGAGGAAGAGAAGATAAAGTGTTAATGATGTAAAAGCAGTACTTATGGATGAAATTGCAAAACAAAATAATTTTAAAAAATTCAAATCTAAAGAACCAGAGTGTATAATCTTATCTAATTTATAGAGTTATTTATGATAAATTTGATAACAGTATGCTATTATTTATGAATTGACAACAAAATAATTTACATACAAATTATTCATCTAACCAATTTTCTTTCTTTCTTTCTTTCTTTTTTTATGTTTTTTTTCGAGACAGAGTTTCTCTGTATAGTCCTGGCTGTCCTGGAACTCACTCTGTAGAACAGGCTGGCCTCGAACTCAGAAATCCACCTGCCTCTGCCTCCCAAGTGCTGCAATTAAAGGCGTGTGCCACCACCGCCTGGCCTAACCAATTTTCTTAAAAAAAAAAAAATGCTATTAATTTAGTCCAGATTTCTATTCTAAAACTACTATATATATATCTCCATAAATACAAAAGCTGTAGGAAACTTTCTTTGTTGCGGCGCACGCCTTTAATCCCAGCACTTGGGAGACAGAGGCAGACAGATTTCTGAGTTTGAGGCCAGCCTGGTCTACAGAGTGAGTTCCAGGATAGCCAGGGCTACACAGAGACACCCTGTCTCAAAAAGCCAAAAAAAAAAAAAAAAAAAAAAAAAAAATTCAAATAACCTCAAAATGTTCAGTGTACTGTGATGAAAGTATGTCTTGTTTATATAGCAGAAATCATTAAACTGTGTACTTGGAAGGTGAGTTTATTGAACATCCATTAGATCTGTCTACAAAATAAGAAGCTATTGAGATGTCAGCATTCTCCTTTTTAGTAGCTTACATTTTAGTGAAACCATTGGTAAACACAGCAGCTGTTTGTTTCTTTTCATGAACTCATTTTGAAAGATGTTTACTAGCTTTCACTCCATTCTTTGAAATAATATTCTTATTTTTACATATCGACAATTTAAAAATAATCTCTCACATGTATAATGTGCCTTGGTCAAGCCTATGCCCTACCACCTCCTTCTGTGTCCCTCAGCTCCCTTCCACATATCTCCTTCCCAGTATCTTTCCTGTTCTTATAATGTCAGTCCAATTAATGCTGTCCTTAGGCATGTGTGTGCTGTCCAATTAATGCTGTCCTTAGGCATGTGTGTATTGTGCAGGCATACACTGAAGCATGAGTGAATGCCAGTGCCCGCACACACCTCAGGCAAATGGAACTCCTTTCCTCAGCATGTATTACTGGCCATTTGCTCCTTAGCTAGGGATAGGTAACATCAGGAAACCATCTTTCCTCAATACTGAAAAATTTAACCTCCTGGATCTTGTGGCTGTCTCCTACATAAGCAAACCCGAAATCACAGTGGATGGAACTACAGAAGCAATAAACTTTACTGCGTGACTAAGGATTTGGTCTTTTCAAGCGTTTTCTCTGTAAAGGAATAACACACCAATTCTTTCAACAATCCGGGGCCTGAGGAAAGACTAGGGTTGTAGAGTGAGACCTAGTTTCAGGGAAAAAGGTAACAAAAATGTGACATGATTTAAGCTGTGAAGATGAAATTAAATTAATGAAGAAAAGGAGGAGGGAACCCGTGTGAGACTTGAGAGAACACTGTAGACAGAAGCATCAATGAATAGTGAACTCAATGGGCACGCACAACGCTAAGTGAAAGTGACTATGTCTACACCAGAAAGGAAGACACAGATCCTGTGAGAGAAGGGGAAAACCTAGCTGGCAAGCCTTAGTCTAGACAGCTGTGAACATGAGAAGGCATTGGAAAGGCTAAATCCAAGTGATGCTACAGATAGACTTGCTCCTAGAAACTCATTCATGCTGACGGTTTTATCGAAGATAAAGGAAAATAAACAGTAGATTTAAATAAAAAGACAGGAGATAATGATACTTGGTCTATGGCAGTTGTAGGGATCAAGAACATACAATCATTTTACAATTTAAGTGTTATATATGTAAAAATGAATGCATTATAGATGGAGATGAACTTGTTTACAAACCTCCCAGGTTTTGTCTCATTCCACTAGATGGATGTAAGAACATTCGCTGACTGACTAAGGCAGTCATAATTATGAGATTATATATTTGTTTTCATACTGTCATGAACTTGAAGTGCTTTTGAGAGAGTCAAGAGAAGATGGAACCAAGAAGAAAAGCATCCCAGTCGGTGGCTCAGAGAAGAAGCAGGCTTAGCTGAGGTCAAACACAAAAATTATCAACAGCTGGCTGTGAGAGAGTCAGAAACGAGTCTCCATGACCTTGGCTTTGATAATGACTCTTTAATATAACATCAAAGATCAGATCAAAAAATAGCTGGAAAGCTGGATTTCACAGAAAATAAAGACTTCACTTTGGTAAAAAAAAATGTTAATATGAAAATGAGGGTAAATCTGAACAGATAAACCATAACCTAGGAAAATATTTGCAGTACACTTATTGGATGAAGAACTTAACAAAATTGAGCTGGGTCTACTTTAGTGCATCAAGTGCCTGCCACATAAGCAGGCACTGGGTTTGTATCCTCAGAAGTCACTTAAAAGTATAACCATGGTAGTTTATCTGTCACCAAGTACTGGGGTACAACAAGACAGGGGGGATCCCTGAAGCTCTTTGGCTTGCCAGTTTCAGGGAGAGATGTTTCAAAAAAGGAAGGTGAATTATGATCAAGGAAAGAAACTTAATTTCAACTTCTCGCCTACATACATACATACCTGCACATGTATGGTTGCATATACATGCAGACACACACTAAGAAAGTCACACAACACTCATAACACAAGGTCACACAGTTACACAAAACAAATTTTTAAAGAATTTATTGAAAAGTATGAATAATTCTTTCAAAAAATGCAAGCTAACAAATTTAAAAATAGACGAAAGACTTAAGATTTCTCTCACCAAAGAGAAAAGAAAATGGAAAAGAAATGAGATTGTCAGTATCACATGTTGCATTATTTAGGGTTCTCTAAAAGAATGGAAATGATTATATATATATTATAAACATATAATATATGATACATCATGATAGAAAGGCCAAGAATCAGGTAGTTCCACAAGGCTGTCTGCCTTAATAGTTCTAATCTGATTCTAGATTTCTCTAGAATTCCTGGAGAGCTTCTGAGTTTCAATGTTGGAATCCCAAAAGAATTTGGTTCTAATGCCAGAGAAGCAAAGAGTAGATGAACATGCCAGCAAGACTGAGGGCAATCAGGCAAAGTCAGTTTCCTTCTTCTATGTTCTTTTATTTGGACCACCACCAGAAGATGTGGTAGAGATTTAGGGTGGGTTTTCCAGGTTCAAATCATCTAGTTAAGAAAAACCATCACAGGAGTGCCTACCATCTTGTGTTTTAGTTGATTCCAAATGTATTCAAGTTAACAACCAACATTATCCATCACAGAAGCCATTTGTAAGCTAGAAATTAGCATCAAAAAGTTATACCTCTGTTCGAATGGGCAACACTCAATAATCTAAATTCTACACATTGATACACCAAAACGTAGGTACAGAGGCTGAAGAGTGAGGAAGTCTATTCATTGCTGGTCAGATGCAACATGTACTTGGAAAAGATAGCATCAGTTCCTTTCACAATGAAATTCACTCCCGCCACAAGGTACATGAAAAGACCTGGCTATCTACCCAAAGACATTAGAAGCAAGTCTACACAAAAACTCAGATATTATAGTAGCTTTATTCATAACTGTTCAAAGCTTGAAACAGCCTAGGGGTCCTGCAATTGCTCAACAAAGAAAATATGAGATATTGGTCAGTATCAAAAGGAAATGAGCTATCAAGACATGATAAAACATGAATTTTATGTTGTTATATTTTCAAAA
Source organism: Mus pahari (assembly GCF_900095145.1). Classification (NCBI taxonomy): domain Eukaryota; kingdom Metazoa; phylum Chordata; class Mammalia; order Rodentia; family Muridae; genus Mus; species Mus pahari. The sequence goes on along the minus strand of NC_034593.1, from coordinate 116,687,728 downwards.
TACTAATTTAATTGATTCATTTGTGGTCCACCCCTAAAGAAAAACTGAATCTTTCTCTTCCTTATCCTTGAAAAAAAAGCCATAAATTGTAGAGACCTACACTTCAGCATCCTTATCAGATTCTTCAATAGTTCTTCTTGATGGATTCCTTTTTAGGCTGCTAGTTTGGGGGACTGTTGGGTGGTAGGAATTGTCACAGAAGTATTCCATGCTCTTTTCTCCATGGTGCCAGTCACTTCCTTCCTCTTTATTGTCAGCTGGAGCTCTGCTCAGAGGCATCTTCATTGTTTATGGTGACAGCACAGACCACGAACATGGCTCTTGGCTGCAGTAACACCACAAACCTAGACACAGCCTGGAGGCAGCCTGGAGCACGGACATCAGCACAGACTATGGGCATCCGTGTGCCCTTCAGTGGTACCAAGGGTCATAGACATCATCACAGACTGTGGGCATCCATACGTCCTTCAGTGGTACCAAGGGTCACGGACATCATCACAGACTGTGGGCATCCGTACGTCCTTCAGTGGTACCAAGGGTCACGGACATCATCACAGACTGTGGACATCCGTACGTCCTTCAGTGGTACCAATGGTCACGGACATCAGCACAGACTGTGGGCATCTGTGTGT
>NC_034593.1:116665952-116686936 GCF_900095145.1 Mus pahari | reverse complement strand
CTGTGTGTCCTTCAGTGGTACCAAGGGTCACGGACATCATCACAGACTGTGAGCATCCGTATGTCCTTCAGTGGTACCAATGGTCACGGACATCAGCACAGACTGTGGGCATCCGTATGTCCTTCATTGGTACCAAGGGTCATGGACATCAGCACAGCCTCCAGAGGCAGCACAGACTGTGGGCATCCGTATGTCCTTCAGTGGTACCAAGGGTCACAGACATCAACACAGACGCCAGCTGCAATCCAGACATGATCCTTGATGGTAGCACCATGGATCCACACATTACCATGGCCTTAGGTGGCAGCCCAAGCCACAGATATTAACTTGGCTTGAGCCACATTAGTACTATTGACCCATACATATTGAGTATAAATACAAAGTTTTAAGGTTGACTACTGGTATTGGGTAACCAATTAGGGTACTCATCATGGGGAAAGACTTAAGTCGCAGCACCTGCTAGTGGCCTCAAGCTCTTCATCTAGGGGTGGAGTATCATGAGATTTTCTCATCTATCTTGGCATGTCAGTTGGTGGTGTCATCGTTCAGGTCTTATTTATACAATCATATAGTTCACATTTCATCAGTATGATTTCCCTGTTTTATGTAAATGGAAAAAAATCTCATAGCAGACTGAATGATGTTGGTGATTAGGGACCAAAACCACAACCACTAATGCAAAATATTCTTAAAGGTGCCCAACAGCTATAAAATTGGACTTAAGACCCAGTAACCAGAGGGAACTGATGTCTGGACCTATCATCCTACTCAACTAGCCATACCTAGTGAGGTTATGGATCTTATAGAATATACTACTGTCATTTTCGTAAGCCAGTATTATTCTTAACTGCATTTCACATACTTATTTTTATATCCAATTTTTATATCCACAGATAAGTCTAGCTCTCATCTCTCATCAAAGCAGCTTATCTTTTGAGGAAAGTGGAGACCATTGCAGAAAGCCAAAACTTCTCAAAATGAAGAAACCAACTGATGTTGGGGTACCCAAACACAATTAGTAACATGCACAACATAACCTCAGAGTGAACATTTCCAAAGAGGGCGCAGAAAGATTTGTACAACTCTTTCTTTCTTGTTTCAGAGAGTGAGTGAAGAGTGAGATGTGTCTTGGAGAGGGAAAGACAGCACCTCAATGCCCTCATAGTTGAGACAAAGGAAAATACTGTATTTGATGCCTCTAATGTGGTGAGCCCTGGACACACTGTTACTACTAATCCCCCGAGGTCTATAACTTTTAACCATGTTAAGCACGCACGATGAAAATAAACATAATAGACTACACAGAACACAGCTGTGCTTGACAAAGCACGAGTTCACTAGCGAAACTTTGTTGTACATGTCTCTGGGAATTTTCAGAGAAACAAGAAAGGCAGTTGGCCTGAAGACCTCGCTGTCATAAAATAAAGGTCAGACACCCATGTTGGGAGTGCTGGTGGAAAAGGAAAGAGTTTTGGATTTATGGAACTCTGATTTTTTTCTAAACAGATGTCCTCATCATGGAAGTTATTGTAGTCTCCACTTAACCAGATGGGATACCAAACTCCCTGCTGTGTTCAGAACTGGCAGGGCTCATTAAGTTGGCTTTAAATTGGGTATTAAGAAAGGATCTTTTACTTAGCCCAAATAATCTCAACATGCACAATGGAGAGAGGAGGGGGTTCAACACGCAAAGACAAAATATAAGTGATAAGTGATATTAACATACTGGACTTAATTGTCTATAAGTGACTACAAAGGAAATGGGAAATTAAAAAGATTAACTGGAAGTGTTTCTAAATGATGGAGAATATGACCTAATAAGTACTGCCAAAATAGAAAGATAACATTTCCTTACTTGGAATGTCAAAACCGAGAGAGAAATCCAATTTATATAGAAGATTAAAGCAAATTAAACCTGAGGAAGGGGCATATATATTTTGTCCAAAACTAGATAAAATGTCTTTGTATTTATCAAGTAATAGAAGGAAGCATATTTTGCTGGCAGATACTGAAAATTAAGATAAAATGCTAGGCTTGGTATTTACTTAACCAAAAGGGGTGTAATTTCAGTTCATTATAAAATTTCCCTACAAGTGAAATTTCAGAGTCTTTACAATTGACAGCCGTAGATGTTAAAATAGAATATGCCAATATTTATGTGTATTGATTCATATGATAATCAACAAAGGTACTATCTCAGAGACAAAGAACAATGAATATAGAGTAATGTATGGTGCCGGTCACAATGAAGCTGATTTTGTTCTTGGAAAGAGTGAAACTTGTAATATACTGCATTTAATTGTTAATTTATTGAACTCATTGTGTTGGCAAATATCTACCACATTCAATAAGAGCTACGAATAACTGTAATTTTTGGATTAGATTATTCATTAACTCTTTTGGATCGTTCTTTCATTATTGTCCTTCCTTTTCCTTTCTTCCATGTCAAACATTTCATAATCTACATTCTCTCTATATTTATAAAGATAAGAAAATTGTCTTGAAAATTTCTAGATACAAAGCCAAGCTATTGTGACATCTATTACAATTTAACAAATTATGTCTTGACTTCCTATTTTAAAAAACAAGGGCCCATAAACCCTGCCTTAACTCTCTAGTTAGATTCCTCTGTCCTAAGTATAACTCTTACATTCTAATTTGTAAAATTTCTTCCTACTCAACTGATATTATACCTCTATATACTTGTTAGGTGTTGTGCATATTTCCCATCAGGTCTTTTCCAAATAGCCCACCCATACTAGCATTAAACATAAGCTTCTAGTCAAGTGGTGGTAGCACTTGGGAGGCAAAGGCAGGTAGATCTCTGAGTTAGAAGACAGCCTGATCAATAAAACAATGGCCAGGGCTACACAGGGAGACCCTCTCCCAAACCACCACTCCCACTCACCCTCAAAAACTCTGATATAAGGACAGTTTTCTATGACTCTTCATAAACCAAGCAATTTTATATATCCCATGATGTATAAAAAATATGAGATGAATGATATGCTTCAGTTGGAAATTAAAGACTAGTTCCTTGGCCAATCCCATCAACATATTACAATAATGTAATGACTTCCCTTGTTGGGAATTTTATTTCTACTTGGATCAGAGTATCACTCAACCCTCACTAGAAAAGCATCTCTATATAGTACATGGAGGCTAACACATTGACTCCTACTGGTCAAGATGCAAAGAATATAAGATTATTGATTGCTCAGCCTTAAATGGACCACTCATATCACAGCCTTCCTCCACAAAAGCTCTTCTGCAACTGTTGCAGAAGGGGACAAAGCAAGATTTCAAGAGCTAGAGTGGTAATTAGCATCAAGAAAACAGACATAAAATATCAGATGCACATGTGAACTCATGGGGATATGACATTTGCATAAGACTTTCAAAATCTATAGCCAGACAAAAATCCCAACACAAAGGGAGAAGGTAGAGACATATTCATTTTTTATTAGATATTTTCTTTTTTTTTTCCAATTTTTTATTAGGTATTTACTTCATTTACATTTCAAATGCTATCCTGAAAGTCTCCTATACCCCACTAGATATTTTATTGATTTACATTTCAAATGTTATCCCCTTTCCTCATCCTCCCCTAAGAACCCCTATCCTATACCCCTCCCCCTGCTCACTAACCCACCCACTCCCACTTCCCTGTCCTGGCATTCCCCTACACTGGGCACCAAGCCTTCATAAGCCCAAGGTCCTCTCCTTTCATTGATGTACCACAAGGTCATCCTCTGCTACATATGTGGCTGGAGCCTTGAGTGCCTCCTTGTATACTCTTTGGTTGGTGGTTTAGTCCCTGGGAACTGTGAGGGTACTGGTTGATTCATATTGTTGTTCCTCCTATGGGGCTGCAAACCCCTTTAGCTCCTTGGGTCCTTCTCTAGCTCCTCTATTGGGTACCTTGTGCTCAGTTCAATGGATGGCTGTGAGCATCCACTTCTCTATGTGTCAGGCACTGGCAGAGTCTCTCAGGAGACAGCTATATCATGCTCCTGTCAGCAAGTACTTGTTGGCGTCTAAAATAGTATCTGGGTTTGGTAACTGTATGTGGAATGGATCCCCAGGTGGGACAGTCACTGGATGGCCTTTCCTTCAGTTTCTGTTCCAAACTTTGTCTCTGTATCTCCTCCCACGGGTATTTTGATCCCCCTTCTGAGAAGAACTCAAGTATCCACACTATAGTCTTCCTTCTTCTTGAGCTTCATGTGGTCTGAGAATTGTATCTTAGGTATTCTTGATCTTTGACAAAGGAGCTAAATCCACCCAGTGGAAAAAAGACAGCATTTTCAACAAGTGCTGGCTCAACTGGCGGTTATCATGTAGAAGAATGTAAATCGATCCACTCTTATCTCCTTGTACAAAGCTCAAGTCCAGGTGGATCAAGGACCTAAAATCAGAGACACTGAAACTAAAAGAAAAGAAAGTGGAGAAGAGCCTTGAGCACATGGAAATTTTCAGGGGAAAAATTCCTGAACAGAACAGCATTGGCTAGTGCTGTAAGATCAAGAATCGACAAATGGGACCTCATAAAATTGCAAAGCTTCTGTAAGGCAAAAGACACTGTCAACAAGACAAAAAGGCCACCAACAGATTGGGAAAGGATCTTTACCAATCCTAAATCAGATAGGGGAGTAATATCCAACATATACAAAGAACTCAAGAACCTGGACTCCAGGAAATCAAAAAAAAAAAAAAAAAAAAAAAACCCTATCAAAAATGGGGAACAGAGCTAAACAAAGAATTCTCAACTGAGGAATACTGAATGGCTGAGAAGTACCTGAAAATAAAAAATTCAACATCCTTAATCATTAGAGAAATGCAAATCAAAACAACCCTGAGGTTCCACCTCACACCAGTCAGAATGGCTAAGATCAAAAACTCAGGTGACAGCATATGCTGGCAAGGATTTGGAGAAAGGGGAACACTTCTCCATTGCTGGTGGGACTGCAAGCTGGGACATATTCTTAATAGTCTGTGGCACTACTGGATTTGATAGTTGCGAGGATAGGGAGTTTTTGTTTTCTTTGATGACAGCAAGATAGGCCCCAATTCCAAGTCAAGTTGGAAAATACAAATTAACTAGACTCAATGGAGAAAGAGGAAAAAGAAAGTATTTTTGCCCTCCAAGGTGGGAAGTGTGAGAAGGTGGAATGTGTGGTAGGAGAGGAGTTCAGTGTTGATGAATAGGCTTGGAATATACTCGATAAACTTTTGAAAGTATGAACAAAATATTGCAAAAAAAGTAAATTGATAGCTGAATTGTAAAACAATTTAGCAAGCAACGTTCATTATAACAGATGTTATGTCTTCACATACAGAAAGGTTGCTTGCCCTGTTGATGTGAACAAGTCATTCGGATACTGCCATTTTTTAGAATATTCGGTGTTCTCCACAGGCAATTATTTGCATTTTGGTTCTAGGAGGCAGTGCTGTTTGAGGGAGTTGTGGAGCCTTTTGGATGCATGTTTTATTTTATCTATAGGTTGTTGGTCACTGGCAACTGGACCTTAGTGTTATATAGCTCTACCCTGCTTGCTATATTCTCTCGACTTCCTAACATCTGTTCTCTTGATCAACAAAAACCATAACGAAAATCCACAAACAAAACAAAACACCGTGATGACTTAAGAAAAGGGAAGGCATCTGATATAGATAGACTGCTAGAGTAAGAGTGTCCCCTGCCCCCTGCCTACTGCCCGCTGCCCCCTGTTCTATGTTGCTCCTAGGACATGGGACTATTTTGAGGAAAGCAGAGATTTCCTCCACTCAAATACTGCTTTCAAAGGACTTAGCATAGCACTCCCAAATATTACTTCTGAGTCTATTCTGTGTGTATAATTTTCAAAATCGTAAAGTCCTATCAGACCTGTTAAGTGTTTAGCACCAGTAGACACAGTGTGAAATGCAGACTCTGTGACTTCTTTACCATCTTTCAAGTATGTGTTACAATCACAATAAGCAATGTAGGACTCCCTCCCTTTTCTTTCCATTCAGAAATTTCTTAGATATTTCTTACATCTTCCTTGTGTTTCAAAAATTATTTCCAAACTATATACATGCAGAAGTTTCAAGTTAACCACTGAAATTCCTTCTTATTCTTATTCTCTTCTGCCTTCCTAGAGAAGCTATGGCAAAACATTTCTGCAGTATTCTAGGGCATTAGTTAATTTAGACTCAAAAGAGTATATAAAATAACAGACTTACTTTTGAGCTGTACCTAACTATCATGTGAAGTTGGGTTTATACTTTAGGGAAATCCATATAAACTAACATCTTAAAGCATCTTTATTTTTCACATTTTAAAATATTTCATATGCTCATTTTAAGATTTGACTAATATACACTTATAACTTATGTAGTCCTATGTAGTTCTTTGAATTAGAATAGAGCTCATGGCATAAAATGCACAAGCTAGAGACAAAAGGTTTTTTTTTTAATATGTTGTTTATATACTAAGGTTCCTTTTTTATTTTTTGCTTGCTTTTTAAAAATTGGATATTTTATTTACTTACATTTCAAAAGTTATCCCCTTTCCTGATTCACCCCCCACCCCCCAGAATCCCCATCCCGTCCCCACACCTCCTGCTTCTATGAGGGTGTGCACCCACCAACCCACTCCTGCCTCCCCACCCGCACATTCCCCTACCCTGGGCCATCTAGCCTTCAAAGGACCAAGGGAATCTTCTCCAATTGATGTCCAACAAGGTCATCTTCTGTTTGTTACGTATACAGCTGGAGCCCTGGGTCCCTCCATGTGTACTCCTTGATTGGTGGTTTAGACCTTGGGAGCTCTGGTTGGTTGATATTGTTGTTCTTCCTATGGAGTTGCAAACCCCTTCAGTGCCTTCAGTCCTTTCTCTAACTCCTCCATTGGGGAACCTGTGATTCTTCCTTTCTTATGTCAAACAGGATTGCAAAAAGCCCATAGGAAACCTGTAAGTCTCAGCTGCTCTTCCTATACTAGCCCAAGTGTGTGCTTATCACATTCCCACTGTAAAGGAAGCATGGCTTCAGATTCTTTATGTATGGTGTGTGTTAATCATCTAAGTATTATAATTAGTGATGGAAGTGTTCATCAGGCTCAACACAAAGCATTTTTACTAACACTGTTCAGTACCAGTTGATCTGTCTCCTTCAACAATAAAAAATGTTTCATATACAGTTTTTGGTAAAAAATCACATAGATCACAAAAAGAGAATCAAAAATTAAAAGCCAACCATATCTAAATTAGAAGTTGATGAAGATGATATCTCAGATCACTTGGAAAGGTCTGCTGAGAAGTATTTTTAAAAGAAGTATTAAGAGAATACGTAAGCATTAAGAAGTATTTTAAGAGACGTATTTTCAAAAGTAAGAAAGTAACACTTCAAACTACATTAATATTGTGAGAAGCAGAAGTAGAAATGTAAGAGGCATCAATATTATGTTTTAGGAGCTAGTCATGAGAAGGATAGATATTTTAATCTCCAATTAAAATTGTCTGAATATGAAGGGGGACGAACAAAATACTTACTTCTGCATGATTGTTTGGAGAACAATGTAAAGTTGTCTCCCCTTGCTTTTCATCAAGTGGGTGCTCATATCAGAGATAAAGTCTAGCACAGGAGTCAGTCTGCATGTGAATTCTTTATTGTAGATTCTCATCTTGTTTGCCCACCTTTATCACAATACTTCTGCTTTTCATATAATTTAATAATAATTGAAGGAGAAAATTGAGCAGGCAGTTTACAAATTAGAATATATATATATATATATATATATATATATATATATATATATATAATAAGACTATGTCAAAGGCCTTGTGTCTCTAGAGTATAAAGGACTCCAGAAAAATTAATAGAAACCGAAAGAATCTCACTGAAAATGCTTATGAGTAATTTCCAAAATTCATTAAAAGCTGAGTAGTAAATATATTTTCAAAATTCTAACAATGATTTGTCAAATGAGAGTAAATCAAATCCGCAGTGAGACAGATCCTTCACTAGAAGCCTAAGGCTCACAAGACTGATGACAACACATGCTGAAGAAGCCAGGGAGTGGCAGGAAATTCAAATCTCGCTGATGAGACTGTGAATTGCTTTTAGATGGGAATAAATGGTATCTATCAATGATAAATACAATTCTATCCTAGTGAAAACGCTACTCTACTCATAAATGATTTCATAATAAATGAAGGTTTATCTCCATCAAATATCTGTCTCTCTCTTCCATCTATCTCCGCATAATTCATATTTTTGATATCAGCTTTATTTAAAAAACTTCCAAACTGTAAGTGATTAAGATCCAAACATATGAAAATATGTAAACAAACCAAGGTATGCCTGTATACAGAACAGAACAGAATACAGTAGAAGCTGCTGGGTCACAGCTGGATGCACTCAGAGTCATTGCGCTGAGCAAAAGATAACAGACATTTCTAAAGAGCACATGGTTTGTTATTTATTTTAGTAGAACACCAGGACAAATGGAATGGTTTAGGAGTGAGAACTGAGTTATCTGAGCTGGAACAGTATTAAATGAGAACAGGTAAGAGATGCCTTGCGTGTGTTGGACTGTTCTGTATGTTGATGGGGGTGACTTCTACCTAGGGGTACACATAAACAGGAGCCTATCCATATCTGTTTCTGTGCTGAATGTATGACTGAGAGTTCGGACCTTACACTAGACAGATCCTATTTTTAACTCAGAAATATGACTATGGAAATGGGAATCTCGCACTATGCTGGAATAATTGTTAGTTAATGCGGTTGTTTTATTTCAAACCAAGATGCATCTTTTCTTTCATGCTTGTGTATTAGATCCAGGAGATAGATTTTGCTCGTAGTAGTTGGTTCTACAGAAAGGACCTGACAACTGGCAAAAAAAAAGTATATATATATATCTCAATACTGTTTTAATGATAACAAGCCAAGCAAGACAGAAATATTCTACCCATGCTAAAGTGGTTGACCAGAGGCAAACAAACAAACAAAACTAAACCCTTACTTGGGTGTTTAGAATTGCAAAAGAAGAAAAGATTTTTGAAAGCAACAGTTTTAGAAAGTACATTGTTTGGTGTCTGTCCTATGGAATTAAAATGGGTTGTTATATCTACTTACTGTTTACTAGGAACTAGGGGTAGGTATTATTGATATCTAGGAATTTTAAAGATGTGGAAAACAACTTATTAATTAGTTAAGCTCACTTATCCTGTGAGTGGCAGAGTCAACAAATGAAACAGGTTTGTCTGCATCCAGCGCCAGAATATTCATCTAGAAGGGTGAAGTTTTCAGGCAGGGCACTGCCTACTATGTGAAGCTCTGAGAAGTCAATTGCCAGTGGCCGTGAGATTTCCAGCAAGTGTGTGAAGAAGGGAACACACATACTTGCACAAGAGTGGACACAAAATGTGAGACACTGGGGAAAACATTCACTGACTGACATTGGATTAGCAGATTTCTCTCTTGTCCCCAAAACCAGCTGTGGAGATTTGTCCCAGATCTTCTCATTAATTTCACCATAAAATACATTCACACTTCATGGAATTGAGCATTTCATATCTCATTTACATTTTATGTCAGAGTTTTATGGTGGATAATTCATGCTCTTATCACATATAAATATTATTTATTGTTGAGTGTTCTATACAGTGAATATTAGTGAAACCAAAGTTTGTAGTGAGTATATTATAAACATCTTCTATGAATATTTTTTTAGATTAATACTTCCAGCAACCTTGTCAAGTAAATGTAATTGTTATTCCCCTTCTCTGAATGAGAAAACAGAAACACAGAAGTTTTCTGTAATTTGTACAGGGTTATAAAGTATAATTTTAGCCCAAAGACTCTCAGCTGGCAATTTACTGTCTGCTATGTGATACAATCTCTTGCAAACTTAAAACTGAGGACCTTATTACCTCCTCCTAAAATACAAACCAAACTATGTCATTTTAAAGGCACTTACACGTTCTAATATGCTTTAACTGAAAACCATTTATTTATTTGTTATTTATTTACTTACTTATTTAACCAAAATACTGATTTATATATAAATAAGCCAATATTTTTAGTAGCTATTTTGTGCAGGACTTAGTAGTAGCATTGTGTTTTCATTGTGTTCAATGTTAATGTCATTAACCCCAAACCTGAATTGAGAATAGACCAACTTGAGTACCAAGTAGGCTTGAACCCAAGCAAACCACTTTGATTATTAATTGAGGCAAGGTAGTTATTTTTGGTTCTTTTTTTTTCTGGCACATTGCAAATTAAATCAATGGTTTAATATGATTTACTTTCGTTGATAATTTGATTCAGGGTAAGATCACAGATGAGAGCTTATGTTTTGCGGGGTTTGTTCACAGATCACTCTGGTTCTGCACCCTAATTAATCAGTGTTCATGGGGGAATGCGAGGTTATTTGCTTTCCAGCTTCTACAGATATACTAATAGCATAGCAGGAGAATTCAGAAATAACACATGCTGCTTTTCATATTTGCGGCCCGTTCCCATGGACTCTTACACAATTATCTAGAAAACGTGATCCATTGTTGCTATTGGAATTGTATCTCCCGCTGACAGGAAATCCCAAGACTGCAAAATCCTCTCTGTTACTAGGTCTTTTGAGCATAATATTATTCCAATATGTTAAATTGAACATATCATTATATTTAGAACTCCTACCACAGACCCTGACCTTTATAATCCGGAGAAAAGAGAAAGCATTTCTTTTTCTCAATTAAATCAGTTTTTAAAACATGTAATAAAGCATTTCTCATCGACGGAAATAAAAATAGTGTACGATTTTCCAATTTAGTAGAATAGTTTAACAGGGTATTGGGATCCAGTAAGGTTTAGCTAACGATCAAACCTAAAGAGAAGCATTACTAGACGTCCTTATACGTTATCATTAGCCCCGTAAAATCGACTTATTGAGCAGAGACTCAAATCAAAATTTTACAACATTACTCCGAACACAGTGCACACTGGGGCCTTTGCCTAAAGGATCCGCTCACTTATTATCCAGAATTGTGAGGGAAAAAACTGTCAGCTGCAAAACCAAAGCCGTTTTTTCCCTGCTGGCCAGTAATTTTGATTGCAACAAGTACCCTAGGTCAAAAACAACCAGTATTGCTTTGAAATTGCCTTATGAAAAAAAATCTCTCGACTGATGGGGTAAAATTAAAACGAGCAGGAGATGCTCATATTTTAGCATGTTCTGGCTCCCAGCTTATAAGAACAATTCTGTGCGTTAATGTAAAATTATTTACATAATTACAGATCAAACCAATCAGTTACTACCTTGTAGGGCTAAAGGTCAGGTCTAGCATAAGCAAGAGGCACCGCTGCGGTTCTGTTGCTAATACCCGCTCACTCCAGGGCTGCCGCCCTATTCCCAGGGCTGATTGCCCTCTGTCCTGTGGCTTCAAGTAATGTAAATTGTATCTTGTCCCTGGGTAATCGAGATCAGTGCTGCCTTGTCTGTCCACTGCCTGCCAATGTCCTCTCTGTGCTGCGATAATGGTTTTGGTGGGCAATCAAGAAGCAGGCCTTCTTGACTCATCTCTCATAATAGATTGTCCTCCTCAGGCAAAATTGAATAACCCCCGACATGGCCTGGAGGCAAGCAATGAGAATTCAATAAGTCTGCAGGGTCAATGTCCTGTCATTTTTGGCAAGCAAGTAATTATTCTGCACTAACATTCAGTAATAGGAGCAGGAAACTGCTGGGGACACCTTCATCCCGATGCCCAGGAAAGTCACCTTAACAGGATTTTCCTTCTAATGAGCAATAATTCCTCTTCTTCTTCTGATGTGATTTGGTCCACTTTTCATGTGAGTTGCATGTGTGGATTTTCTAGACGCTTTTACTGACCCCCCCCCCCCAAACAAACCTGCCTTGTCTGTGGGAAAGTTTAACAACTTCGCTGCCTGTTGTTTAATATTTTCCGTTTTTATAGGCTGCAGTTGTGCTGTCTATTTGCTTTTACTGATTTGTGAAAGATTTATTATAAACCAAATACAGCTGTTCACCCCTTTCATAAAGTCCAACTATTTCGGCAAACCTGTTTTGCGCTATGAAAATACATTAGGGATCCTTTCCCTTACCAGCCTGCATCTCACAAGCAGTGCGTCTCACTCTGCTGAGTGGGACAGGGCGGGCACCGGCGTAAGGAAAAGATAGCGCACATGCCTCAGAAGGAAGCAGGCTCTTTTGCTTAGTGTTGGGATTTAACATGAATCTGTACAGATTTCAAGGGGACAGAATTACAACATCCAAACCACCCCTCCGCAGTTCAAAGCACACAAGTGTTCTGTTTTTGAACTCCAACCCAAGATCACACAGATTTAACAATTCAGCCTTTATTTTTATCTCAAATGAACATGACGATTAATCGCTGGACGTCCTTTCGCTGTGGTTGCCGAATCCTTGCTCACCACCTATCCCCACGAATCAGAGTTCTTAAATCTATATTTATAGAAATGTGTCCACACAAAGTAATCAGTTCCCACTACCCCATTTACATGTCCCGACTGGACATGTAAATTGCTTTTCTAGTTTTTATGAAAGCAGACTTTCAGTATCACTTCAGTTATTTCTAACACCATTTAGAGAAATCACTCATTTTTTTAAGGAAAAGAAAATCCAAAAGAAGAAAACAAAATTGTCTCTCGTAAACCCAGTTTACGTTGCTTTCCTGTTCAGACTCCACTGTGCAAAGACTATGCTTTATTCATGGCTAGGAACCTTATCTTGCCTCTCTTGAGGTCGGTATTCAGGGAGTAATGAAGAGGCGCCTGCAGGAGCCTAGTAAGCACTTTCCATGACTGATTGGCGATTGATTATTGCTGGATGTCTCCCAGCGGTCGCTCATCACGATGCTTTTTTGACAACCAAGCTCTATTTCTGACATGAAAAAGGTGTTTTTGATCTGTATCAATTTGGCTTGTTAACTGTGACAAAACTAGAACGGATACGGTTCATGTTCACTTGTCAATGCCATTTAGATCCCGGACGTAGAAAAGATTCATAATAATAATAATAATAATAATAATAATAATAATAATATAATACTTTTCTCATTAAGATACTATGATAGGGCATCATTTTTACTGTGTTCATATATTTTGTCTGTTGATCACTGTTTAAGCTTTTGGCAATATTTTGTCTTACTGATATTCCTTTTAATGAGTTTTGTGAGTTTGCTTCTGAAACTCTGACCATTTTTTATTAAGATCATTTTACCCTGTGACATTAATATGTGCTTCATATGTAAACTACTAAAATATAGATTATTTAAAAGATTTATTCAGCACTAAGTAAGCTTTCTTTGTATGGTAACACTAAGGCAGGACAGAATAAAATCTTTTTAAGATTCTATTAAGGGAGGAAACACTGTAACCTCCAATTTTTTCCCAGTTGCTGTAAGTATAAGTAATGAGATAAATTGTATGTAATATGTTACTCTTCTTCAAATTTTATGACTAAGAATTTTTAAATTTTAAAACACATCATAAATGCGTATCAAATTATGTTTGCAGGCAGAGGCTCAGGCCTGCCTTTCAATGCATTTACTATTATCTTTTTGTGGCTTTGTACTGAGAAATTATAGTGAAGGCAGTGAAAATTTATATTCCAAACAAAATTCGGCTTCAAACTAGAAATTAGAGATTTTCTTTTGCAGTCTTATCTCCTCTTTCTTCCAAGAGCTTTGCCAAACAGTGCCTGTCCTTGCAGCACAGAGCAAGCTCACCACAGGCAGGGAGCACTTTGAATTGTGTTTCTTGTGCAAGCTTTGAACATGACCATGAGACCTCAGACAGTAAAGTTAGAACAGAACTGTCTCATAAAAATTGTGAAGTATCATTTCGGGCTTGTGTCACTGACTCTCTTTTTCTCCTTCCAGGTCTGCTTCCTACTAATTTCGTCATTAAAATTTGCAGGCATATTTCATTTGTTAAGGTATGTTAGCTTATGTTTCTTAGATCGCCATATTGAAATCACTACACAATTATCTCATTAACCTTCAGTTACATACAACTCCCTTATAGTAGCATGTCTTCTTTAGTGTCATTTGTGTGGTGTTAAAAACTATAAATAAAGCACACGTCAACCTCTCTAACACTATGTGAAAACAAAGTTTTGGCTGGTACCCAAGGAGCTGCTTGCCGCCTCTCTCTCTTTCTCTCTCTCTTACCTTTTTCCAAGTGTGGAGTCCTGTGTGCTCCAGTCACACCAAACCTTGCTAGCTTGAAGTTTCCAGATGATTCTGTCTCTCTTCGATAATGATTGTTTCTTGTTGCGTCTTCAAGACAGACGGCTTCAAGACAGTGGGCTGCACCCAGAGCTAGCTGGCGGTGCTGGCAGCTATCTGGTCTAGGCCCTGTTGGCAGCTGTCTGCAGGCTCTGGCCCCACCCTTCACCTTTGGCTCCAATGTCTTTGTGAACTGCATATGGGAAAAAGCTCAGGAGATTTGTTGTGGGAAAAAAGGGAGACCAAGACTAAGGAACTGTAAAAGAAAAAAAGTAAGGGAAAAGAGGGAGGGAGGGAGGGAAGGAGGAAGGAAAAGAGAGAGAGAGAGAGAGAGAGAGAGAGAGAGAGAGAGAGAGAGAGAGAGAGAGAGAGAGAGAAGGAAATGTGCTTCATCCGGCTTCGGAGTATTTCCCAATGATCATGATGGAAATTGTGGCCGCCGTGGCAATTTTCTTGTGTCTTTCTTCCCTTTGAATTTTGCTTGTGTGCTTTAGCTTCCATGGGACCGTTTTACACCATTTCATACGTTCTCCGACCTTTACATTAAG
The DNA here is from genome assembly GCF_900095145.1 of Mus pahari. Lineage (NCBI taxonomy): Eukaryota > Metazoa > Chordata > Mammalia > Rodentia > Muridae > Mus > Mus pahari. Next base: position 116,672,133 of record NC_034593.1, on the reverse strand, counting down.
GCTCCAAAGCATTTAGCAGAGCCTTAAAGAGAAGCATTGCCACCCATGTAAATGAAGGCCGTTTAGGAGACCCAGAGAAGGTATCACACCATATCTTAGTATAAAAGAGAAGCTGAGAACTCAAATTTTAGAGCCAAAAACTCTAGGCTCAAGCCTTGCCTTTCCATGTCTATCTTGTTCTACCCCTTAGAACTGCATGTACCATCTTGCATCTTTACTTAACTATGTATTAAATGGGGCTATAATAGAAGTCAGTTGTAAAGCAGCTGTCAGGAATAAATAAGGCAAAAGAGCCACCATACATTATTGTGTAGAAATTGGGTTTTTAGACATGTCTTTTTCAAACACTATTCTATAGACTCTCAAGCTGCAAACACATTCTTCATGATACAAACCAAGGCAGGAGTTTTTAACCAAAAAGTCATCATGAGAGACTCTTGAAAGGTTTAATGGAGGTTTGTGTTTATGCTTACACTCATTTTCCCTGAAGCACATATTTGTCTATTTGCAAATATTTGTCTGCTTTAGACAGAGAGGATGGTACTCATTGAGGAAAAAAAAGGAAGCAAGAAAGAAAAGAACAGTGAAAAAAAATATGGACTGTGAAAATACTAAAAAGAGAAGACAGAACCTCGCACATAGCACCTGATAATAATAGAAAATTGGACTCAATGACTTCAGACTGTGTTCAATCATTCGTTTATTCAAAAGCTTCTGTGGCACACCTGTGATTGTTAGGGCGCGCCCATAGAAGACAGGCAATAGCCAGTGGATTTAATTCAGTTTAGGGGAAACGATACAAGCATCAGTATGTTTTGTGTGTGTGTGTGTGTGTATGACACTATGTGGTCACTATTTTAAGAATAGAACATATTGAATGCAACCAGAAGCAAAATAAATGCTGGAGACTCTTGTAATAGTTTAGGCAAGATCGGCCATGGTGCGGATTTCATTTACAGAGGATAAATACAGACAATAGGAAATGTTCTGTGTTCAATCTTCAGTACTGAAAAAAAAGCCATAAATTTATTTCCTGAATCGATGAAGTTTGACCGTAATCGTGGATGGAGGGTTTTCAGTAAAGAGAGACTTGTTTAAGACAAAATTTAGAAATTAAGTGGGGAAGCCCATTATTAAGCACACAGAGTTAAATATTAGTCAAGGGACAGAGTCTCTGAGCTGAGAGGAAGGAGGAGGTTGATGAGAAAATTTAGAGTAGAATTATAGCATCAACCAGTATGTATTTACAACACCTAAACAGGGGTCCTATCGTGAAGTCATGATGGCCGCTTGGCATACTGCATCTGTAAATATTAAGGGTCAAGGATGTGAATGACAGCTCTCTGATAATGTTTGAGCCATGGTAAGGAGCAAGCTTGGCAAACAATGATTCATTGCAGCTAAAACCATTAAGATGACTCACACTGAGAGGGGACAGCCAAAAATAGAGACACACAGAGCAGCAAGCTGACAGGTACCCTAAGTGACACAAACCAAAAACAAATTGCAGGGTATATTAAAAACCTCTATGATCTCTGATTCCATGGTATAGAATGTGATGTCACCAGTTATTACACACTAAAGTGTATTATAATAGGCATGAGCATTTGCATACAGCCTATGTGAAACACAGCCAACTTAACTATCTCTACATTCCAAGAATTCAAGAGATGGGAACAGAGCAACAGCTACATAAAAACATGATGGTCTTCTGACTGAGTGAGGAGTTTTCTTTCACTGTTAGAAAAAGAAAACTTAAAACAATCTTTAAAAGTCTGAATTTTAGGGGTTTTTTTGTTTGTTTTTGTTTTTTTTGTTTGTTTGTTTGATTGTTTTTTTGTTTTTTGTTTTTGATGACCCCTTATAGCCTGGTGTCTAGATTTTGAGTATGATTTTTATCTGATGCTCTATGAAACTGTCTAGTTGACTATCTATCAATAATGTAGTTTTCTACCTAAGGAAAATATTTTTAAGAAATACAAAATTTTAGGCATTGGGGGAAACCCTCCAACTTTGGGAAAAAGAAAGCTAAGCGTTTCTGACATGCTAGGATTAGCAACATGAAGAGATGAATGAGCCACATAGATTCCTGGAGGATAGTAGAAAAAGTGATCTCTTCTTTGCCCAAGAAGCAGAAAATCTGGTCCTAAGAACACCAAGTAGGGTTCGCTATGGAAAAACTTGTAGCAAAGACTGTTGAAAAGTTGAACATTTGTTTCTGAATCTCAGGCAAAGGTCATGAGTTAAATATACATGTCCACGGCAAATTAAGATTCTTCTTCAGTGGTAGACCGGATATTTCTGCAGGGATTCTCAAATGCGTGCTAGATTTAAAAGAAATAACAACAGAGATGCTTGAGAGGTGAGGTTATCTTTCTATGTGATGTCAACGCTTCGTTTGCATATTTTGAGCAATTTACCAATTTGATAAAGCTTTTTCTCTTCACACTTTGTGTGAAGAGAAGAAAGAAGGTGACTTCTGCCAATGGACTGGATAGGAAAAAGAGGGCATATGAATTACAGGGCAGCATTCCATTCCAATGTCGAGGGCTGTATTCCCCTTTGTACATTTTTTGTAATTACATACTGACCTCTGAGATCAGTGGCTGGTTACTTTTGGGATAATATGATTAAAGTATACATAACAAGTATGCTAAATTATTTTTAATGCAACTCTAGTGGAGAAGATCTGTGTAATTGCTAATTCCATTTCATCTGAGATAATGTCCCTTGGGTACAGGCCTATAAACTAGACTAAGGCATTGTTCACACAGAAGCCAGTTTGGAAATACTTGGTTTTGCTTTTCCAGTGAGTGTTTTGCTAGGAGAAAGAAATCTGAGGCGACTTAGAAAATCTAAAGGGAACACATGTACCTTTCAAGAGATACTTCGAGGCATGCAAATAATTTTCCCTCAAGTAGTTGGGTTTTGTGTGGTGTAACTACCTTGATGTTTTTGAAGGTTGCATATTTTGATGAGGCCATTTCAAGTGTCTTGGAAGTATTTTTAGTACCTTAAAATATTGTCACTGGAGATGCTTTGAAATGACAAAGAAATTTATGAATTAATAAGGACAGGGCAAACAGCTAAGAAAAAGCTGTTGATAATAGTAGATGGAACACCATGGAATGAAGACTTTAGAAGGGATCTGGGTGAGGCAATGGTTCAATGAATAAGAGTTCTTACTATGGAAGCATGAGTTTGAATCCCTAGCACTTGTAAATAAAAATATGTTTCATCTATCCATGATTCATGAATATATCTCCAGCATTTGTCTATAACCACAAACTAGGACTGAAGACTAGAGGACCTAGGACCTATTGAATAGACAACTTAACCAAAATGGAAAAATTCAGCATCAGTCTCAAAGGAATAAGGAAGCCAAGGATAGAGAAAAAGATCCAAAATCCTTTTTTTTTTTTTTTTTTGTTTCTGCATGTGCACACAAAGGCTTCTGCACTTACATACACAGGCATATGCCACAACCACACATCATGAATACCACACAGACACATAAGCATGTTGTTAAAAAGAAAAAAAGAAAAAAAAAAGAATCAGAAGGATCATGGGATACTGAAAGAAAATATTTATCTCAGTACTGAGAGAAAAATTATGTTGGAAGTAGAGACAGGATCAAGGCAATGGAGACTGATGAGACAGAAAAATGGCAAAAGAGGGTATGATTATGTTTCATAAAACTTAATAACATGCCAAGACTAAGTACATTTCTTAATTTAATCTCAGAGTTTTTCAAGTTTTCTTACTAAAATTAAATGTGTGTTTGTTTTGCCTGGAACCTAATACATATGTATATAGATATAGATATAGATGATATAGATTATATAAATGATATAAATGATATAGATACAAATATAGGTACAAATATAGATACAAATGTAGATATAGATTATAGTGATAACATTTACTATTGATGATTCATATTTCAGCCATCAATAAACTACTATTACATATCACATATAATGAGTATAAGTTGGCAGTTTATTGTAGTTTCATTTTTGTCGATGTACACTATGCCTTAGAATTCTGTCACACGGTTATAAAACCATTGGCATTTAGTTCCTCTGATCATTTAATAACCATGATGTACTGGAAGACACTCCTCTTTCTTCAGTTAGATAATAATTCCCATTTCCTTCTGCAATGTGTTGGCTGAGGACCCCTGATTTACAGAGTAGGGCCTTTGGAAAGGAAAGTGTTTTTTTATCACCAAGTTTAGAACACCTGTTTTGAAGGAAGCTATGAGTTAGCATCACAGAGTTAGTGATCTCTCTCCAAAGGGTCACATGATCAGAGCAAAGGCAAAGTAAAAATTTATTTTTACACTCATTTTCAAATAATTAAAGGGCAAGATGATGCTTAGTAGTAATATTCTGGAAGCAGATTGGCATAGGATACTGACTCACAAGTTAAAGAACCCTTGAAAAATTGCTTTGGTTATTTACTCCAGAGGTTTCCTCATCTGGACATGTTCATTGTCCACTGGAAAGATCTGGATGGCTATTTGAAAGAATCTATATAAATGAAGGTGCAATACACAACTCATGCTGTTGAAGTTTACACTCAAAGAGCACTTTTACTTCAGCTTGTAACTTCAGCTCTTAGAAGAGGAGTGTTACATAGTATGGCAACTGGCATTTATTTGACAAGAGAATAGATGGGTCTGATGGGTGAAGAAGACGTGTGTATTTAGCTTGAAGATGCTGCTGCAGACATGACGAGACATACATTTCTAGTACAAATTGGCTACTCAGAGAAACTTGAAGTTTGAGCCATGGAAGTTTGCAGGTATGGGGCTGCTGTCCTTTAAGATCAAACAGAATAATTTGAGTGGCTTCCCACAAATCAAAGGCGCCAAACACCACAGATTGATCATTAATAGAAAAAACATTAGTACATGGTAGTTGATATGATATTGAACAAACTGCAAAAGATCCAAATTTTGTTGAATGCAGACACAACCCACCAAGAAAGACTATACTACATTTTAATTTATAATTTTAGCATTTTTGTGTGAATCTGCCATGTCATTAGTTTATATAAACCTCCAGGAAATCAATTTGCACTTGGTAGTCATTAATTTGTCCAATCAACAAAATATTATTGAGTATTTTTTTTGCACTACTTGTCATGTTTTATACAGGGAAATAAGAGATAAAGGAGCCAGAGTTATTTGAACCTCTTAACTTAGGTAATTATAGGGTAGAAAAGCTGTTAGATAGTAAAATATACCACAGTAAAAACATGGGAAACAGAGCAAAAGAGATTGAAATTTCAAAGAGATGAACCCAATTATATTTTAGACCTTTTTTACCCAATTAGTGCTACAGACTATATTTTGTGATTAATATAAAAATGATTCCTCTATTGACCCAATAAAAATAATAAATAGCTTTAACATTCTTCCAAGTATTGGTATTTTCTTACTTTTATTATAATACTGCAAACATAAAATAATTGGCAGTGAAGCTCAGCAGAGGTGAGGGTCAAACTGCTACTTGGAACAGATTTTCAACACTATGGCTTGGAAGAAGAACCCAGTGGATTTGGCTATGCAAACATTCAGATCAAGAGAAGTACATCAAATAGACTTTGGGGTCAGCCTTGCTGCCCAGGAAGACCCGACTGAGCTAGCCAAGGTCATCAGGGTGTGTGCACTGCCTTCCTCCAGTGTTCACCCCTTGCCATCTTCTCATGTTCTCTCTCTCTCTCCCTCTTCCCTCTCCCCCTCTCCTCCCCTTCCTCCCTCCCTCCTTCCCTCTCACCCATCCATTTACAAACACAGCTGTATTATCTATTATCCCTTCTTCAAAACCATAACCCATGGCTACATTTTTCTTTTGAGCATCTGTACTACAGACTGGTTTATTTAACAACAGGAACTACAAGCAAATCAAAAAGCAAGAAACTTCTCAACCCTTGGCTAAATCTTTAGCATTCTTGTGCTATGCTAAAGAAGAAAAGAAGAAGAGAATGCAATGACCATTGACTGCTTCTAAAACTTCAACTGAGGTCTCATCAGAACTGCAGCAAGGCTCTAACTCTAAAAGAGAGGGAGTGAATAACACTTTTGCTTTCTCCCCCCACCATGAATGCAAGCTGTTCTCAAATCAAATCAAATCTCTCTCTCTCTCTCTCTCTCTCTCTCTCTCTCTCTCTCTCT
>NC_034593.1:116652081-116665947 GCF_900095145.1 Mus pahari | reverse complement strand
ATCCTTAAACCCTGTGACTACACAGCTGGAAACCTCCCCCTACTTGGCCTTTGTACAGGAACCTCTTGGCCTTTCCAGGATTTCCTTTGATATCTCCCTCTCCCTCCCTCCCTCCCTCTCTCCCTCCCTCCCTTCCTCTTTCTCCCTCTCCCCCTCCCCCTCCATCTCCTCCTCTCCCTCTCTCCACATCTCCCCCTCTCCCTCCCCATACACTTCCCTCTTCCTCCCTCTGTGTGTTTCCTTGAGTCATGCTTATTCATTTGACTAATACAGCTTGGAAAACATACATAGTAATAAAGGAAAAGTTATCTTTCTTCCTTGCATAAAGAATGACGGGCTGTACAGAATCATGTCCAGTGCCACAGCAGGGCCGTATGCTGAAAAGGACAGGCACTGAGCTCATTTGTCATCTGAATTGTAATCCTGGCATTTACTTGCATCTCAAATGAGGAAGCACATTTTAGAGTTATGTGGGCACACATTTAAACTATGTTAACTTTGGGGTTCTTGTGTAGAAAATAGTTATGATAATCGAGCTACAACGTTAGAAATTTATCCACAATACACTTAATTGAATAACTGTCACATGACACAGGGTGATGAGAAGACAGCAGCTGGTAAGATAAGTCAGGATAAGCTTCCTGGAGTGCACACAGCATCCACTGCCAGTGGAACAAGAGACATCTATATGTCCATGTCCTGTTACAGGTAAGCATTCAGTAAGTAAATAGCTTCCTTTTATAATATGGTAAAACTCAGACATCCAGGGATTTTTCCTAGTATGAGGTCGATATGAGGTGCCCTTCTAAGAAAGCTCTAATGACAATGACTTTGCATCTTCTCTCTTAATTGTACACAAACATTCTATGCCTAATGCGTGCTAGCCCAGACCATGCAGTTACAAGGCTTCTCCTCCTCTGTCTGTGCATGACAAGGTGCCTGAATGAGGGTTTTCAAACTTTTCTCTTACCTCCAGTATTATGTAATATTTCTCTGAAGGAGTGTCTTGGCCCCTGGATACACTGTCTACATACTGTATGCTTCGATGTCACGCCATGTTCTCCTATAAGGACATCTTTCACCTTACCATGATTCTTAGACCTTGAGATTTTTTTTTCATAGAAACTTCCTCTGGTACCATTGAAGTGACCATATTTCCTGGACTATCTCTGTCACCGTCTCCGTCTCTCTGTATCTGTTTCTCCACCTCTCTCCTCTCTAGACTAATTATATACTGAGATTATGAATTGTTATTTATTTTTTTCCAGAGTGCTTATTTTGCCTAATCAAATTGCACAAGCCCCAGATAGGCACTCAATACTAAATGGTAGATGATTTAATCAATCAATCCAACCACACTTTGAGCTTCCTCCTGGGGATAATTCATATGTTGTTAACTCATTTTGTCAATTAACTTGGTGGAAGGAGTATTGGTGTTGGAGATTTCCTCCCAAACCACTCCACATGCCAATGTGTCTGTCACTCATACCAGGAATAACATGGGCCTTGTCTAAAAAAGTAGCCTCCAGGGTGGATCAGGAGGAATGTGGGCCACAGATGCCACAGAATTCCTTCAGAGTTCCTTAAAGGCTTACTTTACACTCTCTTTTAAATATAAAATTAGTAGATGCTAACCAGTGGTGTACTGGAACAAAATCATTATACACCACATTTCAGTAGGATTCTGGTAACTAACCATGCTATTGAAAGCCAACTAATTTGCTACAGATTCTAAAAGAACCAATGAATTATAATGAATAATGCAGTGATCAAGAGTGATGGTCACAATGCGTTGGCTTGGTGTGTTGGATGGATGTTGACAAGAAGAAATGCCAATCGCATCAGGTGGCAGGCAGAAAGATGCTACATTTCCCCTTTCCTCTTCTGTGGTCTCAATTCAGCCATGTCCTTCATCTCCTCTAGATCCAGCACTAACTGGCAGGCTGAACCAAATCAATGTAACTAGCAAAGTGTAAAATGCTGGGCCATTACAGGGATGATCTTTGTTCTGCCTTTGCTGACATCGAAATTTACTGATATTGATATAATAAGCCATTTTGTGTTTTCATTTGTATAAACCAAATGTGTGGCTTAGCTTATTGATTTTATAATCAAGATATAGTTTACTCAAGTGTTTAAAAATGAACTTGTAAACACACATCCCCTACCCATTCATTAATCCAAGAAGGACCTCTTATGTCATCCGCCTTTTGCTGAGTTCTGAAGGAGATTTGATTTTGGCGAAGTGGCTGACGGAAAGATGGTGCATGAGGGAAGAATGAACACTTAGACTCTTTCTTTTAATGTCCAGAGGTTTTATAAAACAAGAGTTAAGAAAAGGGAAACTGAAAATATGGTTGTCTTTTTGGTTTGTGTTAAATGAGAAAGCAAAACAACAACATCATCAACAACAGCAAACTCCCCCATCTCCCACCCCAAGGAAACCAAGAGATTAAAATAAACCAAAGGGGTTTGGGTAATGGTTCAGTGATAGACTCAAGGCCTTGGATTTGATATTTGGTGCAGGAAAAGGACACTGGGAAAGAAAAATTATGCAAGGAGGATTAGAAATGAGAATAATCAGACAACAGGACTTTTCAAGGTTTCTACATTTCTCAATATAGCATGTAACTCAATGTAAAACTGTATTATAATTGATTACTATTATCCTTATTTCACAAACTAAGAATTTAATTTCAGTTAGGATACTGTCTCAATTCACATGCTTTTATTTTGCAATACCGGAAGGGATGTCAGTCAGAATTGTTTATTATTTATTCCAGTTCCCAGGGGCATGGACACAGGTTGTTAAGGCAATGTTTAACATAAGTTATACCTTTTACTCAGAAAGATTCAAGACATTATGTGTCTATGTGTGTGTGTGTGTGTGTGTGTGTGTGTGTGTGTGTGTGTGTGTGTGTGATTTAAAAGACAAAACACTCAGAATGGACAGATACAGGTTGGAGCTGGTGAGCTGATTGTGAAAAGGAGATAACAGTAATCTGGAATGCCAACAAAGCGGCATAGAAGTCTTCTTGGCATCTATAATTACAGAGGCCAGGTCAAGTTTGTTTCTGATCTGTCTCTGTGGGATGCCTGGTAGTATGCACAAATGCAGAGATATGCATGGCTGCTTGAACCACTGTTTGACTTGCACACTTCAATCCAGTGCTTCAACTCATCCTATTGTTCTGTAGAAATTCAAAGTGAAACCTGTGTGGGAATGTATTGTATTTCTATTATTTTAAAAAGGAGAAGTGGTAGTTTTGTTTTGTTTTTTGTTTTTTGTTTGTTTGTTTTTTTTCAAGAAAAGAGTGATGTAATTAGATAGCAGCAATCCTGCTCCTCTGGAAGATATAATATAAACACCTATAGATAGGCAATCTCCTCATCCATACAGTAAACCCTGTAACCTCTGGTCTTCCCTTAGATTATCTTCTAATTTCTTCCTTTGGATTAAATCTATGCCCTTCAACCCTTTTATTTGTAAGTACTTGTAACAAGTCTCACCTATCGTCATGTTGAAGAAAACTGCCTCCCTTTGGTTTGTTGTTTCCATTTTGAGACCTAAAACTCCCCATCTGTTTAAGGGCATTGGAACAACAGTTATGACCATACAACGTATTAACTGAGGAAATTGGGATACGTGGAGTAATCTTTAGATGTATAGGTTTTATCATTCTGAAGTGAGAATAATGATACTTAAGAAGCATTCCATGATTTGATGGTTTAGTTGCTACATGTGGCATAGGAAGACCTCAAAAGGCTTAACAGTATTATAGTAATTATTATAGTGCTAATTCACAGGTAAGCTTCTTTTGTTCTCTTATTGAAAATCTTTTTTTTCATATAATATATTCTGATTACAAATTCCCCCATACCTGCTCCCCCAGTTCCTCCCCATCTCTCCTTCCACCCAGATCCATACCTTTTCTGTCTCTTGTTAGAAGACAAACTGGCATCTAATTGATAATAATAAGATACAATATAATACAATAAGATAAAACACAAGTAAACAAATCAGAATTAGAAAAAAACAACCAAACAAGAAAAGAGCCCAAGAAAAAACACAAGAGATGCAGTTAGGTGGAGAGATGTGCATAGAAGGAAAGATGCGCAAAGGAGAGATGCACACAGATGGAAAGATGCGCATAGATGGAAAGATGCACATAGAAGGAGAGATGTGCATAGGAGAGAGGCACATAATAGACAGATACACAGACTCACAGGTTCACACACACAAAAAAGCCTCATCTCTCTTCACCAAATGAAGCTTTTCTTTTCCTTCAAGTTTAAGCACATTGGCAGTTCCATTCACATATAATATCTCTGCTTTATTCACTAATTGTCTAAAGACCACACTTAAATTCATACTAGTAACACCTCCTGCGGTTTTCTACTTCGCATGATTATTGGACACTTCCCTATTCAAATACATGGCATCTGCACCATTGGGGTTAGTGACTACTTCCTGTCCTTACAAACGCCCTTGGTTTCCACAGTTATGCTCCTGTTTCCCAGGACATCTCACGATTTTGAATCCTCTTTCCAGTCCTTTTCCCTAAGCATCTTGGTGTTCTTTCTTAGGGTGTTTCTTCCTAATTTTTGCCTACCCTCTTCACCTAAATTCACAGCTTCAATTCTCTGAAGCCATCAAACCCATCAAGTTTCAGTTATTCAAAGTATGCATGCTACAAGTTGCTGGGAATGTCTACCATTTCCAGCTCAATGAATAGTGTTCATAATTAAAATATTTTCATTTTTCCTGTTATTTTTCTTTAATTATATTTTCTCATTTATGTTTTAAAAAACAGAAATCTGGTTGTCATTGAGGAAAGAATGAACACTTAGATATTGTAGATATCTAACTAATGTGCATTAAAATAAAATTCTGTAAGCTGTACTGTCTCTATGCCCCTGTGTAAGTACTTCTTCCCTGTCCATCTTATCTGTTGCCTAGACTTCAGACCTCTTTCACTAGAATCTTATAGTTTCCCTCTATATTCAGTTTCATTATTCTTCCTTCTGCTTGCCATTTGTCTTTAAGAGTGGCTTTTCATTTTTAGAAAATCTTGTTATTTTCACATTAAAGAGAAAGAAAATAATCCTGAAAGTCTTCAAAATAACACTCAATGCCTTCAGGTCTCTACATTTCTCCTACACTAAGCCTGCCCCCACATCTCCCATTTCTCTGCTTCCCCTGTATCTTGTTTTAGGGCTACAAGAAACCTCTTGTTACTATTTATCTTTACTTCTGTTTTCTAAAACCCAACACAAGAATTCCCATTTCTTATGTTGCAGTAAAGGCTCACAGGCTAAAAATTTATACTGCTGTGGCAAAGGTTCTGAGTTCAGTTCCCAACACCCTTTTCAGACAGTACCTTACTGCCTGTAACACCAGTTTTGGGGTATCTGGTGCTTTTGGTCTCCTTGAGCACCTAGGCACACATGTGAATATATGCATGTGCATGCACAAACAATATTAAAAATAACACTTTTCATTTCAAGGTTTGTGTAGAACTTTCCCCATGTCCTGTTCAAATATTTCTCATCTCTATGGAAACCACATCTTGTTCTTTCTGCCATCACAGAACTCAGCATGTGTTTTACCACTGAAATTGCTGCCTGCTTTCTCCAGGATGGACTAGGTAACCTTTAAGGAAGCCATCAGTTTTAGGACTTCAGTATTTAGCTAGTAACCCCACACATCACAGCTACTCAACACATGAAGATTGATAGGTGATGCTTTGCTTTCCCCACTCTCAGATTGCCTGTTTATGGAATATTGAACCCTTGTTAGAAATGTTTGAGTATAGTCTATGTCCACTCCACCCTGATCCCAGAAGCTAAGCAGGGTCAGCCATGGCTAGTGCTTGGAAGGATGAAGTATTACATGCACATCAAGGAGTGTTACCACATGGTGTGAGCTGCCTTTCTATTACCTTATCCAGCTCTGCTACATTCTCAACTTTATATCCAGCTCTGCTACATTCCCAACTTTATATCCAGCTCTGCTACATTCTCAACTTTATATCCATTGAGCCTATTTTCTACATCTATCAGATAAGAGAGATTAGAACATTACTTATTTTAAATTACTCTAAATATAGCTACACTTTACATTTTATTACATAATTCTATTGCATAATTTAGCCAATTAATGCATTTTGAATAATTTTAAATAGTATATAGGTTTGTAAAATGTCAGAGAATGTATTTTTCAGGTATATTATTTTATTTTTACATTTGTTTAACTATCTTTTTTCATTTGCTGGCACATTGATGACATGTTCCAATCTAAAAGCATAGCATCTTGTTTATATGTAATAGCAACATCATAAATAGCTTGATCTATTGAAAACAATAAACTAAACATGGCACAGAAGAAACTGAAGCCTTTCATTGTATTATCTCCTTCAAGATGACAGGCAATCTCGGGAGACCAGAGAATTCTTAGTTGTATGAGTTTGTGACTAATAGGTGGTTTGATGTGACAAGAGCTGGCTGTCTTGGGAAATTGAACTATCTCTGTGCTCGATACTCTTTGTGTCTCATTCTTTGTAGGTTATTGTTGGAGGCCTGTGGGGACCTCTTTTACAGTTTGCATTCACAGACAATATGAGATCAGCAAGAACTCTCTAGTTTTACTGTCATTATTGATCTACTGCCTTTCCATTCAGGAGCTAATTTGCTTGTTAGCAGTTATTTTAAAACCTATTTTTATTTTTATTTTGTATTAGCTCACTATACATTGTACCTCAATTTTACTTCTTTTTCCCTTTTCTTTTTGCTGAATTAAAACAAAACATTTCATAATAAATTTATACCAAAACAATTTATTGAAAGAGACTCAACACTAAATGCTTTCTGAGTTTTGAAAAAAAAAAAGATAACAAAAATCTCAAATGTAGTGCTATGATTTTGATTTCTCTGAAAGGGTCCACACAAGATTTTAAAAATTTAAAGAAAATAAGTAAATATATTCAAAAGAAAATATCACCAGTCTTTTGACCTGTGAATTTATACACAAATTCTAAGAGGAGTGATGTATTGGGAATTCATGAACACAGCCTCTAAAGTTGGGATTTATTTGATGTTGAACACTCAATAAATGTGCCAGTTTATTGGCAGGTTTTCTGTGCTGAAGGTGACCATAACACAACCTTCTTATTCATTCAAATTGCTGAAGGAAGAAGTATCTTCTGGTTTCTGCAACAAGAGGCATTTTCCTCCTTAAGTCAACTTCTGACATACATATTCCTACAAAATGACATACCAGAAAGGTGGAAGTTTACTTGAGTATGTTCTTCAGAAACACCACATCTACATAGAGCTCATAACCTATATAAACTCAAAACTGGAACACACACACACACACACACACACACACACACACAATCATGATGTGTCTCCAAATTCAAAAACATTAAATGAATAAAATGCATTTTAGAATACATTAAACTCCTAGCAAAGCTAAGAAAAGCAAAATGTCTTCTGCTGAGGTGAAAGAACCTGAACTTCAAAGAATAAACGCTTGCGCTTCTGCCCCCTGGTGGTGGGGTAGGGAACGATAGTCAAGTATGGAACTGTGGCCAGCTAGCTATTTGAGATCAAGAAATAAAGAAATAAGGGAGTTTGCCACAGCATGAGAAAATTCAAGAGAAACACCTGGGTAAAATTTGGACCCTCCATTAACAGGATACAAAGACTTCAAAATGAAGGGCTAGAAAAAAATCTGACCAATATACTGGGGGGAAATTATACCATTTTATAATAAACTTTGGTGAGAATTTATGTTCAAATGTACTTTGATTTCACACTATGTGATTGGCTCCAAGAAGGACTAAACAAAATGGGGTCTTGGCACTGGAAATTGGAAGGTTATCAAAAAGAAATGCAGACATCAGGAAAACTGAGTGTTGGAGGCAGGAGTACGGCAGAAGAAATAGAACTTCAGAAGTGAGACTGACTCGGAGACAGTGGTGCAAGTGGCCATGTTGAGGAAAGAACACGGGAATCTGAAAGCAAGACTCAAGAAAGTAGGTGACTGCTCTGAGGAAATCGTTGTTACATGCTTGGCAAAGAGAAAGAGGAAAATAAGGAAGCAAAGATGAGAGGGGGAAAAATGAGAAATGACGGATAGTCTCCAGAGCTCTTGGTTTCAGAGTAGAATAAATAGTAGCATCAAAAAATTCAGCATTTTCTTTTTATTAATCATTTTATTTGTTTACATTACAAATGTTATCCCCCTTCCCTATCTCCCCTCCATAACCCCCCCCCCCGTCCGAAGGTAGGGAAGAAAAGATGGTAAGTAGGACAAGATGATGTGGACCTGTTTAAAAGTAGTTCTTTGGGGCGACTCCGATCTCTGTTGTCGGGGTACCAGCAGTCCAGTTCAGTAGTGTCAGGATACCAAGCACGAATCAGCAGCGGTGCCACAATACAGCAGAATTGGCACTAGTCAGCGGGATCACTAGGGTCGGCTGGGATACCAGGAGAAGTACTCTGCTGTGCCTCCCTCCATGAAGGGAAGGTCGGCTAAGATGCCAGACCAGCGAAGCACTGCAAGGCTAGCTATCCAAGCGTCCTGCCACAGCCCAGTGAGTCCAATTTATACTTTCTCCAAACATCACGTGTCCTCGCAGGGATCTGGCCTCAGTAGAACACCATGTGAGTCTGCCTCAGCAAGACACCGTATGAGCCTGCATCACATGACAAAACCAGAAACGTCTGCTTTAAAGTTTGGAATGTTCTCTTTCTATTGCTCTTTCAATTAGAGAGACGTTGAGGTTAGCTGGTATTGGACATTTTGGTAGAATCTGTCAGAATATCTTTTTGGTTCCAGGCGTCTGGATTTCAAAAATCTTTTTAACTACTGTTTCATTCTTATAGATTACCATGGGTGTTTTAAAATAATTTCAATTCTCTTGATTTAATTTGGTAGATCATTTGTCTAGGAAGTTGTGAACTTCTAGATTTTCCAATTTTATTAGAATGTAAGTTTTCAAATGATCCTCTGGATTTCATTAGAATGTGTTATAATGTTGCCCCGTTTTATCTTTGATTTTTGTTGGGTTTTCTCTTTTCTAGGATTGTTTATATTCTCAAAAGAAAAACCAAACAAACAAACAAACAAACAAAAACCAAAAAAACAAAACCAACCAACCAAACAAACAAACAAAAAACCAAACAACTCTGGGATTGATTTCTTTTTTGCCCCGTTTCACTACTTCTCCCCCAATCTTTGTTACTTCATTAGCTTCCTGGTTTGGAATTTGCTTTTTTCAAGTTTTTCTGAAACCTTAAAATATATCATTAAGTTATTTATTGAGATCTCCTTGATCTCAAATAAAATTGTAAGCTTTCCTCCTAGGACCACCTTTGGGATATCAAAAATGTTCTGATAAATGTTGCCTGTTTCCTCTCATTATTCTTAGAAATTTATATTTCCCTTTAGATTTTCATGATTCTAAATTTCCCCTCCCCAATTTCTTCAAGCTCCCACCCCTCATATGCTGGTGTATTATTCACCTTCCACATATAAGGATGCTTTCTCCTTGTGTAATCTATCTTTTAATCAACCAGTACTTTTATTCTACCATGATCTAAGATACAAAAACAAATCTTTCAACTCTTCACATGTTTCAAGCTTTGATTTAGAACCTAAAATATGGTCTACTTTTAGAGAAAAAGTTCTATTTTTTCATTGTCATTAATACATGATGTTTTCTTTTTTTATTTCAACCATCCTGATGGGGCAATGTGTAATAATATCATTCAATGCCTTTAACTTGCACTTCAGTGATTGTCATTATAATAATGTTGAATATAAGTATATTCTATACACGAATATTCTATTCAAGACCAAAAGATGTCTTCATTTATGAAAATTCTCTATAAGACCAATGCAAAGCTCCTTTTATGAACTCTTTTCTTTTTGTAGGTATTTCTGTTTTGCTCATGAAATCCATTTTTAAAGACTTATTTGTAGTTTGTTACAAGCACCAGAGAGAAGTTGTTGGTAAGTTTATTAGGAATGAGTGCTTTGACATCGGCGTGTGGCTTTTGTTTGGTCTTGTGATTATGCTCATGATCCCTAGCTGCAAGACAATGTTTCTATGACACATGGTAGCCATAAGATTGAGTTGCTTGGAAAATAGTTTTAACCATCCTCTGCTGTTCATGTTACAAATCTTTCTATGAGGATTTATTTCCACCTTCCCTCTATGGTGTTTTTTTGATGGGCTACAGTCTTCAATTTTAATAAAATTCACCAATGCTCTTGTTTTGTGATGAACAATGTTTCATGAAATTTGTAAATTATCTATTGTTTAAGAAGTCCTTGTTTATTTCGTATCTACAGAAATGATCTCCCATGTTATATTCTCAACATGTTAGTTTCACCTGTTGTCAACAATAATGTCAACAAAATTGATTATTATGTATGAGGTGAGGTGAGTGGAAAATGAATTATTTTACTATGCATTATAGACAAAATTCATTTGCCCATCACACTGAAGTGCTGTAAACCAGGTCACTACATGTGTTTTCATCACTAAATTCCTTTCCAATAGACAACCATTTCTCTGTCAGGAGTTCAGTATTTGTAAACTTTGGCAGTAACTTTTAAGTTTTAAGGTCACTTGACCATTTCAAAGAAAATCTCTGAAGGTTTATTAGGGTTGTAATGAACATGGAAAATATTCTAAAGAGAAAAAGTATTTCAGAAATTGAAACTTTTAATTAATATGTCCGTTTTCTTTGGCATATGATATCAATATGTAAAGTGTTAACCAAATATTTTACTTATTATGTATTTTAGTATCATTAAATTTAAAAAATGTTTTAAATTGAACTATAATTACATTACATTCCCCATACCTTTTCTCTCTCCATCCTTCCCCAGCCTTCCTTCCAATCCCTCTATACTTATGTGGAAAGTCCCTTTTTCTTTGACTATTATTGTTACACACATATACATATGTATATGTATGTTTATATGTATGTATGTGTGTATGTATGTATATGTATGTTTATAAATATATAAATAAAACTCACTAAGTTCATTTTTGTTGTTTGCATGTATATGAATTTTAAGGCTGACCACTCTGCAATGGACAGTCCAATAGAAGTTCATCCCACAAGAAGCTACTTCTCGTTTGTCTTCCAGCAGTCATTAGCAGCCCACAGTTTTCCGTTTAGGGGTGAGACACCACAAAACCTTTCCTGTCAGTGTTAACATGTTCATGTACACTGCCATTGTTCCCATTTTGTTTATACAGCCATTTCTAGTAGAGACTCTACTACCTCAGAATTCCCAGTGTTCTGGCCCTAACATCTTCCCATCAGTAATGAATTTATTTGTTTTCCTACAATTTTGTATTTTTAACCATATCATTTTGCATTTATCATTAACATCTATTGTTAAAATACATAAATAAAATTATCTTCATATATTGACTTTGTGTCCTATGGCTCTCTTACATTAATTTTCTAATATTAGTTCATTGACTCAAACATTTTTATCTCTTCTTAAAATGCACCATCACATTGTCATCGAATAATACCACTTTCATTTCTTTCTTTTCAAACTACTACTGCTTTACTTTGAGTTTTCCTTGCATAACATGACCAGATGTGACATTTAGGACTGTAACTGTGAAGGCAGGTTATAGTGTCATCATACTTTAATTTGAGGGAGATATTAACTTTCAGCAATTAAGATCCTATTGTCTCAACACGTTGCACATCAGATTGACTGAGTTCCTTTCTTTCCCTTGCTTATGAAGAATTTTAACTTGTGCATTTGTGTTTAATACTATTAGTGATTTTTCTGCCATTGTTAAAATGATCCCTGCCTGTTAATACAGGTGTCAGAAATGCCTGAAAGTTTACCCTATCTGTAAGATTAGAAGGTACCCTGTCACTGTTTACAGATGATAGAAGGAGATAAGATCCTTGAGTTTGAGAAAAGATGGTTTATTATTCACAGCACAGCAATTACCAGAGGATCACTGGGTCTACTACCTTGAGCTTCAGTTCAACAAGCAAATACCAAAACACACATTGATGTGCACTAAAAAAGAGCAATCATTAGGAAAGATAACCTAAAGCTCCTGTAACGTGAGCAGTAGGCATACCGGCTGTTTGCCCCACAGTGAGATGGTGTATTTATTATGCCAGAAAGAAAGAAAACATGCCCTTTCTCCGGAGGGTTATACTATGGATACATTCTTGAAAGTATGCCTGCAATAGGCCTGTCATTAGCTAGATATGTAGATACATGAGAGTCCTATGGGGAATTCTTTTCTGACAATAGTGAATCACACTGACTAATTTTATAATGGAATAACACCATTCCTGCATATTTAGAACAAAGCCACTTTCTATTTATACCTGTGAGATTGCTTTGGTAATATTTTATCCAGGTTTGCCCCATCTATATTGTATATTTTTTCTAAAAATTTTACCACCTTGAGATATTCTTGTCAGCTTTAAAGCTAATTTATGTTGGCCTCATACAATGCATTATTCTCTTTGTCTTAGACTGTGAATGATTTTTATACAACTATATGGTTGTTTGCAACTATTGAATGATATGGCATTTGGAAGAGGTTTTCTCAGACAGTTTTTAGTCACCCTTAATGAGTCATGAATCAATTTGTTTCCAGATTATCTTCAATTAACTTGTATTCTTTAAAAAATTTACAATTTTAAATTGTAAAATGCATTGATACCATTTTAAATAACATATCTATAGGACATTTCCAAATTATGGATATGAGATTGGTTTGCAGGATTGTTGTTCAGTAATGTAATGTTTCTCCTGTTTTACACATAGTTCTCACACACAGCTGAGAATGACCTTCCTCAGATCATAAAAATAATTTAGCAAATGAAGCACCTATGAGCCAAGGACTCTGATTGATATTGAAATTCCTACAGTGTTATGAAACCCATTAGGAATAGGATTTTTCTTGACAGTCTAAAGGACACCCTGACCTACCCCCACCAAAAAAACTAATACATGCTAAAATTTGGTGAGTGTATAAGCACTTTGGAAATTGTCTTCACTGTTCTTTTAGTAATAAAATATATGTAATTTGAACCCCCTGATGTACCTGAAATTCTATAACTTATTCTTTAATAAGGATGGAAAAAAAGAAATGTGAATACCCAAACAATAAAACATATGCCTGAGGAATCCGGGATATTTTAAGAAATTGAAGTTAATAAAGTCACTGATTTGAAAACAGTGATGGTTCCTGAAGAAGAAAAAGATAAACAGGGGAGTTGTGGGTTCTGCTCAAGGGTAGAGCATTGTGTTGGGCTACATCCACAGTACAGGAAAAACAACACAAAAGCAAAACCCAACAGCATTATTACTGTGTGGTCACCAGTCTTCTTCCCTCAAATATGTGTGCTGCACATGAGTCTATATAGGATGAACCTTTGCATACCCAGAAACACAAAGACATATGTTATCAAATACAGATAAAATTAGTGGAACACGCCCATTTCCTTGTGTTGGGGTATATCAAAATAATATAGATTTAAAGGCAGAAATTCTCCTAATATAATTAACATAAACATATTCTTGAAAGAGAAATGGCCCAAAATAAAAACTACAGATAATTACAGTGACTACTGTATTGTGAGATTCCAAAGTAGATGATGATCATGCAAGCTGGACATCACTCACAGGTAACCTACTTGAAATTATTTCAGTCTGTCCTTTGTATTTCACTTGGTCATAGGTACATTTTCTTTATATTCAGATAAATTTATCATTTTCATAGTTTTTGCTTATATCTCTCTTTCTGTCTCACCTCCTCCTTTATTCTCTCTCCTTTCCTTCCCTTCTTC
>NC_034593.1:116648573-116652042 GCF_900095145.1 Mus pahari | reverse complement strand
TCTCTCTCTCTCTCTCTCTCTCTCTCTCTCTCTCTCTCTCTCTCTCTCCTCCTTCTCTGGGCTAGGGATTGAAGCCAGGGTTTTACATATTCAAAAACAAAAACAAAACAAAGCACCAACAAAACCCCCGCTGAGTCCGATCCTTAGATGAAGTTATAACTTTTAATGTACATATTGGACTTTTACTACTAACAATCCCATGTTTAAGCAGCATTGATTCATGTATGTTGCTTTTACAATTAACAGCCACTTACTTGCCACATGGATTGACTTTGCTGAAATATATGTTTAGACTTTTAGTGCACATGTCATTTGGCTCATTGTTTCCTTAATACTTGATTCTGAGAGTTTTCTATAATTTCTGGAGACAAATTCTTGGGTAGGTTTTGCTTGTATTTTCTTCCAGTGTCTAATTTGACTTTTAAAAATAATATTCTTATTAATTTGTTGAGAACTTCATACAATTATTTCGATTATATTCATGCCTCCAAATTCTCTTAGATCTACTTTATCTCTCTAAGCACCCAACTTCAGTTCTTCCTCCCCCTTCCTTTTCGCCCCTCTTCCTCCTCCTCCTCCTCCTCATCCTCCTCCTCCTCCTCCTTATTCTACTTTCTATTCAAGACCCCTTACCCTTCCTTGCTAGAATACTGAATGACTTCATCTTCTGCAGGTTGTGTGGCAGTAACCAAAGATTCTATGAGTTCATGAGTTCAAGGTCCCATCATGCCGGGAAGATGCTGTTTCTCTGCAACCCTGACTGATCTTGGGCTCTTAGCATCTTTCTGTGTCATCTTCTCTAGGGTCCTGAGCCTTGGAGGAAAATGGATGATATTCTTAGAATAAAACTGTTATCAAACTCAAGGTGGTATTTAGACTTAAAAGCTTTGGGAGTTTAGGATTAAGCTTTAGAGTTTTGTTCCATGTAATAGGAGGAAGTTGTGGTCCTATGTTGTTACTGCATGTGGTTTTATTCTTTTGAGAGGATTGAAGCATTCCTGGTACCTCTTTCTGCTTGAATGATTTCCTTTAACTTTCTTGTAGTACAGCTCAGCCTGTGGTGAACTCATTCAACACTTGAATGTTTAAGTAAGTCATTGTTTATATTTCACTTACTGAATTTCTTTGGTCGGAATCGAGAATTCAGAATTACAATTATCTTTTCTTTTGTACATTACATATGTTTTAGTTTCTCTGATTCTTCTTGAAAAATGTCATACTTATCTGTAGTTGCTTTCTGTTTATTTTTAATGATTTTCATTACTAAATTTATCTGGTTTTTATGATGCCCTATGCAGAGTTTTCTTAATATTTTCAATTCGGATTCAGTTCCTTGGATCTGTATGCTAATACATAATATTTTACATTATTGTTTGAAACATTTATCTGGCCTCATTTTTATAAATGCATTCAAAGAGTACATAGTTTTATCCTTTTAATATATAATTGTTATTAATAAATAATAAACAATGTAAATAAAATATATACAAATTTATATAAAAAATATTTTTTCTCTCATGCAGGTTCCCCTCCCTCCAGTTCTCCTACTCCTCCCCCTTTTCCCCAAGATCCATTCCTCCTTCTTTTCCTTTCAGAAAAAAAGCAGGCTTCCCAAGGATATCTTTGCAGTACAGAAGATTTTCCCTTTCATGAGATTCAGCTTGTTAATTTTTGATATTACTGCCTGCACTACTGATGTTCTATTCAGCAAGTTGATCTTTTCCCAGAAATGTCTTAATTTTTGGTGTAATATTTAATATCCCATGATATGTCATATATTTATCCATTTATAAAGTGCTTCAGAAACATCAAAAGTCTATTCTATGTCAGCCTAGCTTATTGCAAACCCTGTCATGTGATTCTTGTGATACTATGGATTTATAATTATATTGGTATAAATTCATTCTCTTAGTTTGAAAATAATTCATCAGAGACAGATTTCATGTAAAAAAGATGTGCTATATTCAAGCCATTGTGTCACTTCCTATTCTCAGTTGATGTAGTTTTCAGAGAAATAATTAGTGAGAAATTTAATCTTTGAATAACAGCACACAGGAAAAGGTACACTGAAGAAAACTTGCCCTTGACTGACCAAGGAGCCATGAATTTTGAATAAAATACATCTGTCATATTAAATTAATATTTTGCCTAAACTATCAAATAGTAATAATTACCATTAGTATATATAATATTTTATATTATTGTTGTTATTGTTATTGTTATTTTGAGACAAGTTTTCACTATGCAATCTTTGCTGCTCAAAAATTCACCATGTAGACCAGAATGACCTAAAACTTACATAGCTCCCACTCTGCCTCCAGAGTAATGGGATTAAAGGCATGTAGCACCATACGCAGAAATTGATTTAATTTAAATTAAAAATTTGCCTTGAGGCTAGAGAAATGGTTTGGCAGTGAGGATCACTTGCGAGTCTGCCAGAAAACTTGAATGAGTTTGTTTCCCAGCATCACCTTTGGAAGACACCTGTAATTCTAGCTCCAGGGTATCCTACATTCTCTTCTGGAGCCCATACACTCCTCTACACACAAGGCAAACAGTCTCTCTGTCTCTCTGTCTCTCTGTGTCTCTGTCTTTCTCTCTGTCTTTCTCTCTGTCTTTCTTGCTCTCTCCCCTTTTCTCTTTCTCTCTCTCTCTCACACCCCCCAAAAAAATACAAGTGAAAAAAATCCTCTAAAACTGCTTGATTTCATAGCTAAACAAGTCATAAGAATAAGGATTCTTTGCCTTATTTTAGTCTATGTTTAAATAAAAAATTAGCAAAAAAATTTCATGTCCCTTCAAAAGCTTGAAAGCTTGACTACAGGTGTATTATAAATATTTAGATTTTTTTCTAGAAAGTGCTTAAGATAATTTTATAATAAGTGCTTTACACACACACACACACACACACACACACACACACACACACACACACACACCAAAAGACATACCTTAAGGTACATAAACAAAGGAGAAAATGTAAAAAGCATGCAAAACATCTTTCAAGTCATTCTCCTTGGGGCTGAATACAGGACTCAGAAAACCAGTAAACACTTGCTGCACAAGACTAATGAACAATTTTAATCTTCAGAACCCAAGAAAAGATGCAAAGAGAAAACTGATGTCTCAAAGTTGCCTTCTGACCTCTATGCATACACAGTGCATAGTGGCCCAGGTCACGGTTGCAAATCTCATAAACAGACAAATATTAACATGAGTACACATAGATATATAACGAAAGGTGAAATTTTATAATAAAGTATTTTTCTTTGATTAAGCATCATGGTTTGCTTGCTTTTTATACTGCTATGAAAAAAAATAAACTTTATTAGCTTGCCAACAGTTGCTGAGATAGGAGATACTATAATTAGATGTATCTATCTATCTATCTATCATCTATCTATCTATCTATCTATCTATCTATCTATCTATCTATCTATCTATCATCTATCTATCTATCTATCTATCT
>NC_034593.1:116641967-116648513 GCF_900095145.1 Mus pahari | reverse complement strand
ATCTATCTATCTATCTATCTATCATCTATCTATCTATCTATCTATCTATCATCTATCTATCTATCTATCTATCTATCATCTATCTATCTATCTATCTACCTATCTTCTATCTATTTATTTATTGGATTTTTGCTTTGTATAAATGGAACCTGAAGAATTTTTCCAATTTTCAAGCTGCCTTTGTCCTGCACAGTGAGACTTAGCTTCAAATACAGGTGACTCTTTATTCTTACTTTATTTTTAAGTCTTATCTTGGAAATTCATCAATTAGTTAAAGAATCCTACCTTTCGTTAGATTGATGATATAGGTCAAGCTATATAAAATATAGACCCCAAGTTGAAATAGCTTACATAAGATTAAATATTAATCCTTTGTCGCTTTTATTCCAGAAATTATCCAGTGCTAACATTTTTGTTCTGTTTTACAGAAGTCTTAAAACTCACGTTTCTTTCATTTTTTTACCCTGTCATACTTAGGGTGTGATTTATCATCCCAAACCTTCATGGACGCTAAAACTGAAGTCACATAGTATATAATAATAATAATAATAATAATAATAATAATAATAATAACAACAACAACAACAAAGCAGAATCCTATGCCAAGTCCTAGAAGAAGATGCCCACTCTTATCGAGCAATCTATTGGTGAGAATTTAATCACAATAACTCATTTAACTACAAATGACATTGAGATGTGCAGACATCCTATGGGTTAGTGATAAATGCAGCTGTGAGAAAAGAGAATGGGTGCTAAGCTAATTTGTGTTTGCATAAGTTTTTAACAAACATTGGCAAACCATTCAGTTGTAATTTTCCTGCCTTATGACTGTGATTTGAATATAAAATTTCCCAACCATCTCATGTGCTGAGGGAGAGTGACTGCTTTGTCAGGTGAAAACTTAAGAGATAGGGTCTACTGAAGGTATTCCTATGTAGAGTGTCTTGTCCCTTTTCTGTCTCTCTGTTCTTCTGGACCAATATCTCCATAGGTGACCAGCTTTGTTCTGCTCTTACCACAGTCCAACAACTACAGAAGTGAGTGAAACTATGAACATGTGAGCAAAAACATAATTCTCCTTTAAATTTCTCAAGTATTTGGTCACAGAGATAAGATATCTGATGTGCATGCTAATTTTTCTCCACACTATTGTTTATTGTACAGATAATATGTTTAAATTGCCATTTCTGATAACAAAAAAATTCTATTTTATGTGCGAAGAAAGTATTTTTCAGAGTCAAAAGGAGAACCTAAGGAATGACAAATGCTAAATAAATGCTCAGTAAATATTCAAAGGGGAACAGGATGAAAATATCTTTAAGGAATAATTAAGCTAGTTTATTTAGTAATTAAAATAAAAATCACAATTGCTCAGAAAGACAGCTATTGCCTTTATGTTTGGAAAACTATAAGATGGTAAACATACAATGAAGGAGACTGATAATGAACATTAGAAAATAAAGAGAGCTATGGAGCACTCACAAAAAGAGACTTATCATGACTGCCCTCTGAAAGACCCAACAAGCAGCCAAAAGAGTTGGATGCAGATATTTGCACCCAACCAATGGACAGAAGCAGCTGGCCTCTGTGTTTGAATTAGGGGAAAGCTGGAATAAGCTGATGAGGAGAGCAACCCTGTAGGAGGATCAGCAGTCTCAATTAACCTGAACCCCAGAGATCTCTTAGACACTGGACCATCAACCAGGCAACACACACCAGCTGATAAGAGGCCCCCAACACATATACAGCTGAAGACTGCCAGGTCTGGGCTTGGTAAGAGAGGATGCACCTAACCCTCAAGAGAATAGAGGCCCCAGGGAGTTTAGAGGTCTGGTGAGGTGAGGGGTGGGGGCATCCTCGTGGACACAGGGGCCAGGGATAATATATGGGATGTGGACCAGTCGAAGGGTAGACTGGGAGGGGAAGAAAATCTGGAGTTTAAAATAAAAATGATAAGGATAGATGTGAATCTCATGGGAATTAAATAAATCTACTAGGGACTTTTATATTGAGAAAAAAAGGTGGGAGGCTTCCTTAAGAAATAAGGCCTGTTTTAGGATAGAATGGCATTGAAATGGGTTTGTTGGGCTCACCTAAGCAAAAAGAAAACAAATTTGATATTTAATGGCTGCTATTTTAAAACTTTTCCCTGATAAAGCCCTCATGCTGGATTGGTTGTATACATCACAACTACGAGTAGTGGTTATTCTTAAAATCAATGGATAAAAGAAAGCTGACAACCTAGATTTTACAAATTACCAATGTCCACATAATTAACTCATTAATCATTTCAGTTGGCTCAATGAAGAACCAATGATGTGCCTCGTTTCTTCAGCTGTCTTCTTCTATCAGCTGATGTAGCATCAGTGACAAGCCACACAACAGATTCTGTGGGTTTAACTGGAATATAGCTGAACTATTAAACTATATTTATTTTATATTGCTCTCATATCCTAATATTTAACTTGCCGACTCACTTCTAATTGCTTACATTTAACATGTTTCACTAAAGTGAAGATGCACTAAACTGAAAGACATTTGCAACTCCTAGAGCTGAGCTATTTGGAGTCGGTATACTTATCTTGTTTTACTTGAGAGGTTTTGTATACAAACTAGATTAGCATTTGTGATGGGAAATGTAAGAGGAGTCCAGCTATCTTCCTACAAAGAAAACTACATTAGATAAACATGGTGTATATTTTTCAACTGCTGTTGATTATTATTCTTCCTTTGGGACAGTGTGTGTTAAGTTTTTTTTTTTTTTTTTACTCGACAGTCATCAAGGGAGTAATGAGGGACTATGACTCTTTGTGCCAAAAAAAAAAAAAAAAAAGTCAATACAAATATACTGCCTCAAAGGATAATGAGGAAGAAGTGAAAACAAAATGAACCCTACACGATAAGTATGTATGGGTGCACACACTAAGCAGAATACAGAGTTCATCTAATTCTAGCATGAAGAACGTGTTGTGTTGTTATTTCTCTTTGAGTTGAAAGTCACTGTTTGGTAATTGGCAAGGAATATTCACATAACATAATTTAGTTGAATAAAATTTTTACGAGATTACAAGAAATAAATTAATCTTATCACACAGAAGTTTACATTGTTAAAATGAAAACTATAAATGCAGCTATAAAATGAGCTCTGGAATGGATTTAATTTTATAGTATGACAAATTCTATCATTATGGATAATATTAACTGTATAACCTGATAAGGTCTGTTGCTTTCAGTGATTCAGCCATGTGACAGAGAGACAGGCACTAGGCAATTAGAACAGACTTATGGGAAATATAAGGATAGAGAAATGGCACCTCTTAAGTAATTATCAGTAATAGAAAGGCAAATGATTAGAACAAAAATAATCAGAAAATTTAAGTGAGGGGTTTTAATGGTATAATAAAGCTATAACATTCTGGGTTTAAATGAGTGATTATCCAGAGATTATCTAGATTGAGATATTTTCTTTTCTATGATGCTCTGTATAAGGTATATTCTGTCTTCATATTATAATGAGTAAGGATGCAGTTCAGGTATGTAATACTATAGCTCCTGAAACTGAGGGAACTACCCAGTGTCTGCCTCTGGCCTCCACATGAACGCAAAACAAAATAAAACAAAACAAAGAGATAAAAATGTAAACTCCAAGTTGTTTCCAAAGAGAACAATCAAGAAATTCCCTACAGGATCCCCATCTATGAGCACATCTTAGCATAGTAACAGTGTCAGGATTTGGTTTCCCCACAATGAGATGGATCCCAAGTTGGGCCAGTCACTGGATTGCCTTTTCTTCAGCATCTTCTCCATTTTTTGTCCCTGCAGTTCTTTTATATAGGGATAAAAACTGTGACTGGGTCAAAAATTGTGACTGTAGGTTAGTGACCTTGTCCCTCTGCTTGAGGCCCTGTCTATCTAGTTGTAGTAGATTCTATAAGTTCCCTCTCCCGACTGTTGGACATTTTTGCTAAGGTCACCCCCATTGAGTTCTCTTGAGAGGGCACTTTCTAGAGAGTCTCTCTCTACCTCCTACCTCCAAGGCTGCTTATTTCCATTCATTCTCTTGGCCCTCTGGGCTTCTCTTCTGCCCCCACATAACTGGATATGCCTGTCCTCTGAAAGGCCCCACCAGAAGCTGACTAAGACAGAAGCAGATACTAAACACTCAACCATTGGACTGGATTCAGAGACCCCTATAGTTGAATTAGTGGAATGACTGAAAAAAACTGAAGGAGAGAGTCTTGGAAGACCAGAAGTCTCAACTAATCTAGACCTCAGAGAGCTCCCACTGAGCCACCAACCAGGAGCATACACAGGTCAGTCTGAGGCCCCTGGCACATAAAAAGCAGAGGTCTGCATGGTCTGGCCTCAGTAGAAGAACATGCACTTAATCCTGGAGAAACTTGAGTTCCCAGAGAAGGGGGAGTTCTGGTGGGGTAGGAAACACCCTCCTCCAGGAGGCAAGGAAGAGGAGGAATGGGATGAGGAACTGTGGGGGTGGGGGCAAAAAGGAGGGAGGAAACAACTGAAATGAAAATAAATAAAATAATTTTGAAAATGAAAAAAGAAAAGAAGTTCCAGACAAATAATTCAAGAATATCTTCAAACAAGTTGAAGAATACCTAAATGCACTTCAAGAGAACAAAAACAATTCTAAATGAAACAAAGAAGTGGTTCCAAGATTTGGAAAAAAGTTCAATGAAGAGACAGCATTGCGGAGAATAATTAGACTGAAACGACACTAGGATGGAAAAATCCAACAAGTCAAAATGAGAAGCCAAATATTTGGGTTTGGAAACAAGGTAAAAGAATTTATTTGTTCTTAAAAGTTAATAATAAAAAATTGAATATAATAATACTTTGAGATACCACAAAGAGACCAAATACTTCAATTATGGTTATAGAAGAAGAAAAATAATCACACCAAAAGCATAGAAAATATTTTATATAAAGTAATGTAAGAACATTTCATAAACTTAAAGAAAGACATACGTAGTGAGGTTGAAGAGGTCTTAAGAAAACCAAATAGACAAGCTGAGAAAATTATACTCTCCATAACGTACTATAGTGATGGCACTAAAGCCATAGGCAGAGGATAGATTATTGAAAACCAAGAGAAGGTTCGGGTCACTTTTGGAGGTAGTCCATCTGAATGCTGGCTAGTTGCTCCACAGGAACACTTAAAGTCAGAAAGACCTAAATGTGCACTTTAAGTTCTGAAAGTTCATAGCTTCCAACACAGAGTATTGGACCCAGTGAAATATCTAGTAATATTGAGGGAGAGATAATAATTTTCGTATTAGAATAGGTAAAGGAATTTATAACCATTAAGCTAGCTATATAGAAGGCACTAAAAGAAATATTTCAGACTGAAAAGAAGGGCAAACACACCAAAGAGGCCAAGGAGGTTAGTAAACAATACCAGAGTAATCAATCAAAACAGGTCTAAGGGAAAAAAAAAACACACAAAATCAATAATAGGACTTAATTGTATATTTTTTCAATACAAATTCTGAATGTTAATGGTCTTGATGTCCTAATTAAAAGACATAGATTAACAGATTCTTAAAGACACAGGACAGAGAAGATATTCCAATAAAATGGCACAAAGAAACGAACAGATATAACTATCATATGTCTGACAAAAGAGTGTAATCTAGAGTCAGAATAGAGAAAGGTCACGCTATTACTATTAATAGCACAATCCACCAAGAGGACATCACCATCCTAAACATATATACACAAAATACAGGCTCACAAAATTACATAAAATAAGCTCTACTGGTTGTAAAGCCCCATATTTGTCACAAAAGAGTAGCAGTCAGGTGATTTTATAGCCTATCCTCACCAATAGATATAGAATCTGGACAAAAAGAATCACTGGAGTTAAATGATACAATAAATCAAATATACCTAACAGACACATACAGAACATTCTACCAAAACACTAAAGAATAAATATTCTTCTTGTTATCCAGTGGGACTTTCTCCAAAATTGATCACCTGTTGGAATAGAAAGCACTTCTCAACAAACATACAGAAATTGAAAGAACACTGTTACGAATGTTCTCTGACTTCTTGGGATAAATCTAGATATCAACAGTAAGAAACTACAGAATGTACAAGTACTTGTGGAAATTAAACAACACAGCAATAGATTATAACTGGGACAAAGAAGAAATAAAAAGTATAATTCTAAAACTTCTAGAATTGAATAAAAATAGAGACACAGCATATCAAAATATGTGGGGCACAATGAAGACAGCCCTAAGAAGAAAGTATGTGCACTAAATGCCTAGACCAAAATGATTTTAAGATTTCACATAAATAACTTAATGAAGCACATGCATCATAATATCTTGGGAAGACTAGAGCAATCAAATGGAGAATCAGGAGGCAGGCATAAATAATCAAATCAGGGCAGTGCTTAATAAATAGAAATTTAAAAAGAGTTTGCTGGCAGAAGACCCTCAGACAGGTAGATCAATGGCATAGAATTGAAGACCCAGAAATGCACCCACACACCTATGATCACTTGATCTTTGACAA
>NC_034593.1:116608103-116640603 GCF_900095145.1 Mus pahari | reverse complement strand
AGCAACATAATGGAAGAAGGATTAATTTTGCCCATGATATGAGAATGTTCAATTATAGTAGAGAAAGTATGGTAGAGTTCAGTGTGAGTATAACTGACAGATAGGAAACAGATGACACTGGCTAGAACAGGGCCTGGAATTAAACTTCAAGGTTTACACACACACACACACACACACACACACACACACACACACACACACACACACACCAAGGAAACAGTTCCTCTGGCTAGAATATTTCTATCAAAATTTCTACAACTTTCACAAATAGACCCACCAGCTTTGTCCCAAGTGTCCAAACCTATGAATCTTTGAGGGACATTTCATACCTAAGCATAAAATTCTATTAAAATAGAGCATGTCTACATGCAAATTAACACACACATCTACATATAGCTAGCTGAGAGTTTAAATGGTAAAAATGACAATACTATTAAATCTAAATATCACCTTGTCATCAATCAGGCAACTAGAGTTTTGTTTACTCTGTATGAGCAGAAGTCCCAGGTAAGTTGTGCAAAGATGTCCAGGGCAGACAGGATGCAAGCCTTGTAACCCTTGGCTTGCTGTGAGAGGCAGGCAGAACAAACGGACAAGTAAGACAGATGGCACCCTGTGGTGTCACAGCTGTTGTGTGGGTCCAGGCACTGCAATCTTTAGCTCTCTAGTGACAAGTGTTACAGCTGTCTTGTGGACCTTGATCTTGGGATTCTCTAGCACTTTGTAGCAGTGCTTGGTGCTTGTTGTAATTCTCAGGTCTAGTCTGAGACCTCTGGCTTTCAAAGGCTGACATTAGGAATCCTTTCAGCGAAAGGGACCTGCAGAGTTTGTTTTTTTTTTTCTTTCTTTCTTTCTCTTATTACTTTCTGTTCTTTAGAGTCCGTTGTCCACATTCTCCAACTTCCCTTTACTTCTGACTTGCTTTTCCTTGTCTCTGCCTCTTCCCCTCTCCCTGGAACTTTTCAGCTCCTCATTGTGGCACTGTCACAGCTGCCACAATGCCAGTTTCCAGAGCAGAAGCCACTATCATTTTTTTCTGCTTCTGCCACTGCTGTTGATGTCACAACCACACAGCCTCTGTCTCAGATACTGCTCCATTGCCAGCTCCCACTGCTGTCATCACAAGTGTCCCTCAGCTGCTCCATCCCATTACCATCCGTCCATCCATCCATCCATCCATCCATCCATCCATCCATCCATCCATCCATGCATGCATGCATCCATCTACCCATCCATCTATCCCCACTGCAGCCTCTGTGCTGCCACAGGCCAAGCTGTTGATCTCCCCCATAGCTCTGAAGTTGTAGGAGACCCTCCTAAAAGCCTACCACTAATGCAGTCTCACTGGTCAGTCCCTATACTCCCATGGCTCTGCTATTGCCTGGTTATCTTTATAGGCCTGGAACTGATGGATGCTCCACCGTTACTGATGCCACCTCTGGCTTTTGTATGGCACCAGCTCAGCCTGTTCTGCTAATGATGTTTATTTAATTAAGCAAGGAAACCCTCTGGAGAGGAGCTTCTTGATGAGCTTAATGTTACAGTCCCAGATGTTGTTCTAGCCCATCCTGCTCACAACATAAACAAACCTGTGTGCATATATATATATATATATATATATATATATATATATATATATATATATGCACTTTATGCACATACAGGGTTGTATTTGTACTACATATAGTACTTCCCCTTTTGCACAGTTAACAATAACTCCTCCTCTGGGTTACCAGATGAATAGCACATTCTCTGGTCTAGGTGTGACATTTTCAAACAAAGTCTCTTAAGAACTTACTGGAAACATGATGGTTCAGGTTGCATCTTGAGGAACCAAGGTAACTCTCACTATCAGTCAGATGCAATTTTCATGCAACTTCTTCAAGACAAAGATGTTAGTGTAAATAGATGCTTGACTTATAAATTTATTCTTTTTTATTAGATCTTTTCTTTATTTACATTTCAAATGTTATCCCCTTTCCTAGTTTCCCCTCTGAAAACCCCCTATCCCTTCTCCCCTCCTCCTGCTCACTAACCCACCCACTCCTGCTTCCTGGACCAGGTGCTTGACTTATAAGTTTATTCTCATTGGATCCATAAGGCTAGTGTAGACGGATGCTTGACTGGTAGTCCTATGCTCATGGCATTCAGGGCACTGAACTGTCAAGTAGAGGGTCAAAATTACCCTTTACTTTTAATATTCATTTGTTTATAGAAAACATATATAGAAGGAATATTTACAAGTAGGACTCAAAATTGTCATTAGTAATAATTTCTTGGGTGTTGAATAGTCCTTTATATAATGCTTAATACTTTACAAGTGCCCCAGAATGTGAGTTCTCTTATCTCAATCAACATAACTTACTCCATTCTACATCAAAATATGTATGGAAGAAAAATATATCCACTAAAGGTCATAACATTATATAATATATTTTAAAATGTGACAAGATTAGGTAAACTTAATTACAGTAATATTTATTTAACTAATATAAAATATATTAACATTCAGCAAATGTAAAATTACAGTAAACTTTTACCCCTATGTACATGTATTGTATAGTTTATATATCAATTTGTACTTGCGTGTGTCATATGCACTCTAGATATACATGTGCTAAGTAGATGAGATGTGCTATTGCTTTCCAAATGAGACAGTTCAGTTACAAGGCAATATATGCCTCAGTTCACATATTTTATTTCAGAAAGAGAGAGAGAGAGAGAGAGAGAGAGAGAGAACAGTTTTATCAGCTGATGGAATATATTTTCTTATATATCTTCATAATATTTGTTAGAACCAATTGTATATTTAAAAACAAACATTTCTCATGCTCATAGATTGGCAGAATTGATATTGTGAATAAAGCCTTCTCACAGAAAGGAAATAACAGGTTCAACACAATACCCAGCAAACTCCAAAGTAATTCTCCAGAGAAATTAAAGGAATTTTAAATTTCACATGGAAACACACACAAGAAAAACAAGGATAGCCCAAACAATTCTGGTCAATAAAAAGAAACTGCTGGAGGTATCAGCATCCCATCCATACTACAGAGGTCTAGCAATAAAAGTAGCACAATATTGGCATAAAAAGAGACACACTGATCAATAGTAAGCCTGACCACACGTAAGAGACCAAAATCACATAATAGAGAAATGACAGCATCTTTGATGATGAGTGCTAAACAAACTAGAGAACTATGCAGAAGACAAGACTCAGCCTTTATCTCTTATCCTGCATAAAACTCAATTCCAAATGGAAGAGGATCTCAACATAGTTCTATGCAGAATCAACCTATAGAGAGGGGAAAATCTTCATTAGTTCTATACCTAAGAAAGGCTTGGTATCTACAACATACAAAGGAGAAGAGAATAAACCCCAAGCATCAAGAAAGCAAACAACAATCCAATTGAAACTTTGACCAAGAAATTGAACAAAGAGTTCTCAAAAGTGGAAATACAAATGATTAAGAAAGACTTTTAAGATATTCAATATCCATAGTAATCAAGGAAAGTCAAATTAAAACTACTCTGAGATTTCATCTTCCCTTGGTCAAACCAGCTAAGATTAATTTGTTTTAAAGATAACAGATACTATCCTGGATGTGAGGAAAGAGGAATGCTTATTCACCTCGGATGAGACTGCAAATCCAGGCAGCCTGTGTGGAAATCAGTGTGGACGTTTCTCAGAGAGATAGGAACCATTTGATCCAGCTATGCATGCCACTTTGGGTATCTACTCAATGGAATCTATATCCCAGTATATGCTCATTTGTGTTCACCGTTACTCTCTTCACAATAAGCAGGAAAAAATCAGCATGACTGATAAACAGATAATGAAAGTGTGACACATTTATACAATGCAGTGCTATTTGACTGTTAAGTAAGGTGAACTAAAACTATTTATAGGCTGGAAAGAGTCATTCTGAGTGAAGAAACCAAGCCCAAAAGTTGACATGTTTTTGTCTAATTTGTGATGAGTTTTCAGCTACGTGTTTCCTTTGGAATACATGTAGTGGCCAGTAAACTAGCTAGAGTGGTGGTCTGGGCTCAAAGTAGGGGAGAGATAATTCAGTTCCATAAGAGAATAAAGAGGAATAGTGGAATAGGACATATTGCTGAGTGTGCTTCACATTACACTGTTGAGTCATAGAACATGTAGAAATCAATCTGGTAGCAGCTTCATTTCTACTCGTTAACTTTCATAGTGGTAGGGGTTGTGACTATGTTATAAGCAGAGAATGTAATCAACAATCTTACTCACTTATCAACTACAATAATGACTGGCCCTGAAAGACGAGCCAACTGTTGCAAAACTGTCATGAATGTCATGAGAGTAACCAAGCACTCCTTTTGATTATACTTGAGGCTCACTTCAGAGATGAAACTCATCCCTGGCTCCATTATTGGGCCAATAACCTGTGTCTAGCTTGATAGGTCAGAGGTCCCAGGGGAGAACACATCGCTATTATTGCTCTCCTAAACTGATATAATACTAAATCAACTTCTAATGACATTATTTTATGTATCCAGAGATTACTGCCTTTATCAACCCCCATTAGAAAAACTTATCTTTTCAGTAGACGGTAATTAACACATAGACTCACAACTAATTAAGTTGCACACAATGAAAGACTGTAGAATGTTCATCCCTAAGTGGGACGTCTACTTTCTCTCTAGGCTCAGGGGTCATGATGGGAGAGATGAGTAGAAAGATTATAAGAGCCAGAGGAGGGGGATGACCACAAGGAAACTGTGTTTCCAGCTAGAAAAGGGAAACAGTACTTGTGAAATCACAGCAGTTGTGGCAGCATTGATAAGCCTGCATAGTTCAAGCCAGAAAAAAAAAATCCCAGCTTGGAGAGGTGAATTGGGGATGGAGTCCTACTCCTAGATGAGGAGATACTGGGAAAGAAGAGGTGCTCGGAGAGTGAGACTCAATTTTCTTTCAGATGGGTACCTTAGTAGCTCAACTAACCTCCAGTGGACTTTGAAACAATAAATTATATATAGAAGCACGGATCTTAATTGCTATATTATTGTTTAGTTTTGTTTTCATTTTAAAGAGGGCGAAAGTTGGGTGGGAGGGGAAGGGAAGTGTTGATTTGAGAGACAGTGTATATGGTTAAACACATACTTTTAAATTCTCAAATAACTAATTAAAAAACACTAAAAACATATATATTTTATGGACAATATTTTTTCTTTTTTGTATTACCTTTATTTTAAAAACTTAAAATATTTATTTACTTACATCCCAAATGTTGCCCCCACTCTGTCCAGGTCCCCCCACGCATATTTTTCCCTCCCCAACCTCTTCATCTTTGTTAGGACAGCCCCCTCCCTGTACCATCCCCCAAACACTGGTAAATCAAGTTTCTGCAAGATTAGCTGGATCCTCTCCCACTGAGGGAAGGTGAGACAGCCTTCTGCTACACAGGGGTTGGGTGCCTTGGACCAGCCTATGTATGCTTTTTGGTTGGTAGCTGAGACACTCTGGGAGCTCCCAGGGGTCCAGATTAGTTGACACTCTTGGTCTTTCTGTGGAGTTGTCATCTCCTTGATAGCCTTCAATTCTTCCCCCTAAATCTTACACAGTGGTCCCAAATGACCTCTGCTCATTGTTTATCTGCAGGTAGCTGCTCCTGTCTCAGTCAGATGCTAGGCAGAGCCTCACATAGGGCTGCTATGCATATGTCTGCAAGCATAACTTACATCATTAGTAGTGTGAAGGATTGGTGCCTGCCTATGGTAAGGGACTCGAAATGGGCTGGTCACTGGTCAGCCATCCCTTCAGTCTCTCCTCTTTCTTTCTCCCTGAAATTTTTTTTAGGCAAGATCAATTTGGAGTCAAAAATTTTATATATGTCCCCATCCCTTCACTGGTCCTGTCTGACTACTGAAGATGGTCACTTCAGGTTCCATAAACCAACTGTTAAGGATTTCTACTGAAGTCACTTCCATTGACGCCTTAGAGTCTCCCTCTTCCTAGGTCCCTGGAACTTCCTAGAGAATCCCCCCACCCAATTCCTAATTCCTGGACACTGCATATTTCCATTTATTCTTAAGGCCCTCTGGTACTCTCTCCAGGCTCCCTCCATACCTGATTCTGTCCCCCTTCCCTCTCCCCTCCCCTCTCCCGCCCTGGGCTCTCCCTCCTTCTCCCACCCTGGGCCCTCCCCTCCCCTCTCCCACCCTGAGCTCTCCTCTCCCCTCTCCCACCCTGGGTTCTCCCTCCCTCTCCAGCCCTGGGCTCTCCCTCCCTCTGCCTCCCTGGGCTCTCCCCTCCCCTCTCTCACCCTGGGCTCTCCCTCCCTCTGCCTCCCATGACTATTTATTCCCCTTTTGAATTGAGATTCAAGCATCCTTGTGTTGCCCTCATTCTTGTGGGGTATATTGTGGGCATTACAAACCTTTTTTTTTTTTTTTTTTTTTTTTTTTTTTTTTATTATTTTCTTTATTTACATTACACTTATCAGTAAGTACAAACTATGTATGTACATTTAGGACTAGGTTATCTTACTCAGGATGATATTTTCTAGTTCCATCAATTTGCCTGCAAANCCTCCCCTCTCTCACCCTGGGCTCTCCCTCCCTCTGCCTCCCATGACTATTTATTCCCCTTTTGAATTGAGATTCAAGCATCCTTGTGTTGCCCTAAGATTTGTGGGGTATTCCTTGGGCCCTCCTTATTTTTTGGCTTCTTCGTATTTTTTTTTTTTTTTTTTTTTTTTTTTTTGGCTAATAGACACTTATCAGTAAGTACAAACTATGTATGTACATTTAGGACTAGGTTATCTTACTCAGGATGATATTTTCTAGTTCCATCAATTTGCCTGCAAATTTCATAATGTCCTTGTTTTTAATAGCTGAATAGTGTTCCGTTGTATAAGTGAACCACATTCTCTGTATCCATTCTTCCATTGTGGGAAATCTGAGTTGTTTTCATTTTCTGGCTATCACAAATAAGGCTGCTATGAACATAGTGGAGCATGGCCCCTGAGGCATGGTGGGACATTGATTGAGTTATTTGGTTTTCTGGGGTCTAACTTGAGTTCTTTATATATTTTGGATATTAGCCCTGTTTCATATGAAAGGTTATTGAGGATCTTTTCTCCATATATAGGCTGTTGTTTTGTCCTGATAATGGTGTCCTCTGATTTTCTTCTAATTTGTATTACTTTATTAAATAACCTAATAATACTATTTTGGTTATGCCTTTCCCAGCTTGTTACACATCCTTCACATTTCTTTACCATCCGACTTCATGACATCTCTCTCTCAAAATAAAAAGTAAGACAAAACAAAAAAGAGAAAAATCAAAACAAACATAATAACAAGATAAAAGACAGCCAAACAAGGTGAAACCAACATTCCTCCCCCTGTGCTACACCCACAAATCACAGAGTTCATTTCTTGTTGCCTAACTAACTACTCTTTGGCATGAGGCCTGCTCTGGAGAATAGTTGATATAGCCAATGGTGCTTCATAGGAGAACACTGATTAACCCTTTCCCAGAAATGACCAACTGCAAATAGTTTCTTTGTCAGTGGTGTGACTTTGCATCCACTTCCCCTCTTCAGTGCGGCTATGCTGTCAGCTACCGTCTGTGAGTTCATATGTACATGGGTCCTGTCGTCCTGGGAGCCGTCAGCTACCGTCTGTGAGTTCATATGTACATCGGTCCTGTTGTCCTGGGAACACACTATTGCCTTGGAGTCACCCACCACCTCTGGCTCCTATAGTCTTTCTGCATAGATCACTGAGCCCTGAGAGAAGGGTTTGAGAAAGACATCCATTTATGTCTGAGGGCTCCAAAGTCTCTCACTCTCTGCACATCATGGAATAGTGGCTCAGTTTGTTAATGACCATCTACTGCAAGAAGAATCTTCCCTGATGAGGGTCAATCCATATACTAACCTATGGGCAATATGTCATCAGGAGATGTTTTATTTGTAAGTAATCAAACACTTTTTTTTTATTCAATTTAAGACCTATTCCATGAGATAGAGCCCATACATGGCACTGCTAAAGTGGCTATGAACCTGAGACCAGGTAGGCCATGGACTTAGAAAAAACTTACTACTTATTATTCTGCAAAAGAAAAAGGTAGTAATTTGCAAGTCTCATGGCTCAGAAAAAAATATTGAGTTAAGTGAATAATAAGTAAAGTGTTCACTCATCAGTCAACCTTAAGAAGCATTCTGGAGCCGGGCAGTGGTGGCGCACGCCTTTAATCCCAGCACTTGGGAGTTAGAGGCAGGTGGATTTCTGAGTTCCAGGCCAGCCTGGTCTTCAGAGTGAGTTCCAGGACAGCCAGGGCTACACAGAGAAACCCTGTCTCGAAAAAAAGAAAAAAACAAAAACAAACAAACAAACAAAAAAGAAGTATTCTGGAATAACACTTTATTGAAAGACAAATAAGTTACAAACTCTGAAAAGCAACAAAAATCCTTTATATCAAAAGGTAAAATTCAGTTATATACTCATTACTAGAATGTAAGACAAGAATTAGAACAATTGAGGAAATAGAAATGGACTAAAGTCAACTAAAATAAATTAGTAAGATAAAGTAAGATAAATAAAAAATAAAACTACAATAGGATAGATAAGCATAAAAAGGGATGTGATACCTAACATATTGATAGTTTCTTATGAAATGTATGTCTTACTGTAGACAATATCTCTACATGTTTTATCAGTTAAAAAGTTAATTATTGTACAACAGTGTCAACTGGTCGTTGACTCTATGGAGTTAAAAATTCTGTGCCCCAGGATAGGGGAATGCCAGGGCCAGGAAGCCACAGTGGGTGGGTTGGGGAGCAGGATGAGGGGTGAGGGGATAGGGGGGTGGAGTGGAAACTGGGAAGGGAGATAACATTTGAAATGTAAATAAAGAAAATACCTAATAAAACATTTTTCTATATCAGAAAAATATTATGAATGAAATCATCATTAATATCCACCAAGACTGTTAAGAAAGTAACCGGGTCCTTGGTTAAACTTTAACACAGGAAGCAAAGGGTTCTCCAAGAAGAGCAGATCTAGATGATCAGGAAAGGCATGACATTGTCAACGTGTCGACCCTGATGTTCAGCAACTCTGGAAAACCATGCAGACATCCTAGCAAAAAAGACAAGACATTTTCAACTAAGGCTGAGGCTGTTCAGTGCATAAATATTAGGAGAATTAATACAAAGGATAACTACATCTGATAGAAATACAATCAATTCAAGTCAAGGTTTTCTTTACACTAGCAGCTTTCTAGAAGCAAAATATTGAGAAAGAATTCTTGGGTTTCATGTATCTGTACAATAGAAAACCACACGAAGCATTCAGGACCTTTAAGAACTGCAGTTTGTCAGGTCTTCTGGAGAGACACAAATCAACTGCACATCATCCATTTAATGAATTAAAATGAAACCTACTTCTCTCCCTGAAAAGTAGAAACCATGATTGCTGGCTAAAAGTTGTAAATATATTTAGTTTTCTGAAGTGCTCCAAGACATTGCTGAATTCTTTTTCTTTCTATTAACCAATGCAATAGGAATGTCTATCAAAATGTAACATATGATGAACAGAAGAAAACAATACTTGAGGAATAAATATTCCTTAAATTTACCGACAAAAATACATTTGAGATTTGTTTCAATGTGTGTTATTTTACCAAAACAAAACAACAAAACAAAACAAAACAAAAAACCACCACCAACAAAAAATTTATTTTATATATTTTGTCTCTTGTTCATTTTTTAAGATGAGAAATGGTATCAGTTTCTAAAGTTTAGTAAGCAGTTGAGATGATCTTTATATACTCGTAATGTTTCAACTTTTGCTGCCTCTAAAACCACACACACACACACACACACACACACACACACACACACACACAAATAGATTCACTGGGCAAAGCAAAGGCTGGAGGACATGGGGTGCATTGACTAGGACAGGGTGCAGGCGGGAGAAAAGCTGTAAAGATGCATACTACATCTATTAATTGTTTCTTTAGTGAAGGTTTCAGAAATCTATGATCTTTACTCTTTTCTATAAAGGTAAGGAAAGTGGAGTTATGATCACCATATAATAAAAGAAATATATTTTTAATATCACCAGCAACAGAACACATGTTCTGAAAAACTAAACACCTTTGGAATGAGAATTCAGCAGAAATTTCATCTCTAATTTTGTATTTTTTAGTTAGAAATCCGTCAGCCAATCAATGACCAATCAATCTAGCCAATAGCCATCAGGAGTTCTTCTCCCGTTTCTTGAGTGTGGCACAATGAAGAGAGAAAGCAAAATTGATTTTGTTCATTTGTTCTTTGGGCTGCTGAATAGAATACAAGTTTAACCATACTCAGCTTTACTCTAAAACAGAACATGGAGATCCTGGAAAAAAAATTATTCTCCTAGTCGGTTAATTCCTGACATAGTTATCGGTTTAATCATACATTCCTTTCTGTTTTGAAAGGGTGAGTGATGTTAATGATTTAAATGTGCTGTGGATTGAGCTCATGGTACAGAACCTGTCACAACGCTAACAATTCAATTTTGGACCTGCGGTCTGAGTCTCATTTTCAGTCAGAGCACAGAGATCACGTTCGTTTCTGTGAACGTGGGCCTCTGTGCGATAGCATGCATGCAGTTTTTAATTATTGCCCTCCTTTTCACAGTTTTGAATCATTTCATGTCCTTGCTGCAGCACCATATTAAAAGCCTTGTAGGAAAGATGAACAGACAGCTCGGAGGCACATGGCTTTGGTAGTAATTAAATGGCAGCACATTTCAAAGCTATGGATATTTAATGTCACCAAAGTATCAGTTTCACATTTGGTTCAATACTGTGTGTGGGAATTAAATGCAGAACAGTGTGTTATCACTGCTTAATCATGTAAATGGTATTCACATGTTAGGCCTCTGTTCTTAATTGAATTTTTACTTCTTTATTTAGAAACAAAGATTTCTTGATAAGGTTAAATTGGTTTTAAGCAGAAGCATATTCTTAAGAAATTAATTTTCATATTTTCTTGCTGTTACTCAGATGTAAGAGAATATCACAGTGTGTGGTGTGACAGTACAGCGTATTCCATATCTATTCTAGGGCCCCCGACACAAAACAGACCAGTAAAAAAAAAATGGAAATTGTGTGTGCTGCTGAAAAACCAACTGTGGTTATCTCCACAGTCAAAATGCACTTCATTTGATATTTAAATAAAATTTGACTTGTAAGCACCTCAAAATAAGGTGAAATGGACTTCAGAAAAAAATTCAATCTATAGCAATGATTAAGCATTTTACTGAGGCATAGGTTCTATAACTATGTGATCAGGAGTATTCTTATATCTGTCAGGGTGTGGCAGCTTTAAATTTGTCATTCAAGAAATATTTCCTAAGACTTGCTAACATCACCCCCAGTGGATATTTGTATCAAAAGACAAAAATCCTGTTTACTCTTAATTTTCTCTGTATCTTTATCAATGAATGACTTCTACCCTGAACCGTCATCAGTTGAATCTCTCAAGTTCTACCAATTGAGAGGTTTTTAGAGTGCAGCTAGATTATTGATAAGTTAAGTGTGGTCAGTTTACATACTAATGACATGCATATAAAATACTTACTTTGGATTTCAGCTTAGTTTATTGTACTAGAAATAGACATTTGGAAATAGTGAGGTCATCAATACTTATTTACTTATTCCAAAATATGTTCACTCCTAACAAAGCATTATTTCAGAGAACAT
This sequence comes from Mus pahari, assembly GCF_900095145.1. NCBI lineage: Eukaryota > Metazoa > Chordata > Mammalia > Rodentia > Muridae > Mus > Mus pahari. The sequence goes on along the minus strand of NC_034593.1, from coordinate 116,628,863 downwards.
GAAAACAAATTTAGTAAGCTGTCATTCAGCGCACTGGACAAGTAAACAGAATGAATTTGCTGTTAGTCAAGTTCAATTTTTACCAAAATAATAGAATTTAAATCTTACTATGAAAATATATGGAAAAATCACCTGTGGGATGCTTTACATAAGTTGAGAATTTGGGAGGATTTCAGAATTCAAATGTAACTGGCCATGCAATTCTGACCAAATATAGTTTATTTTTGGTGTTAAAAAGAACTGGTAAAGAGCCGGGCGTGGTGACACACACCTTTAATCCCAGCACTTGGAAGGCAGAGGCAGGCGGGTTTCTGAGTTCAATGCCAGTCTGGTCTACAGAGTGAGTTCCAGGACAGCCAGGCCTATTAAAAAAAAAAAAAAAAAAAAAAAAAAAAAAAAAAAAAAAAAAAAAAAAAAAAACAAACTGGTAATATTACATAGAGTGTTAGAAAAATAATGTCAATCTTGTTTTTAGATAAATTTATTAATGAATGTCTAAAGAAGTTGGGACTTTTTTAGGACTCACTCCTCTGAAAATATTCATCAGGTTAATTAGCTTCTTAACCTAAAATTTCTAATTCTGAAGCCATGATCATTCAAGGTACATTAATGTATGTGACCATAATTTCTTGCCTATAACTGTCTCCTTCCTTGGCTAAACTAAAGTTTTAAGTAGCAAATTTCTCTAATAACCTTATTTTATTTTCTATATAGTAAATATTTAAACTGTTCCTTGATTTTGATATAGAATGCTTTGACCATTCTTTGCTGATTTTAAACGCCAAAGCCTTTTTGTGAAATTGGGGGTCATTAACAACCAAACCAAACCAAATATAATAAGTTATCCTAAATAAATGGCCACTATAAATGGTCAGAATGAAAGTGGATTATATAAATTCTTTGGAGAATTAAAAAGGACCTGAAGAAGATGATGGTTTAAAAAAGTAAGAGCTGAGTCTACTCTTTAAAGCTATTAAATAGAAAATAACCTGTGGATGGATATTCAAAGAGAGGGAATAAAGGAATATCTATGTTGTTAAGAGGTTGGCTAAACAGTTGAGGTTTGTTATTTATATGAGCTTCAAGAAATCTTTATTTGTCCTCTTAATAATTTATAGTTTGGGGGAGCCAAGGAGATGGCCCAGTGCATTGGACAGCCCAAGTCTGACTGCCTGAGTTCAATCCACAGGATCCATGGTAGAAACAGGACCCTTGGTGGAAGAAGAAAACTAACTCACAAGGTGATCCAGTACCCTCCACATATGCAGTGTGGCGATATTACACTTGAATTCATACTACAGCACACACACCAACACATCACCCTCACCACCAATAATATCAGAAACAATTGTAATTTGCGTGAATGAACCTTGCTTTAAATCTGCAATCATGGTAATTATCATGTTGGTTATCATCAACCTGCAGTAGAAACAAGGATAACACCATGGCCTCTAGGAGAAGCATACCGCTTAAGGACCACCTCCCTTAATTGAGCTGTTCAGTCATTCCTGTTACATGTACAGATCAATCCTCATAGCCAGTTTAAGTTGCCAGAGGAACGAGGGCAAAGACATGGTTCCCCACAGAACAGATAAAACAGTACTGAACTATATCCACCTGTCCTCTAGATTTAGATGTACAAGATCAGAAGCTGCCAGAGGAGGTGGTAAGGTAAGAGAGGTACTTCTGCACAGCTCACTGGGACTACCGAGTATCTTTGAGCTTCTGCCTTCAGTTCCTTAAATTCAGGGACAAGTTACCTGCAGATTCCACAGCTGTACTCTTCCGGGCACCTTCGTATCCTACCATGTAGAATCTGGGTCAAAATGCTAAAGGGTTCCAAGGTCAGAACCAGAAGGACTAGCGTTATAACTTTAAAGTTCACAGGCAATGGAAAGCAAACATATGTCACACATATAAAGGGATATTTACTAAGAAATTGTTTAGCACAGCCAACAGGACAGGTTTGGAAATTTACTAGCTTAGAAAAAAAAATGGTGTTATCAGCTTCTTTATACTAATTCCAAAGGTTTCAATCGTAAAATGTCACTTGACTCAAAGAAATTATTCTTAGAGATGGTCAACGTTAAAATAGATGGTGAACCTGCTCACTTTATTAGAGGTCAAAAGGGTCTCATAGAAATTCTTTGAAAAAAAATTTTTAATTCATTTCATGTATATGAGTACACTGTTGCTGTCTTCAGACACACCAGAAGGGGACATCAGATCCCATTACAGATGGTCATGAGCCACTATTTGTTTGTTGAGAATTGAACTCAGGACCTCTGGAAGGTCAGTAAGTGCTCTTAACCTCTGAGCCATCTCTCTAGCCCCGTTTTGAAATTTGTAATGATACCTTCATTAACATTCTAAATGCCATGAATGCATGTTAACAGAATACTGTTAGCTATGCAATTGGTATGAAGAGTGATGTATAATTTATTTATAATTTCATTATTCTAAAAATGTTCAGCAAGTGGACTGGGTATTTATCAACTGTACATGAGAATATATTGATCAATTTATTAAGAATTGGGATATCTTTTATGGAGGTAATGTTAACCTACAGATTTAATGTAAAAATTCAATAACAACATGTATGCTAAGCATCCATCTTGGAGTCTGCGATATTAGACCTAGGAAACGATAAATAGTTTAATGAAAAAGGCAATGGTTACTTTCAGTAATACATTATTATACCTTACTTTCATAGAAACCTAATTTCTCTAAGTCTTTAAATACATAAACCCCTGTTATAAAATAATCCCTGTACAAACTAAAGAAAGTTAGTGTTTCACCTTGTAGCACCTGAGTGATTATGCGATTGTGTCTGTGAAGTTGCAAACTATCACAGGAAGAATCTAGAGTGCTGGGAAGAATTTTGCATAGCTTTGTTTAGAAATCAAAGACTGATAGAAAAAATGTGAACATTTAATCGTAAAGAAAATTTCTTACTGAGGGGGGGAAAATAAACACAACTTTGGGCACACAGACCCTTATGACATTTACAGAAGAAACAGGGACAGACCCTTGGTCACAAAGCCAGAAATAGACTGTACGTTAGGTCTGCTGGAACTGAACAAATATTCCTTTTCCCTCACTCTCAAAACAAGAGAAAGGTCCCTGCTGGGGAACTAGCAGTCTATTACTGACCAGGTGGACCTTGTCTTTATAAACAAAACTCATTATGGAGTCTTGCAGTCAGCGAGGGCTTATGTCTAAATAGATCTCTGACCTACCGACAAGTTGAACTGGCAGGCAGAACATCAAGGAGGTGGAATGATTTTAAAATATTCACATCACAAAGGCCACTATTCTTCCTAAAGTTCTCCCTTTAATCATTTATAGGGAAATGGTAAGGTCAAAACCTTAAAATAAAAATTAAAAAAAAAAAACTTATTTCAACCTTCCCAGCAAGTTTTAGGTACACAGTGGGAATAGATGGCACTCCTGTGCTCCCAAGTCCAGAGGGCTGGCACAAGAGAACTGATTCAACACAGTGTGCCACCCTGACCTCTCACTTCCAAATCTGAGAGTGGACATGAGGAAGGACAAGTGACCTGGACAGAATCACACGAGTAATTCACAACAGGCCCTCATCTAACTCTCAAGCCTATGTATTCCATGAGCACCAGGAATATCCAATAGGACTTACTGCTCTACAAGTAAGTACAACCACATTAAGGTATTATTGATTCTGCTTGGTGTTTAAAATAATGGCAATTATAGATAAAAATTAAGTTCCATGTTTATTTAATTTCGTAGAAAGGAAAGGCATGAAATAAGGGGAAATTGTCCTCTTCTCTGCAGTTTCATAGTGTTACAATGCAGGTAACTCCTCCTCGGTGCTCAGACACGTGTGTCTGTCTTTATTGGATAGTTTTCTGGAACCCTTTCTTGCCTTTAAAGGGCCTGGAAAATGGACACTGTGGCATTATAACAACCACTATTTTATCATTTACAAGTATCTAGTATGCATACGTTATGAGTACCATTCCTGTGTTGTTTGAGTAAATTCTAGCGCTATGTTGCTATACATGTTTCTTACCTAAGAGAAGGCACATTTCTGTTTCTTTGCTTTTGTTTGGTTTGTTGTTGCTGTTCTTGTTGTTTGGAGATAGATTGTTTTCTAGCCCAGGCTATCAACCCACAGGGTTGTGTAGCTGAGACTTAGAATTCTTGTTCCACGTGTACTGAAATCGCAGGCAGCTTCATCACTTACAGCTTCAGACAGCTATTGTGACAGATACTCCACTGCGTTTACTTGGCTGTTACTTCTAAGGTTTTTTTCTTTATATTTTATTTTATGTGTATGAGTATGTGTGCAGTGCCCACAGAAGCCAGAAGAAGGCACTGAACCCCCTGGAACCGGAGTTGCAGATGGTTGTGAGCTACCATGTGGATCCTGGGAATTAAACACAGGTCCTCCGGAAGAGCATCCAATTCTCTTAAAACAATTGAGCTTTATCTCTGGCCCTGACCCTGATGTTTTTAGTAACACGCTAACACTATGCAAAGAATTCTTAGAAATTCTTTTCATTCTTTTTTATATGAACGAAGTTTTCTAAAGCTAATTATTTTTGGCAAATATATGAATGTATTTGTTTTATTATCATTTAATTTACTATAGGCCTGAGTACAAAGAGATAATTTAAATGATAAATGGCTTTGTGAATACTTTTATTAACCACATCGCAAGGGTTTCATGATCTCTGAAAATACAACCACATGACTATACTGATTTATCAATATAATAAATGTGTTCTAAACATGTTAACATTTGATTTTAGCCATTTAACTTATTCATTTTTTAATAGTTATTGAGTGTATGGAGGGGATTTCCATTCCATTATTTGTATATAGACAAATTGCAGGAGCCAATTCTCTTCTCCCACAATGTAGATCCTATGAAATCAGACTCAGAATGTCTGAGTTGGTAAATAGTGCCTTTGCCCACTGAGCTGAAATTTTGATTTATGATAAGTAATATGATAGTATAAATAGATGGACAATATGAAAATCCACGGTGTCAGGAAAGTCATGCCAATGCCTTGATGGTGTCTCCTTGGCACAAGGTCAGCAAGCCTGGTTTAGTAGTAATATATTGGTAGGGATAAAAGTGGGGCACAGGTCAGATGACTTCTTTGTTTCTTTCAAGTACAAAACAAAAATAAAAACAAAAACAAAAACCACTCTCTATTCTAGGATCCACATTTTTTAGTGTGGAGCTTTACAACCTGTCCTTGAATTCAAAAGGTAATAAAATTTGTGATTTTAAGGTTAATTCATGAATATTATTTAACATATGATCAGGACTTTAATTAATCTGTCATCAGTGTGTATCTACTAAGTACACATTGAAGAATATGAATATTACAAAATTAACTCATGCAAAAGCATTTATTTTCCTTCAATTATTCATAATAATTTTAAATAATCATAACTTTAAGTAAATGATTAGTATTTTATCAAAAAGATTACTTTAAATAAACACAAACTGTTTAGATCAAACAAAAGATAAAATACTATTGTCTTCATGTCTTCTGACAATGTTAACAAGGCAGGAGACTTCCACGTTGCCATTGTTATTTATGAATAAATATTGAGTTTTGGAAAAAAATTTCAGATGTCTAGTCTTCAGTAACACTGTTCTAGATTTCTCTATGTTTCTGTGATAAACAACTTTTCTTATAAGAGAAAAGTTATATTTTTATGGCTTATACTTCCCTGTCATATTGTAGGCCAGATGAACATGGTGAGATTCATGTCTGATTGGCAGAAGGCTTGAAAGTGAAACTATTCTATCTTTGTCTTTACAACAGAACCCCTGCCTTGTTTTGGGGATCATGGAATAAGAGAGGATGAAAAGATTCAGAAAGCCAGAGGAATAGAAGTTACCTGTGAGACTGTGTATTCTAAAAGGTGCTTCCATGATGTATTATCAACATTTCTAGTATAAACATGATAGTATAAACAGATGAACAACATGAGAATCCTCTGTCAGGAAAATCATGCCAATGAAATGGTTGCCTACTTAGGACGGAATCATGGGTGACATCTGTAGGCTCGCCAACATGGAAGGGGAATGCCCCGGGGGCTCAAACCTAAACAAAGAACTATGGGCAACTAAGGAAGGCTGGACATAGAATAGTTTTCCTCCACAAAAGAGTCCCCAAGTTGGGTAGGTCTTGATATTTTGATCTTTCTGAGTAACTTCAGCAATAGGAGTGTACCACCAGCGTTAGGGTTTGTTTGTTTGTTTGTTTGATTGGGTGGTTGGTTTGGTTTTATTGGAGGGGGTGCTTTCTACTCTGCTGTAATGATATAAAATAAAAGAAATCATCTTTGAACTTACAAGCTTTTCAAAAGACTGTCTGCCTAACTATCCAAACTTTCATGCTCTCTTTCCTGTCTACTGGGGGAAAATTATGAAAATGAAAACTCTGTTCACTTGGAATGAACTGCCTATCACTCTACCCAGGGCCATCATGCCCTGGAAAACCTTCAGTGAAAATTGCAATTACGTTCTCAGCAGCCATTTGTTGAGAGTAGATGCTTAAGGAAGCATGATTATATCTTGGTCAGAGAGTAAACCTTCACAGGAACTTTGCCATTGTCTTGCATTTCTAATTACACAGGACTCCAAGGCTTAGAAAGGATTTGGGGTAAGATATACAGTGAACTTAAATATATGCAGGGCAACTACTGGCGATGAAAGAGACCCAGGTACTCTGCCTATTAGACACCACTTCCCAATGCTACTATTTCATAAATATCTTACCATAAAAGGACAGGGGCAGGAAAAATGGCTGCTTCTCAGAGAGGAGACAAGGGACAACTGAGAACGTATTAAAATAATGTTGAATGATATAGTAATTCTGTACTGATTTCAAAAAGACAGAGGGCTCAGGGTGTTCTAGCTTTCAGATGCAAGCTCTCGTTTACAATGATGTGTAAAATGTACATGAAACTCAGAGATATTGGTACACCTATCCTTATTGTTTTACTCATAGCAAATAGAAGCAGGGCTCCCTTTGAAGAATAAATCAAAAAGCACAAGATTATATATTTTGGGGGCTAGAGAAATGGCTGCTGCTCCTCCCAAGGAGCAAAATCAAGGTCCCATCACTCCTGCTAGGCAGTTCATGATCTCCTCTTACTCCAGCCACTGGGAACCTAACACCCACTTTGGGCCTGCATAGCATCCTTGCATTTGTGACATTCATGCACACACAAATACACACACACACACACACACACACACACACACACAAATAAAATTTAAAAAATACATTTTAAGTGATCATAGACTTTTTCATGTGCTCCCTGGACCGTAAAAAGAGGCATCAGAGATTAAAACAAGAGATGATTTTAATTTGGAAGTCATGGCAGTCTTCTTGAAGTGAATGATATTCAAGATTTCTCAAAGATGATTATGCCATTCGGGCAAATATTGAAGACAATGATGTACGTGTGGGAAAAACAAGAGGTGAGGCCAAAGAATGGCCTTCCCACTTAACAGATTCATGGGAGGCCTGGAGGACTGGGTATGGAGAGCAATAGAAACAGAGATCAGAAAGGGAGCTTGAGAGGAAACACACAACATTATCAGTTCTATCAAACACTCAGACTTTAAGTACACCAAGAGGATTTTACCAAAGCACTTTCTAGGAGGACTGTGCCTCATACGATCTCCCTTTAGAATATTACTACAAATTCAGAGAAGCATTTATGGTAAACAAGAAAGAGAAGAGTATGTCCAGATTGGACACAGATCTTCTCTCTCCATCTTACTACAAGAACGATGCTTCTGTCCAGGGAGAATATTTTCTCTGGCAGAGGTATAAGCAACTGCTTAACTCAACGTCTGAGGAGATTTTAAGAGTCTTTGCTATGGTTTCAATCTCTATGTCTCCCAAAGTTTGTGCTCTTTGTGATGGTATTAAGAAATAGGGCTTTCCATGTGGAAGAGACTCAAGAGAGCAGCCTGAAAAATCCATTGCATCTGCTCTGGAAGAACACAGTTGTCTTCTCTTGTCCTATCTCCCTCCCCTCTCTACTGCATGAAGATGCAGCACTTAACTCCTCCATGAATCAGAGAGTGAAACTTCACAAGTTACTGAATAAAACTTGGACCACTGAGCATCCAGTACTGTGAAAAATGATTATGCTTACGACTCAGGCCATAGGTTTTATTTTAGGGGGAAAAGGAAAATGACATCAAGACTTTGGTCTGGGCTTAGGTTTTACCCCTGGAGAAGTCTTTGAAGGTACACTGAATTAAGCTAGCTGGCTGCAAGTGGAAACTGAAGAGCAGAGCAGCTCTGTTGGTGGGAGGTTCTGGAGAGCTATAAGGCAAAAGGAAGTGTATGCTATTTCTTCCAGGGTACAATGGCCTGCACCAACTATGGTACTCAGTATCCCTTGGGCACAAGCTCCTTGTTTCTCTCAGTCTCCTTGGTTTTATTTTCTATTAATTCAGCTGTATATAAAAACAGAGCTTATTTTCTATAAGTAAATTTTGTAATAATTTACTTTCTACTTAATATTTCTCATGCTCTTCCAATTTTTATTTGGAATGAGTAGCAATCTTTAATTTCTTTTGAATTAGTATAAATTGGTTTTGGGATTTGGGGGTTTTTTTGTTTGTTTTTACAAAATAATGGGTAGATGGGAGCAAGTGATAGCTACATGGATGCTGCCTCTCTGTGAGGACCATGGGGTATGCATCCTTTATAAACACAAAAGCTTTGGCCTCGTCTCTGAGGCAAAGATTAATCACCGGGGTTTCTGATATGGTGTCAAGGTCTGGAGTTGTACTGCAATCTATGTCAAACTTTGACCCTTGAGTATGGGGGTCAGACAACAGAGATCAATCAGTACTACCCTACAATGGAGTCTGAATGAATGATACACTTCAGGAGTGATAAAATTTTCTGGTGAGTGACTCACATCATGAGACCCAGCAATCATTGAGCCTTTACTAGGTTTCTCTCCTTAATATGGAAAGCTGGGTCTAGTGACTTTTATTGGGAACTGACAATCAGTTTTGTTCAGGACAAGTACCTTAGCTAGGCATCATTTAGTGCTTCTGTTGTTCTCAAATCTTGGAATCCCCTAACATCTTTTTAATGGAAGTCTCAATCAGTGGTAGGTTATCAGAAGCCAATGTACTTGGCTTTGAATTTATATAAGATTTACAAAAATGTAGTTATATCAAGGATGATCAAACCCTCAGTTAGCCCAGCTGGGGGAAAATGTTCAGGTGAGGTAAAATACATACATTTTCAAGGCTGAAACAGGGATAAGTGGGGGGAAAACAAGCTCTTTCAGGTCTAAGAAAGTGAAGGATATGGAAGGCAATAAGAAATTTGTATTTGGCAAGATGGTCCAACCACATCTAGCCAATCTGCCAACTGTGAAAGTACAAGTATACAGTTTTAATAGCAGGCAGATTAAAAAGACAGCTTTGTAAACTTCAGGTAAAATGGAAGCTTGTAAATTCTGAACATAGGTCAGATATGAACATTGTTGTACAAATATCTGTGGAGTAGGAGATCAAGTCCTTTGAGTTATGTCAAAGTGTATAAGTCTGGTCGTATAGTATATGTCTTTTCTAGTGTTTTAATGATTCTCCACACTGTTTTCTAGAGTGGCTGCACCAATTTTCTTTCCCACCAATGGTAAATGATGGTTCTTCTTTCTCCACAACCTCACCAGCATTTACTGTCCTATTCACAATAGCAGAAATTAGACACAATTGAAATGTCCTTCAGAGATGTGACTGTGGGATGGCAACCCCATCCCTCACTTGATGCCCTGTCTTCCTGATGGAGGTGGATTCCATAAGTTCTCTCTCCTTACTTTTAGGCATTTCACCAAAGGTCCCTCCCTTTTATTCCTGAGAGTCTCTCACCTTCCAGGTCTTCGGTGCATTCTGGAGAGTCCCCTTAACCTCCTATTTCCTGAGGTTGCCTGTTTCCATTCTTTCTGATGGCACTCAGGGCTTCAGTCCTTTTCCCTCACCCACCCAATACTAGATAAGATTACCCTCTCCCACCCACTCTCCCCACACCCCCATCCACTTTCCCTCCCAGGTCCCTCCCTCCCTATTTGTGATTGCTTTCTTCTCTCTCCCAAGTGGGACTGAGGCATCCTCACTTGGGCACTTCAGCTTGTTGACCTTTTTGAGTTATGTGGACTGTATCTTGGGTATTCTGTACTTTGGTGGGGGGGGGCTCTAATATCCACTTATTTGTGAGTACATACCATGCATGTACTTTTGTGTCTGTCACATCTCTGATCCATAACTGTTCCTGTCTGAAAGAATTGCAGGTATGGAAATGGAGAGGAGCTTGAGGAAAAGAAGGTCCAGTGACAGGCGCAAAGTGGGATCCAGCTCAAGGGGAGGTCCCAAGGCCCGACACTATTACTGAGGCTATGGAGCACTCATAAAAAGGGATCTATCATGACTGCCCTCCAAGAGACCCAACAAGCAGCTGAAAGAATCAGATGCAGGTATTTGCACCCAACCAATGGACAGAAGCAGCTAACCTCTGTGGTTGAATTAGGGAAGGCTGAAAAGAAGCTGAGGAGAAGGGTGATCCTGTGGGAGGACCAGCAGTCTCAATTAATCTGGACTCCCGTGATAGCTCAAACACTGGACCACCAAACAGGCAGCATACACCAGCTGATATAAGGCCCTCAACACACATGCATTAGAGGGCTTCCAGGTCTTTGTTCATTCAGATATGATACACCTAACCCTCAAGAGACTGGAAGCCCCAGGGAATTTAGAGGTCAGGTGGGGTGGGAGGTGGGGGCATCCACATAGAGACAGAGAAGCTGGGTAGGAGGTGTGGGATATGGAGCAGTTGGAGGGTAGACCAGGAGGAGGGTGGTGATGGGGAATAGAATATGGAGTGTAAAAAATAAATTAATATATATATATATATATATATATATATATATATATATATATAAATTATATATATATAAATATAAAATAAATGTCCTCAACAAATAGTAGATAATAAAACTGTGGCATGTATACACAATGAACTACTTCAGATATAAGAAAAATAAATCATGAAAGATGTAATTAAGTGGATAGACCTAGAAAAGGTTATATTGAGTATTGGTTATATTGGATAAGGTAATGCAGACCAGGAAGGCAATGCAGCATCTTCTCTTTCATCTTTGGTTCCTAGTTCTAAATTCTCAGATATGAGTATATAACATGGAGTGAGCATTGAAACAAGGAAAGTTGACTCTGTTGGTCATCCTGTGGATTTCCTGTCCCCTCTGGGTCCTTCAGTCCTTCCCCTAACTCTTCCATCAAACTCCCTGTGCTCTCTCTGTCCAATGTTTGCCAGTGGGTCTCCTCATCTGTTTCCATCAGCTGCTGGATGAAGCCTCTGAGAGGAGAGTTATGCCGGGCTCCTATCTGCAAGCATAACAGAGTATCATTCATAATGTCAGGGATTGGTGTTTGCCCATGGGATGGGTTTCAAGTTGGACCAGTTGTTTATTGGACATTTCCTCAGTCTCATCTCCATCTTTGTCCCTCCATTTCTTATAAATAGGATACATTGTGGATCAAATGTTTTGTGGGTGTGTTGGTGTCCTTATTCCTCCACTGTGGGTCTTGTCTGGCTTCAGGCAGTTGTCCCTTCAGGTTCAATATCCAGAGACTGAATCAGAGAACATACACGGGCTGTATCTAGGGACAGATGTATGTAGCAGATGTGCAGCTCTGTCTTCATGTGGTTCCCCCAACAACTGGTACAGGGCCTGTCCTTAAAGCTGTTGCCTGTTTGTGAATCCTGTTTCCCTGACTGGCCTTCCTTCCCAGATCTCAGAGTCAGAGGATGCACCTATCCCTGCAGAGACTCGATGTACTTGGATCAGGGGATAACCAGGGAAGGGACTCCACCCTCTCAGAAGAGAAGGGGAGATGGAGGGAGAGAGTATAAGGGAGGGGGAACCAGGAGAAAGGGGACAGGGATCAGGGTATAAAGTGAATAAACAAACATCAAACAGATAGATAGATAGATAGATAGATAGATAGATAGATAGATAGATAGATAGATAGATTTAAAAAGATATAAATGGAATAGAGCAAGATGGGAGACTAAAACACAGCAGAGTGACCACAGAGTGCACAAGGGTGTGCTGCTTAGCCTTTTGTAAATGGGTTAACTCTAACAAAATGTGTTATTCTAGAATATGTTTATACATTCATACAGTAAAATATTATATTCAGATTCTATTCCATACATAATTTATAATTTTATGAGAACTAGGTAGCCGTCCTTTGCTGAATCGTAGCAAAAAACTTTGTTAAGGGTTTATTTAGCAGGTCTTACTTTCTCATTTTTATCTATTAAGAAAGATCAGCATAGGTGCATCATTTTCTGAAGTAAATAAAACGAATCTGTTTATATGCTTTCAAAAAAATCCGATAAAAGTATAAAGAGACCATATTATGTTGAAGGTAACCATGGAAGGTTATTATCAGGGTACAGTTGATACATGAATCCAGAAATAGGAGGGGTTCAAACCAGGGGAGAGGAATGGAATTCAGTGCACGGGGAGGGACAGGCACCAAAACTGTTTGCCAAAGCGTCCATGGGTCATATTACTTAATAGTTACCTAGAATTATACACAACACATGTAAGTGTTTGTATACACACACACACACACACACACACACACACACACACACACACTCCCATACACAGTACTTAAGTCACTTAGACTAACAATACTACACACAGGAACCATAGACTAGTAGAATCCCCAGTACCAGACAAATGAAACCCCCTTTAGAAGTGTTAGAGTCGTCCAAGTGATTCCGAAAACAATATAGATTTTTGATTTAGCCCTTGGTTGCCTCTCTTGTGTGGAGGATGGGCCCATATTGTTTAAGACTCTACATACCTAGGGTTCATGGTCTAGATGACTTCAGTGTGTCTAACCTGAAAGCCTCTTTTCTGTGGTCCATCTTTCATGGTTTCAGAAAATACTATTCAAGATACCAAAGGATGGAAGCAATTAAACAAAGCTACGCAGCTGCAACATCTGAGAACCACAATTACAATATGGTAAGACATGTGTAAAGGTACAAGAAGTGGCACTCACATGTCAGTGACAACCAACAACTGTCTAGTTGGATTTGAACCCTATCATGCCTGGTGCTGGAAACTTAGCCACCTTCATGGGACTAGTGAGGTCACAGACTTTGGAAAGAATCTACTACAGCTGACCAGAATAATTCCAGACTTCATTCCAAAATCTTGTCCTCATACCCACAGGTAAATGTAGCTATTCCCCTCTTACCAGAGAAACTTCTCTTTACAGGAAATGAAGACCTTCACAAAAAACCCACAACTGGACACAGTGCATGATCATGCATCATCATGAGAATTATAGTCTTCACAGCCCCTGAATCTCTGGCTCAGATAACATCACAGAAATGGGGCAGGAGGAATGTGAGAAAGCTATGAAACATTTTTGCTAGATTGACTGCATACCCAAGATGAGAATGATACCAGTGCTCTCGGACATGCTACTGTGGAGGGGGGATTTCATGGGCCCCACCCCTAGACAAAGAACTATAGGCAACCACTAACTGCTGGGGCCAGAGCAGTTAATCTCTTCCAGAATAAGCCTCTGTATTAATTTTCAGTGCTGTGTGGTCACACACACACACACACACACACACACACACACACACACACACACACACACATATATATATATATATATATATATATATATATATATATATATATATATATATATCAAAAGTGACTCAGTAGATTGTACTTGTATATATTTATGCTTGCACATATGTATGTATGTAACAAATATAATCAAATCAAAAGAGACTACTTAACTTGATAGAGGGGGTCATGGGTGTGGTTCAAAGTGAGGGCTACTGGGAGGGGCTAGAGGGAGGAAGGGGTTGGTGATGTAATTCTCTTTCGATTTAAAACATTTACATAAAAGAGTGAGGTTAGAGAAGGTGACAAAGAAGTTGATGCTGGTAATAATGAGCGAAATACTGAAGACCCTCATTGGTATTAAAATAAACTCAGTCTTTTGCTATTTATTGTGGTGATGATAGAGAAAGGAGATAAACTTAGGCTGAAGAAACCTTAATGCTGATTTTAGAATCCTGTTTATCGCAAACTACAGGCATAGATGCACAAAGCAAGCAGAAATCTTAGTTCCAACGCAGGCAGGGGACATGGCAGTGGCCTAAGAAGGACACCCCTGCCCTTTGAGGATTTTCTGATGGATTCAGCAGTTTATTGGGCTTGGAGGTTCTGATATTTTTTCAATCTTTCTTTTTTATTAGATATTTTCTTTATTTACATTTCAGATGTTATCCCCCTTCCTGGTTTCCCCTCCAAAACCCCCCATCCCCTCCCCTGTCCCCCTGCTCATCAACCCACCCACTCCCACTTCCTGGCGCTGGCATTCCCCTACACTGGGGCATAGAGCCTTCACAGGACCAAGGGCCTCTCCTTCCATTGATGACCGACTAGGCCATTCTCTGCTATGTATGCATTTAGAGCTATGAGTCCCACCATGTGTCTTCTTTGATTGGTGGTTTAGTCCCTGGGAGTTCTGGGGGTATTGGTTAGTTCATATTGTTATTCCTCATATGGAGCTGCAAACCCCTTTAGCTCCTTGGGTCCTTTCTTAGCTCCTTCACTGGGGACCCTGTGTTCAGTCCAAAGAATGGCTGTGAGCATCCACTTCTGTATTTGTCAGGCACTGGCAGAGCCTCTCAGGAGAGAGCTATATCAGGCTTCTGTCAGCAAGCACTTGTTGGCATCCACAATAGCATCTGGGTTTGGTGGCTGTATATGGGATGGATCCCCAGGTGGAACAGTCTCTGGGTGGCCTTTCCTTCAGTCTCTGCTCCACGCTTCATCTCTGTAACTCCTTCCTTGGATATTTTGTTCTCCCTTCTAAGATGGATAGAAGAATCCACACTTTTATCTTCCTTCTTCTTGAGTTTCATTAAATATGGTAAAGTTACAGCTTTTGGATTCTGAAATTTGGGCTGTTTTCTGGAAGAAAGCCAAAAACCTTGGGTGAAGCATACAAACAGTTGCTTAAAAACAGGCAACTATAGGTCTGACTGGTGCTGATAGGGATTCCAATCTTGGGGAATGAAAACATAAATTTACTGTATGGAACACACACACACACACACACACACACACACACACACACACACAGGGGGTTTCAAATGTACAAATAGTGACATTTTCCAGAGAAAATCTTCCTTTAACAATGACCATAATATAGGATAGCATAAGGTTAAAGGATGTCTTGTGCATAGTTAAATAAAGCTGTACTTCAGGAGGACTCACAATCACTGAAAAAATATTTCTTGCTTTTTAATTTTATGACACTGGGAATTAAAACCAACTCTGTGAACATGCGAGGCAAATGCACTGCCAGTTAGCTATATTCCCCAAAAGGCATTTTTTCTCTTATTCTATAAAGTATATTTGCCCAAATCTGAAAGTTGCCTGCAGATAAGTACATAATACTGTAGTTTGAATCATGGAAGTATGTGTGTGTGTGTGTGTGTGTGTGTGTGTGTGTGTGTGTGTCCATCCATTGATATTGTTCTTAGCAATTCTATAATATTAAATAGCTTATTTTCTTTTTTCTTTCTTTTTATAAAATCATTTTACTTATTTATATTCCAGTCGTTGCCTCCCCTCTCAGTATCCCATCCCACAGTTCCTCATCCCATTCCTCCTCCTTCTTGAATCTGAGAGGTTCTCCCCCCCCCCTAGACCTCCCCCTTCCCTGGGGCCTCAAGTCTCTTGAGGATTAAGCACAACTTCTCTCACTGAGGCCAGAACAGGCAGAACTGTGGATACACATGTCAGGGTCCTCGGACCAGCCCATGTATGTACCTGGTTGGTGGCTTTGTCTCTGGGAGCTCCCTGGGGTCCAGGTTAGTTGAGACAGCTGGTCTTCCTAAGGGATTGCTTTCCCCTTCAGCTTCTTCAATCCTTCCCCTAATTTAACCCTAGGGGACCCTGACTTCAGTTCAATAGTTTAGTGCGTGTATTTGCTTCTGTCTCAGTCAGCTGCTGGTAGGGCCTCTCAGAGGACAGCCATGCCAGGCCCCCATCTATAAACACAATAATGTCATAATGTCAGTAATAATGTTAGGCCTTGGTGCCCTGTAACTCCATGAGATGAATCCCAAGTTGGGCCAGTCATTGAACCACCTTTCCTTCATTTTCTTCTCTATTTTTGTTCTTGCAATTCTTTTAGATAGGAATGATTCTGGGCCAGAGATTTTGACTGTGAGCTGGTAACCCAGTCCCTCCACTTAAGGCCCTGTCTACTTACTGGAAGTGGACTCTTTGAGCTCCCTCTCCCCAGTGTTGGGCATTCTGACTAGCTTGTTTTGAATGAGGGTACTGGGTGTACAGAATGTAGTCAGTCTTACTTAATGCACACAGTAAATAGTACATCTTTAAATGTTTTGTATAATTTTAAATTTTCATTATATAATATCAAAGAAATATAAATAATATTGTATAACTGTAAAGGCAAGTAGATTTTGAAAGATTGAACATTTATAGACAAAAATTAAATCTTGAACCCAAGATTTAAACTTGTGATTAGACATAGTGTTTCCTCATACAGAGTACTCTGATCCATCTCTAAGTTTTGATCCTGTGTAGTTTGATGCTGAGTGTCCAAAGACTGCCGTATGTTCAAAGGGGTAATGTCTGTACTGGGAGGAGAGTGTGTTACACAGGAAATCTCAGCAAAAGTATTGATGAGGTGGTTTGTATGAGTGGTGTGTGTGTGTGTGTGTGTGTGTGTGTGTGTGTGTATACAGGAAGGTAAGGATTTACAAAGTCATCAAAAACTCAAAAGCACATACAAGTTCTTGGTTTTTCAAAACTTTAAAACACCGTACTTGACACGTGGTTATATAGTATACAGACGATGGGAATTATGTGAAAATCATCTTGTTACCTGCTAGGTGCAATGCAATAGCTACTCTACAAACTTCTTGCCTTTCTTTTTGTCCTTCGTCCAAACTGTGAGGACATTCTTGACATCCATTAGGATGCAACAGAATATTTAGATTAAATTACTGGTACTGGCCTCATTCTAAAGGATTACCCTTGAAACAACCACTTTAAATGAAAGTGTATTTACCCCTGTGTTAGGTGCTTTTCTCATTGATGTGATCAACGGCCTGACACAATACAATTTATGGGATGAAGGACTTATTTGGAATCATGCTTTGGAAGGGTAGTGACCAATATAGTGTAACAGCATAGTAAATTCAAGGTAGTTGTTTATATTGTTAAGTTCTATTTTAGTCAACATAGTTTTTATTATATATTTTCTAGCATATATATATATATATATATATATATATATATACATATACATATTATACATATATTTTTTTTTCTGTAAATCAGATGCTGGAATAGAATCGATCTTTCTTTCTTTTCTTTCTTTTCCTTTCTTTCTTTCTTTCTTTCTTTCTTTCTTTCTTTCTTTCTTTCTTTCTTTCTTTCTTTCTTTTTCTAAGTAGTGCTGGTTTGTTGTTTCGTCTGGAACATTGCATGAAGAGGGATGATTTTTTAACTGGACAGCCCATAGAGGAGCAGGCTGCTTCTGCTTCACACGGTACGCATCAAGAAAATATTTCCATTGCTTTTTAGATCCCCTCACTTCAACCAGTTCCCATTTAGCATCTTCTTTTGCTGTACTATTTAAGGTAAGGACTCTGGATGCAAAAGATATCAAAACTCTAAGAGAAATGTGTTAGGAATGTTGTTGGTGGAATGCTGCTCTCAACCTGCGGGTCACAAGCATTTTGGGGGTCAAACAATCCTTTCACGGAAGTCACCTAAGACCATTAGAAAACACAGACATTTGCATTGTGATTCATAACAGTACCAAAGTTACAGTCATGAAGTAGCAACAAAAATAATATTATAATTGGGTATCAGCTACCTACCCGGTCACCCTTGCCACAGTCCCTCATCGCATTCCTCCTTCTCCCCATCTCCAAGAAGATGCTACCACACACACACCGGGCCTCTCCACTCCCTGGGCCTCAAGGATCTAGAGCGTATTTAAAAGTATTTAACATATTTTTGGTGTATGTTAATGTACAATAAGAATTTGATTATTTACTTGCTAATCCTCATTTAAATGACATGCCAAAATCCTGTAATGAAGGGCATTTCAAATAATCTTAAAAATGGAAATTTTCCTATTATTATAAGCTGATATACAGAATAGTTATATATGCTTAAGAAATATTTTTTTGAAAAACATTGACATGGATACCACTGAATGATATTTCCTGGCACAGGGCCTCTTTTTTTCTATCCCTCTTGTAACACAATAATATTGTTTCTTTTTACTGCTTTCTCTTAAATGTTCTCAAGTCTTCATCAAGATTTACCAGATTCGGTAGTCATTAAGCCTTTGAAGACTTGGTGGCACTGTCTGGGAAGATTGGCTTTTGTAGGAGGCTTTGAACTCTAGCAGTAGTACTCAACACTTTGTACAGTGTACAAGAGGGGGAATATTTCTTGCTGTGACAATTGCCAGCTTCATAGCAGCTGTGACACAAAATCTGGAAGTTTGTATTGGAAAGGAGCGTTAGGCACAGATGTTGGAAAATGATATCGGGCATTTTCAGCTACCCTTATGGAGATCAAACACACACACACACACACACACACACACACAGGGGGGAGAGAGAGAGAGAGAGAGAGAGAGAGAGAGAGAGAGAGAGAGAGAGAATATTAAATGAGTTTACAGAATAGACTAAGCTTCTTTAAATGCTCCCAGTCCTGTAGGGCTGGTTACTTAAAAATTAAGGCATCTTTGTTGTTGCTGGATTCCTTCCTGCCTTTGCTGGGCTGATGATTGGGAAAGCCAAATTGCTTGCTTTGTGTCTTCCAAGTCTACAGCTGAGGTTGGGCAGGCTTTCAACATGAGCTACTCCAGCAAATAGAGCTGTGGGCACAAAGCCAGCACTTCCCAGGGTGCACTGCAGTCTATTTAACACAGCGAGCTTCTGAGCATACAGAGAGTGGCAGGGCATCTTATTTACCTTCACTTCGGATTGTATGCTTTGTGCGCCCAGAATAGACAAAAGGCAATATGAGTGTGAGGGTCTGGTTCACATTCATTTGAACCAGATGGGAGAAGCTGCGTTTTTTCCAAGAAGCTTGTGGTGAAGCCACACTTGCTGCAGAAGAGAACAGAAATGTGGCATTCAGCTGTATTTTTAAAAGTTGGTCACTTATATTAATGTATTAGAAGCAATTATTCTATTAAGCAAGTTTAATATAGTGAGTATATAGGATTAACATGGTGTTACAGTGGGCTGGTCTCAATTAAAACCGTGCAAAACTATCAAAAATTGGTGTGATCTGCAAAACATTTTTTTCTCTGCTTTGTAAAAAGCTTTGAAACTCATCATGTTTGTAGGAAATTCATATTTTCTCCAAATGGTCTGGGAAATATACAATTGAGAAATCTCTTATGTTGTTATATCAAACCTGATGAACCTGGAACTCCTTTCTCTAGGATGGCTCAGATTCCTTTTACGTTTTGCCTGAGCTACTAATCATATTGGCCTGGCTCAATAACCTCACGAGTGCAGCTTGCACAGGGTTCGGACATCCTCTCTTAACTGCTATGACTTCCTGTGTGTCACTACCTTGCTGCGTCCAAAGACACTGTAACCTTGTAGTAAGTCGTTTACCACCTCTGGCTCTTACTGTCTTTCCAATCCCTCTTTAGCAGTGATCCCCAAGCCTTTGGAGGAAGGGATGTGACTCACATGTCTTAATTAAAGCCTAGACCTTCTACCAGCATTCAGAGGGGAGGCATGGGATTCCATCTGAAAAGCTCTTATCCATTGATATCTGCTGGGAAAGAGATAGTGGGTGCTGCCCATGGTAGGTTGATTATATGCTAGCAGAAGGCTACACATCCATGAATGATTAGGCAGCACAAATTGGACTTTCTAAGTGCAAAAAAAAAAAAAAAAAAGACAGAAAGTTAAGTGGCTAGAGAAGAAGATTGGATCTGGCAGGAATTGGGAGAAGGAGTGGATATTGTTAAAATACATTGTGCAAAATTCTCAAAGAGCCATGTTCCATTCTAAGAGGAAAAAGACCTCTGTGCAGTGAAATACTTGAACTTTGACTTGAAAGCCACCCTGAGTGTAGTGTGACCTCTCCCTCTGCCATGGTTACACTTTGCTGTGCAGACCATGGGGAGGTAAATGGTTGAAAACATTCTTGGGCATACTGTTGTATTCAGTTTTCTCCCTAGTGGCAAAGGAAGGCTAAGTAATCAGGGGTCCAGGAAAAGAAATCTTTCCCAGACTCCATTGGAAAATGTTTCGGGACAAGGATGTCTGAAGGAGATAAAAACAGATTTAAGACAGAGAAAAGCCTGTGTCCAGAATCACGCACCTAAATTTGCTTGGAACTTGGCATGCTTATGGATCTATAAAAACAAATTCAGAGTGGTAGGAAGCAGGGCATACAAAATGGCAGAAGGAGATGATTGCAGTGTCTATATCCTAAAAGGACATTCAAGAATGTGTTCAGGTAAATGGTGCTGGCACAACTGGAGGCTATCATGTAGAAGAATGAGAATCGATCCATTCTTATCTCCTTGTACAAAGCTCAAGTCTAAGTGGATCAAAG
>NC_034593.1:116583059-116606733 GCF_900095145.1 Mus pahari | reverse complement strand
AGCAAATGCCTTTAACCACCACACCATGTTATCGACTCATTCATCTCACTTATTATTATACACAGAGAGAAAGGGAGGGAGGGAGGGAGAAAGAGAGAGAAAGAGAGAGAGAGAGAGAGAGAGAGAGAGAGAGAGAGAGAGAGAGAGAGAGAGAGAGTATTCCCCCTTCCATTTTCACATGCAGAGAGAATTGCCCGTCTGGGAAGAGACCACTCAGTAGCAGGACCAGCACTATCTCTAACCAAAGCATCTCTCCACTGTGTTTCCCTAACCTGGCTGAAACCAAGAACTTATGAATATAACAAAAACTTAGATTGTTCGTTCCTTTTGCAATTCCCCACACCAAAGTAAAATTAAGTAAAGTTTTAATTAGCAAGGGGAAGAATATGATTGAGAAACTTAAGTCATTGTACTGCTGTGCAACTTTGATTTTTTTTTTCAGCTGAGCTTCAGAAGAACTAATGATTGTGCAATTCAGGCCTCAAGCCCACTTGTCCATGCATTATGAGAATCGTAGAAACCCCAGTATTCAATTCCACTTGACAATGGTTACTGCCACATATACTTATCAATTCATGTTATATTAGAATTTGGATTTTCATTTTAATATATTATACCTTATTCTTTTATTAAATAAGATTTCTTTATTTGTTAAGATCAATAAGGTATGCCTACGGTGCTTACTTAATGTAATGACAGGAATAATGGATATCATTGCAATAGTCATTAATATATGCTGAGCACTTGTTTTTGTGACTTAAAAGGAGTTAACTTATTTAATATTCAGATTTTTTAGAAGCTATGTACCATTAAGTCAGGCAGTAAGGTAAGGAAAGGTAGATATTACTATTATTCTTCTCTTCACTAGATCTACCTGATCTCACCAGCCCCTATAATATACTCAGAATGTTTTACATCAGTGGACTATAGGGCAAGACTGGTTTTCCTCATTTGTTATGAGAGAACCTCTGAGAAGTTACCCATTTTAGTTTCTTTTGCCTGTTGCTGTAATTAAAATCCTCCAATATAATCAGTTTAAGAGGGAAATGATTAATTCTGGCTTACAGATCAAGAGTGCAGTCCATTATCATAGGGAAGTCAAGGCGACAGGACACCGACACAGCTGGTACACATTTAGTTCGGAACAGAGAGCCATGGATGCCGCTCAGATCTCTTTCTACATTTATATTGTTGAAGACCCCAACTGGGGAACAGTGATGCCCACAGCGGAAGAGTCTTCTTGCATCAGCTAATATTATAAAGATAACACCCCACAAGCATGCCTGTCTGCCCATCTCCCAGATGATTCTAGGTCTCTCAAGCTGATAGTTAACACAAAAAATGGTTCAACAATATGTATACTTCCAGATAATATCTGCCACAAAGTCATTTATTCATCTTCTAGGTATTGGTAACCACCAAGCTCTAATAGACGAAATTACAGTACATTTATCCTTAAGTTCACACAGATTGAAACAATATTTTGTTTTCTAAAATCAAGCGATGACTTTTACTATTTGTTTTATAGTCAACGCAAATCAAAGACTATCGGTTTTCTAGTAAAGCACAACTTTATACCTATCACTCCATGGTAAGTCCACTCTTAAACATGAAGTTATGTTTATATTTGGATATATGTTGAAAACATCAGAAGTAGAGAGAGACATTAGTTACTAGGGTGTTAAGGATGTATGGCACTAAGGTTTACAGAAAAGAACTATGGGATACTTTCTTGCTTCCCTTGTACTGAAGAATCCTACCTCCATATTTTAATTTTATTTTAGATAATAAAGCATGTGCCAAATGCGGCCAGTTTTGCTTCCTTCCATGCACCTGATTAATAAACAATATAACCGGGATCTGAATAGAAGCATTTTTTGCCCCAATTATATATACTTCCTATAACATAATGTCATTTCTATTACAACCTTGTATCAAGAGAGAAAACACTTGAAATATTAATAATAAAACATCCTTCTGTACATAACAGTTGGGGAAACACCTGTATTCAACTTGGCTACTGTCATTTGGGAAGCAAGAAAAGTAACATTACCTTGTAGAACTGAATGAAAATGTCATGGGGCGGGGGAGGCTTTTTGTATAGTAGAATTCCAGCCAAACGTCTCCCTGCTAAGCAGTGAGAAACGACAACAGAGTGTTACACATTTGATTATTTTGTACATAACATTCCCAGTGGAAACAGACTCTGGGAGAAGCTGAGTTATACACAATGTGTGTGGCAGGACTGGATACTGTAGTAAATGTAGAGGATTCTACAAGAGCAGACATTTCCATCTTTCTGAAATATTGTCTGCAGTGTAATATGCAAGTCTGCGGATTGCTACTACACCCCTACCTGCTCATTCCATTTAAGAAACATGAGGGGGAAATGGGATTCCACATGAGATTAATGGGAGAACGAAAATGAAAGTGTGACTTCTGTACACAAGTCGTCTGATCTGGCAAGAGATAGAAATTGATCTTGTAGAACAGCAGCCTCTCACTTGTGAGCATTTATTTCTTTCACACTGGAAGTAGGTATGCATGGGGGGGGGGAGATTTCTGTGAAGAGAGTGTACAGTTGATGGGACCATTGAAATGAGGCTTGGATTGGAAAATAATCCATAGTACATCAAAGAATGTAAAAGGGCAATGATATTTATCCATTGGAACAGGATGTATATATTCTGTGCAACTAATCATTAATATCAACCTGACATGATTTTGATTATAATAATTAAATGATACACAAAAGAGGCAATTCATTTTAATCATCCAAAATAATTTAAGACATGATAGCAGGACATGCAATCACTTAAATGGTCTGTTTGTAGAACTGAAAACTTTGGACAATTAAATGAAATGTTACTGGAGCCTCAGAAAGCAAGAAAAGTTATGCTGGATTTTATGGTATTTGTGGAGGCAATGTGTTTTTTCAACATTGTTATATATTGGTTTTTATTCTGAAAAATAAAAATACAGAGAGGAAAATAAAAGGCCCAAATGACATATCTACTTTTTAAATAACCTTGAAATCAAGGACACCAAACAACTTGTTCCATGTGACCCTTGACAAGCAGCTACTACTGATGTATGGTTGTGGAAATAATAACACAGTGCTAAGTGTGTATCACCAAATTTCTCAAATGCTTTTAAGTTATTTCTCAGTTGTTGGACTTACTATGGTCGTTAGCCATATTAACTCAAGGATTTAGTCTACAGACAATACACTTGACAGAATCTTGAATTTCAAAGCAAACACATTGTAAAGTTATCTGCAGCATCTAAAACATTTTAGTGTTTTTAAGTAGAAAAATAAATATATATTTACACCAAACTTTAATTATTATTAAGTTGAAAAATCCATTTATGCTTTAGACTGATGTTAAATTTGGAGAAATTAGAGAATTTTAAATAGTTCTTTACAAAGTCTCGTAAACTGCACAATTATGTTTTTCTCTATGAAAGAATCACATAAGGCAGTGAATTTTCCAATAAATAAATTCCTTGGTTGAACAATTTTTGGAAAATCATGATATGTTTGAACAGTAAAACTCAACACAGTATAGTAGTGTATGCCTATAATCCAAGCACTTTGGAAGCCTGAGGTGTAAGGCAGTACAAGTTAAAGGCCAGAATGGACTACCTCATGAGGTCCAGGGCAGCCTGGACTCCATCTCAGAACCATGTCACACAGAAAATAATCAAAACAAGGAATAAGTGTCCATGTTCATCCTACCATCCATGAGGAGGAGAAAGAAACAAGACAGTAGGGAAGTGTAGGAAATCAGTCTATCTACTTTTCCGTGCATGGACTTAACATCTTCAGAGAAGTTATCAGTCATCCATGCAGTGCTAACATTTTGAACTCTGTGTGAGCTGCCACTAATTAGAAATTGCAGAAAGCCTCCTAAAGAGCAGTGATAAAGTACTTTAAAGATCAGAATTAACCAATGGTCTAGCACATGCTAATTCTATAGAACAGTAAGGGATTTGTAGGATCTGAAAATTCTTCCAAAAGAAGCTTCAGAAAAGCAATGGTAACTAAATATCAAAGATTTTCTTTTATGATCACTGCTGGGGTAGGGCTGGGTGAGCCAGAGGGATGGGGGCGGTATGGAACAAGTGCTCTGATCTGGGGAAATTGAGAAACTGCAGGGTGGGGGGCTTTAATTAGGGGAGTATAATGGGATAAAAATACAGAAAGAGAATTTAAAATAACAACAAGAATGTAAAAAAGCACCATGATGAATCAGTATTCATGATCTATCCAAAAAAATCCAAAAACCAGGTAAGTTTGTGTATAAATATACGTGTACAGATTAATGAAAAGTGTTTCCATTTATGGTGGCAATGCTCTGGAACTACATATGCAATTAATGAAAAAAGCTAATTAATTTGAAAGAAAGCAGAGGTGAGTGTATGGGAAGGTTTGAAGAGAGGTCAGGAAAGGTAATAATGACATAATTATGATCTCTCAAAAATAAATGAATAATTTTAAAATGTGTTAAATTAAAAATGTCTGCTCCAGTTGGTGGCATGCATGCCTTAACAGAATGTACAATAGACCAGTTTTCCCAAATACATTTCATGAATACAGCAAACTTTACACAAATACACACACAAACACAATTTATGCTATAGCTTTTCCCTTTTACTTATTCAACTTTTCTACCATTATATTTTTTCCTATTTTTTACTGTTTATTTTTGTCTTATTTTAATATCCTGTTATAAAATTTTATAATAGTTTCTAAAAAAATAAAAATTTCTTATATGTTTTACCATACCTATTTGATAATGACTGGAAAATAATATTATCTATGATTTTTTCTGACTAAAATAATATTTTAAATATATTTTAATAGTTTAACAAAGGGGAAATACTAATCATAATATTCACTTGAATCTCATAGCAAATCCTTTCATATTTATCCTCACCAAATCAACTATTGTACTGTGATTTATCAAAAATAAAAGAGGGCTGGAGTCTTATCAAATTGATTTACTTGCTTTCTTGATTAGGAACCATTACTGGGGAACATTTATAGCATACAGGCTGGTCCTCATTTTCTCTCTCCAAGACTGCTTGTAGATCTCCACAATAAGGCAAAACCCACAGCTGTTTCATGCCAGGAAATCCCATATATCATAACTTCTGCCAGCTGCGGGTTAACAAGGGTGAAAAATGTGTTTAAGAATATATATATATATATATATATATATATATATATATAAAAATTTTTTCACGTTATTTTTACTCTGACCTTGAGTTTTAAAGCAAAGACATTGCTACTATTTTCATGTGTAGAACAACCCCTCCAAGCACGACTTACAGCAGACTCCTTTGGGTAGATGCAACTCACGCTGTACTATTTAACAAGCTCAACCTACCATCTCTCATTGCAGCTGAGCATGTGATGTGAATCACTCCAGAGAGATCAAGAGACAGTAGTCAAATTCTTATTAATGCTAAATGGTGGAGCAAACGGAGACAATGAACACTGCGGCAAGCGCCCACATAACCTGACTGGACATGTTTATTTGGATATGAACAAGAAAAGGAGCAATTCTGTAGTCAAATAGGTCTCAAATATCCTTGGCTTTTCTATAGCAGTTAAACATTACTTACATGTGAAGGTGACTGGTGAGCAGAATATAAAAAGGATGGAGCTCAGTTCCTTTCTAAAATTTATTTAAAATTTTCATATATATATATATATATATATATATATATATATATATATATATATATAGTCTTCCATTTTCTTTCATTCTCCACAGCCCCTCTGTTCAAACTCTTATTTTTTTCCTTTAATTATTGTTGTTTTACACACACACACACACACACACACACACACACGGATAAGTACCTATTTTGGGTGCTCATCCCTAAGGAAAACTAATTTTCCCTTTCTCAGCACTAATTAATTTCCTGTAGCCTCTGGTACAGGGACAGGGCCTTGGGAGCTCTCCCCCATCCGTGTTGGCATGTCAACTAATATTGTCACCAAGTTGCCAATATGTTGAGGTTCTACGGTCACAGCTTCCCTGTCATGTATAGAAAACATCACCTCAAAGCAGATGTCCTTTTCCTCTTACAAACTTTCCACCCATATTTTCAAGCTCTTCTCTGAGACTTAGATATAGAGGTTGTGTTGTAACTGGATCAACTAAAGCTGGGCATCCCACAGTCTGTTTTTCTCAGTGTTTTGAGCAGCTGTCAAGCTTTTTTTATTTGAGGTGGGAGTTAACCTGTTGTTATACGATACATATTTAGAATCCAATTTGGACTGCTACTGATTTAGGAAACCAGAAGGTGCTATGCAAAGTGCCAAGTGAGAAAAGTTTGTGGCTGTGTTACTCAGCTCTGATACCTACTACCCACCACAACAACCAAGAGGGCAAGGTGCCCCTAAAGGTGAAATAGTGGCACTTTTATCTCAGGGGTACCCCCGGGGTCTCTGATTCGACTGAAGACCACAGCAGGGAATTCATGTGTGATAAGGCAAACTATACACCTAGCCAACTACCTCTGGCCATTGAAGTCATAGACCCCAGTGGATTTCCTACTACAGTGACTTTTCTACATCTTTCTTACTCCAGCAACTAATATTTACTACCACTTGATCCTGTCTGAACATGTTGAAACTTTATCTTAGCAAGTAGTGACTCAAGAAGAAAATCATTCATTTGAAAATCAATTTGGAAATTTGCATCTTTCAGGAAAACTAGAAAACTCAGACTGCTTTAAGCAGCACAAATGTCTAAGAAAATATGGATATTCACAAAAATTCAGTGAATACATCAGCAGGATTCTGATCACCAGCAGGTATTCCCTTAAATTTTTTTCTATTAAGACAGAGAAGTGCACGCACATATTTCAACAGACACATATTTAAATTGCTATCCATTATTAACATAGCTCATTATATTGATCTTCTAAGAATCTAAAAGAGTCCAAAGAGGACTTCAACATCCTTCACTTTTCATACATTGAGGAAACTCACTTTGGTAAGGATAGGTGAACTTATCACATACCACAGCTAGAAAAAAAATACATTCTGGGACCTATATTCTGAACTCCTCTTAGGTGACTGTTTTTTTCTCCTCTTTAGGTTTCTCCATTAGTTTGTCAGTCTGAGATTTCCACCTCTCATTTTGACCTGGCTTTTCTGTCATTCTTTCTTAAAATCGAGTAGATCTTTCGCTATCTCTTCCTGTCATTGTGGAGAACTAACTCAAATGGCACTGCTCAGGTTCAGCTTCTGCAGAGCCCCATAGCCAGATCCCCGTCTTTCTTGCAGGGTTCTTAGCCATGTCACCAAATTGCACTTGTTTTCACCCACCTCGGTTTTGGTAAGCACCTGTAGGGTTAGTGCTTTGAAACACTAGTGGCTGTGTTTCCACTATCCAGCCTGGAACAAGAATGAAAAAAAAAATACACTGTTAAATATAATTATCTATGTATAAAGGTTTGATAAAATGGTCCTATTAATTTGAAATCTGTGATAATCTCTAGGAAGGATTCAATAAGAACCAGTCACATCTTATAGGGGGCTTGTGGGAAAGGGTTAGTTTTATTCTTCGCATCTGGGTAGTTCCTACATGAAGAGTTAAATCTCTCATTGTGATCAATTCAGGATCTGTGTCAGTGGATAGATAGCCTGCATTGATTCATGGTAGTTCTAAGAATAGAGCAGTTTCACTTCTTACCTTGGCATATTGGGAACTCCCTACAGAAGGAATTACTTATGGTATCAAAGTCATAGCTTTAAACAAAATGTGCTTTTCTTTACTACACGCATGTAACAGATGCATGAGTGGTGAAATAGCTTAGGTGTGTGTTAAAGGACTCCATGTACATAACAAGACATATACAATATATGTCTGAATAAAACTTCATGCAGATGTCATTTGAAAATCATAACAGAAATATTCTTCAAGAGATAATATATAAAAAGCAATGGAGAAAAATTGTTCTGCCCCAACGTCTACTAACATTCTTTTCTTCGCCTAGTACAGAGTGACTTATCCCAACGATAACTAAAAGTATCTTGTAGGACATGAAAATTAACATGTAGACGACCACACACTTGAGGTGGCAAGCAACAAGTATTCAAATCACCATCAACGTTTCAAACACAAATTTGAGCTGTAAGACACTCTTTTCCACGTGGCCTTTTTACAATTCGATTATGTTTCAAAGGGGGGAAAAAAAAAACATTTAAAAGGTAAAATCAACAGAAGCATCAAAGATCCCATCATACAGGCGGCTCACTTCTTCCACTCATCAATTCTGGGTCCATCAGTCATCTTTACACCTCTAGAAAAATGACCTCTTTGTTCTTCCTGAACTCCAAGGTACAAGTACCTTGGCTTCTAGCCAGGGATTGTACTGACTTAGACCACATCACACAATTGTCTGGCTGCCACCTTCTCTAACAGGAGATTTCAGAAAGCTGTTTGTGATTATATCACATTAGGAGATAAGGAAAAATAGCAAGTGTCTGTTTTATATGAACTGAAACTACTTCACTTTATAAAACAAAGTAAGACTTGGACATGTTGCATTAATCAGCAAGACTCCACTGCAAAATGTTTTAATTCTTTTGGTTTTCCTAAGCTTTGTCTCCCTAGGCAGCATAGATCAGTTGAACCAATGGCAATAAGGTTCCCCACTTCCAATTCACATGTCTGATATGCAAATAAGCCACCAGCAAGAAGTGTCTCCATCTTAATACCTAGGGGAGGAAGGAAACTTGAGGGTTGGGATTGAATCCAAACCAGTAGAGCAAGGGATGCAGGAAGGACCCCATAGGGGACCAATGGTTGGTAGAGCCAGACCTGTGTCTAGGTCACCCAGAGATCCAGTTGAACTTCTGATTTCTCCTTGCAGGACCTTTAACAGAGCAGCAGAGCCACTGACCAATCATGATCTCACATCTCCGCATTCTCTGCTTACACTCGGCTCCGGGGGAAACACATCTATGAAGTGAGCTTATCTCCCACCTCAACAGGAGAGAGGGGAAACTGAACTAACAGGCTTAGTGTTACTCTTAGATTTCTGTTCACTTCACCTGATAAATAAATTTCCTTTTCTTTATTGATATTTATATTACACGTCACCTTTACCTATAAGCCTAACAGAATTTTTAAAATTCCTCTAGATCACCCAGAGTTTACTAAATTTGTATGTGTCTGTTTCTCCCGTGCCCCAACCCATGAAACCTAACATTGCTCCATACATTAGCACCTTCTCCCATATTTGCAAATTATTCCCCTAAAGGATATCGTTTACACAGGGAGCAGCAAGTCAGTTTCCTTCATGCCTTCTTTCCTGCACCAAGCTGTAATTTGTGTGTGTGTGTGTGTGTGTGTGTGTGTGTGTGTGTCCATTCTTCACTAACACCCATCAGAAGATCCACCCTCAATAGTGTTCAACATGGTCAGTGTAAGCGAAGACATAGCCGCATTCTCTCGGTCTTTGTTTTGATATTTCTTTTAAGCCACCAACACTTCTCTCACTCTGCCCGTTGAGTTCTTTTTCAGCATGGCCTTGCCACAGCTTCTCTTCTGCTATTGCCATTTGTTCTTGACTTTGTTTTTCATTGTTAACACAAATCTGCATGCTGGCCCTGGACCAAATCCCCACTCCACTAATCTGGGTTTCCAAATGTCCACTCTACACACCTCTACTGTACAGTCTGGCAGTTCTTTACACCCCACTGTCAAAAAATGGACTCTAGCTTGTCTTCCTACCTCACTCCATGGCTTCTTCTCTGATGTTTCTTATCTATTCTGAGACTATGATGTTTCCCATATATGTGTGTGTACAGGTCTGTGCCCACGTATATACGTCTTTAATTCATCCTCTTACTTTTTGTATATATTCTATATGTAAATAGTCGGTTGTAATCCTAGAGGTGGATGTTGCCTTACTATCTTACAAATGTAAACCCCTGCCATGTAAGTTTTCTTCTATTGGTCCAAGTTCAGTTATTCAAATCTTTTACTGAAGATCAGTACACTGAACAGGTTATATTCATTTTTCTAATCAGCACTCAACAATCTTGACAAAGCCAAGAAGAGGTGGTGATCTCTAAATCCTTCTTTCTGCATACTTACTTTTTCTGACACACAGTGTGTCTCTTGATAGTATTTGTACTTGCCTTTGTTGTTTAATCTTTATATTCACTATAACCTAGTTCAGTGCTTCACTGGCATAGAGAGAAAGGTAATGCTTAACTAAAATGAATAGACCCACTTCTAACATATTTATGTTCAAACAATTCATTTGTGTTGGTTTTGGATAAATATTGCAAATTATTTATTGTTAAGCGCAATAATATGAAAAAATCTGCACCCTTTACTCATGTTCCACCTACCACAACATGTAAAGTCCTGTGTGTGCTCACTTGCTCTTTTTCTCTCTCTCCCTCTCTCTCTTCCTTTCTCTATCTGTGCGTGTCTCTGTCTCTGTCTCTCTGTGGCTATATCTCTGTCTGTCTGTCTTTCCCCTTTCCCTCTCCTCTCTTTCTTCCTCTTTCACACACATGCCTCAGTTTAAACTTTGATATGACATTGGTTTTTCTCTTGAATTCCAAAATTTTTCTTTATACATTTGTCTAAGTCAGGGTTTCTATTCCTGCACAAACATCATGACCAAGAAGCAAGTTGTGGAGGAAAGGGTTTATTCAGCTTACACTTCCATACTGTTGTTCATCACCAATGAAATCAGGACTGGAACTCAAGCAGGTCAGGAAGCAGGATCTGATGCAGAGGCCATGGAGGGATGTTCTTTACTGGCTTGCTTCCCCTGGCTTGCTCAGCCTGCTCTCTTATAGAACCCAAGACTACCAGCCCAGAAATGGCACCACCCACAAGGGACCTTCCCCCTTAATCACTAATTGAGAAAATGCCTTACAGCTGGATCTCATGGAGGCATTTCCCCAACTGAAGCTCCTTTCTCTGTGGTAACTCCAGCTGTATCAAGTTGACACAAAACTAACCAGTACAACATTATTTTGAGAGATGACCTTACCTGGTAAGCACATGCTCTCCTCATAACTCCATGTTTTGTTGATAAAGAAAGCCATGATTGCTGTCTAATCAAATAGACACAAGATCTATCTAGGAAACTCTCCACATAATAGACAACTACTTTGCAATTAGGGCATGTTTGAGATGCATCTGCTATTTATTTTGGAAAATAAATTAAAGTCTATTATTAGAGATTATAGTTTGTCTTCTTCAAATTTGTATTTCTTTCTGGAATGAATATAGTTGTGGAAGTGAAATGATATACTTGCTATTTTGAATAAAGGAGATGTAAGCATTTCTTTTATGGTCTTTAATTTCTGTGTGTTATTTATGATAGTTATGAAAGTTGATGTCGATAGTTAGACAAAAATGACATTTCACATGTTTGTATTGGTGGTTCTGGACAAGGAAGAAAAGAACATTTTCATGCTTTAGAATTGATTGTAGCCATATGATCTTTTTGACATTTTGTGATTAACAGAAGACAGAGC
Source organism: Mus pahari (assembly GCF_900095145.1). Taxonomy (NCBI): domain Eukaryota; kingdom Metazoa; phylum Chordata; class Mammalia; order Rodentia; family Muridae; genus Mus; species Mus pahari. The sequence goes on along the minus strand of NC_034593.1, from coordinate 116,595,200 downwards.
ATTGTGTGCCTACTTATTAATAATAATAAAACTACATCATTCAAAAATGAGCTTGGACATATACTGGACACAGCATCAGGTACCAATCACAGGCACATACTTCTCACGTTCTGGTGTCTGTGTTTAAAAGCCATGAAGCTACAATGTCATACAATCGCTGCCTCAACACATTGTTGACAAGAGCTGCCAAGCTCTTCAGCTTCATCTCTCATACAGTGAGGTTGGAAATGATCTCCAACACAACACGAGTACACTTTTTTTTTCAGCTGGAGCACAGATATCCTTCCATTTGTGCCCTCTTAGCTAGCTCAAAGATGTTTTTTTCAGCATTCCTTTAGTTCTAGGAAATGCAAATAAAAGAGGAAAATGAGCAGCTGTGACACCATTGTAAACATGTGTCATCCATCCCACACTAAACGCATGCTTTTGTTAAAGGTTTGGTGTATCTCTCTTTTCTTCTCTAACATGTGAGTGCATAAAGCCAACGAGTGCACTTAGACAAATGTTATTAGCACAAGAAATACATTGTTTTGGTTCTCATGATAAAAAATTAAGTTCTACTAAATGTTTACTGTGTGGCTTATTTATGAATTTGTAAATTATTCTTCATGAACTCAGGGGTTTTCCTAATTTGCCCATGCCCCATTGAGAAAATGAGTCTTCTCAGAATCAAAAATTCCTCATTATTTCCCAAGATCAGGGGTAATATTATTTAGCAGAATCACTCTTTCAAATGTAATACAGACCCTGCACAGCTTGGAGATATGTAACATGGAAATTGACACATGGGCAAAGGAAGCACCAGTCCTTTTTAAGTCAGTGATGTTCCGTTTTAATGCTCAGGTACTGTATATGTTCTGTGCATCATTTGATCTCAAGTAACATTAACTGGCTTCATTTGCTAACTATGATGCTATTTTAAAATAGTTAGCAGAATAATAAATTCTTCTAATACACAATAAATATCCTTGCAGTGTTCTTGTAATGACTCTCCTGCTTCTGTCTTTTCAATGAGGGATAATGTCAGGTGAACTTCTAACTAGACTCTTTTCTGAAATCAAGTATTGACTAATTCAGATTAGCTAAATGCATTGAGCGAGGACTCAGCTCCATGATGCATTGAGAGTGAATGGAAATAACAATGGTAGATCTTCTAAGTTATCCATGACCCAAACTAGACGGAAAAGGTAGAAGTTTCTGTTTCCTGTGCATCTTACAAATAAAGACAAGCTGTGAGCTCAGTTAAGTGTGTGTCCTCTATGACATCCGTCTCCTAACCTGTGCACAAATACATTAGGACCCAGGCAGCACAGTGATGCCGTGGTGTTTAGCAGAGCTATTGTTTGACCTGACAGCCTTCCATTTTGTGTTCTTTCATCTCATCAAAATTGGTGGGTTTTAGAAATAAATTTAGAAGCCGGGCCTGGTGGCGCAGGCCTTTAATCCCAGCACTCAGGAGGCAGAGGCAGGCGGATTTCTGAGTTCGAGGCCAGCCTAGTTTACAAAGTGAGTTCCAGGACAGCCATGGCTATACAGAGAAACCCTGTCTCGAAAAACCAAAAAAAAAAAAAAAAAAAAAAAGAGAGAGAAATAAATTTAGAGAGGAAATTTTGTTTTTGAAACGAGGTGCATGACACAGAAGTTGTTTTTGCTGTCCATTCTCCTTTTTCCCTTTTCAAAATCAGCCACAGACCCTGGATTCAAAACTTCCTAAGGCCACACCACCAGCTTGTGGATCACTTGAGATATAAAATCTGTCACTGTATTTCTGAAACAGTACTTCCGGACTTGGTGTTGATTCGTTTGTTGTTGTTGTTGTTGTTTTTTCCATTGATGTTCTCTCCCCTAACAATTTCTTACTGTTGTATCCTAGCTCCCTTAGCTTGTTGTAGACAATTTATTTTTTTACCAAAATTGATAAATTTTTCATATGCACATGTCTTAAAATACTGCTTTAATTTCTACTCTGTGTTGGCTTTAGAAATATATGGATGAGCTGGCCTTGAAGCCACCCACATCCTGGTGTACACTGAACAGAAATCAAGCTTCCATTATGAAACAGAATCCAACCCACATCCTCTGAGCCACACATTGAAATTCTTGCCTTTTTTTAGCTAGGATATATGTCAGCTCTTTCTTTCTTATTTTCTTTTTGTGAACTTGCGGCCTCAGATGTTAGTTAAGTTTTACTATTCTTCAAAAGCATTTATTTGAAAAACATGCGAATGGAAAATGAACATGCTAAACTAATTAGGATATGCAAATGTGGTTCAGAGGGACTGCCTTTTAAGTGAATCATACTTATTTGAATATACAAATAAAAGAAAATTTGTTTCAGTAACAATCTGGGAGTTAGTTCATGTGGAACAAATAAGGACTTAAATTATAAGGATTAGCTTTTCAGTATCTACTTTACAGTTCACCTTCTTAATGGGATGGAATGTAGACTTGAGGCAGAGCCCATATTAGCTGCAGAAGGACTTACTATGGCCTTGTCTTCATTTAGAGGGAATACAGTGGAGACTGAGCAAAAGAGGCCCCACGGGGCTTTACTGATTTCTTTCAAGGCAGTTCAAAGACTAGCAGGTGAAAATCTCAAATGATAAAACATAGATACAAAAGACTGTTCTTCTATACAACATTTCAGAGTAAAGAATGAGCTTTGGAATGCTTGTTTCCAGCGTTTCATTTTTTTATGCAAAACCACAAAAACCTGAGAGAGAAAGGAAATTGGACATTTAAAGAGGTAAAAAGACATCAGAGTAAAATAGTGCATGGGAGAAATAAATCTTGACTCTCCTTCAGATGGAGGCTGCATCTCCACAGGGTCAATGTTGTACTTAATATTTAGGAATCATTTCACACACATAAAAGAGATTAGTATTTATCAATTTATAGTTAAGCATGAAATAAGCTAAATGCCTAAAGATATGATTCTAGGGCACTTACCTCTCAGTCAGCATATGGCCTACCTGACTGGTGAGTGGCCTAGAGTAACCTAGAAATCTTGTTTGATTCTTGTTTAACTAAAAGTATACTTCATGGTCCTTAAGAAACAATTCTACAGTCCATATCAGGTAAACATCTCTTAACAATTTTGATAGTGCTTCTTTTATTCTTCATTCAAGCAACAAGTATTTGTGGGATTCTGAGCATGTGTTGTTCATGCTCAAACTAGAGCACAAATATATATATATATATTCCAGGAGACAGGAAAATAGAAGCTTCATTCTCTAAAAGAACATCACACTCTGTTAAAATGATCAAACAAGTTGTCTGAGCGTCTGAATGAGCTGATATGCTGGCTGAGCGGTTTACCTACCTGCAGGGGTAGTGAGAGAAAACCGGAGACAATACATACTCATACACACACTCTCATAAACATGGGTGTGCACAAACATGTGTATACACACACACACACACACACACACACACACACACACACACACACTGGCACCTAGCCAAATGCCAGTGGAATGGGGCATTTTAATGAAAATAGCTTCATTTTAAGAGGAAAAACTTGCTCGTATTTTCCTGTGGCTTCCAGGGCCTGTCTTTGAGTCCCTCAGAGAAATGTAAGTGAAAAGTTACATATTCTTGGAGGGACTGAGGAAATTCATGTACAGCAATGTTCTCTAGTCCAGATGAAGAGAAGCAAACATAAGGAATGTCCTTCCACTTACTTCCTTTACACTGAAATATTTTTTGATTCTATCTGTGCAGTGGGGCCTAGGCAGCGAGATTCATGTCATGAGGAAGTTCAAGGTAAGACTTCCTCAGAGAAAAGTTACAACAGATCCATCATCACAATCAACTCATGTGGCAGAAACTGCAAAAGAGCAAGAGAGCTATGGGAAACATAGATGACATTTCATTCTAAATGAAAAATGTTACAAAGAAGAGACCTCAATCCCTCACTCACAGCAGAGGACCAATTCCATGACACATAGGCAAACTGGCCAATGTGAATTCCAACTCTGGTTGTTTAATGTGATTATTTCAGAAATAGAACCTGCTATTTCTCCACAGGCATGGATATTAAAGAAGAGTGAAAGGTGACTGGTGTGCCAGTTGGAGGACCAGAAACTTTCTCATGCTTTGGGAACACACCCATAATGCCAACTTGAACTTGTGTTGAGTGAGTGATCATGCAGTTCTTTCAATATGATTAGGAAGGCAACTGTACAATCTCTATATGCCTGTTGGTTTTCAAGTGGAGGTCAATACCCTAAGCCTACAAATAGTCAAGGTTGTTCCTGGATCAGATTCCATTCAAAGCCCAATATGTGTGTGAGGTGATGTGGTTTACCTTATATTAATTATGGGCCTACATGATGTTCATGGCCGCCGTTTCATTTGGAGTTCTACCTCAGGAGTATGGTGTTAAAAGTCTTTCCTGTGTGAAAGTCCATCCCAAGCTTGCCTTATAGCAGTCTCATGTGGTTCAAAAGGAGAATTGAGAATGAAAAGAAAAACAGCAAAACTCAAAAATCTATGCTCAAAAAGGTGATGAGAACGGTCTGAAAGCGGCTATATAAGCATTTTAACACATCTTCCAGGGAGCATGATGGATTAAAGATTATATAGCCTAGATTTTTTACAAAGCAAAAGCGGTTATCCTTTCTTTGTAGATATCATTGAGGGTTTCCTTTTGACAAGTGAAGTTCTACTGGTTGGTCAGAACCCCAGTGTCTGAGCCCAACCTGTTATCTGCTGCCTCTATTAGATAATATACCGTTGCTGTGACAAAGCCATGACCAAGACAGCTTATCAGAGAAGGTGTTTGATGGGAACTATGGTTAAAGCCCTTGGTGGCAGAGTAAAATCGTGGGGGGAATAACTGAGATCTCACATCTTGATTCACACGGAGGAGGCAAAGAGAAAGCACACTGGAAATGCCTGGAGTCTTTCGAAATCTTGAAGCCCGCTCCCACGGCCCTACCTCCTTCAAATCACACCACCTAATCCTTCCCAAACAGTTCCACCAAAAAAAGAGCATGATTTCATACCTATGAACCTATGTGGGTCATTCTTATTCAAACCATCACACTATCTATCTCAAGAACTCAAGAAAGGCGAATCCAGATTTTCAAGGTGTTCCACAAGCTTTTGAAATCATCTGCACACATGTAGTGTGTGTGTGTGTGTGTGTGTGTGTGTGTGTGTGTGTGTTTGTCTGTGTCTGTATGTCTTTGCTTGTATGTCAGTGTGAGTGGCCTAGTGCTTACCACTGTGTGGATGTGGAGATCAAAGAGAAACCGCAGTTCCTCACATAGATACAGTGAGTGTTTTGCCCCCAGAATCATGTTCCCAGTCCACAGAAAGTTTGAAGCTAAAACAAGATCTCAAAAATTAAAAGATATGAAAGTCAACACAAACAAGAGATAATCATATCCAAGTCAAAAGAGCAACAGGGAACGATGTTTCCATGTAATGAAAGGAAAAGAGACCACAGTGGTCATCCTTTTGGTTTTTTTAATTAGATATTTTCTTTATTTACATTTCAAATGTTATCTCTTTCCTGGTTTCCCCTTCGAAAACCCTCTATCCCTTCCCCCCTACTCCCTGCTCACCAACCCACTCTTGCTTCCCTGTCCTCGTATTCCCCTACACTGGAGCATTGAGCCTTCTCAGGACCAAGGGCCTCTCCTCTCATTGATGTCCCACTAGGCCATCCTCTGCTACATATGCAGCTGGAGACATGGGTCCCTCCATGTGATCTTTGGTTGGTGGTTTAGTCCCTGGGAACTCTGGGGGTACTGGCTGGTTCATATGGTTGTTCCTCCTATGGGGCTGCAAGCTCCTTCAGTTCATCTTGAACTCCCCAACGAAGACCATGTCAGTGTAGGCAGGCTGCTACACAGAGAAGCAACGCCAACTTAGGAAGTAGAGGTACCTTTACCATGTAAAACTCTGGGGTTTAGGAGGCTGTCATCCTACATGTAAAACCTTTCAATAATGTTCATATGGAAAGCTCAATACTGACCTGAAACAGGCAAATGAAGTAAAAGCAAAATGTAAGAATTGAGACATAAATTTAGGAATTATATGTGGATGTTAGAAAACATAAAAGAATAATGCTCACTGCCAAGAGAAACAAACCATATGATGTTTTATTTCCATTAATAGGTGGTATCATATATTCTAATCATTTTTATGATTATAGATTTTAAAAAAGAATCCCAAACAGTCAATGTCGGGATTAACAAACACACATGCACACACACACACACACACACACACACACACACACACATACATCCTACCCCCTGGAAATTCTGTATGTGGTGATGAATATATAATGCTTAATAATAGGGATCAGGAAAGAGGCATATCCCCATATTAAACTTTACCTCAAAATTAGGTGCTACATGGGCACATATTGTGCCTTCTGATATATTAATTCATATTCTATGATCAAAAAAGAACAACACTATGCCTTTACTGTGTTCCAGACCAGCAGATGAGCTCAAGATGTATTCTCGTGTGGTAAACTGGGGATTTTCAGAGCATCATAAAAGCTTTTTATTGTACACTCCAATGCTGTCATCCACAGTTAGCTAACAAATATGATAGGTTTTTAATATAATCCACTCCATCCTTGCCAGTGCTCCTTGTATGTTACGTCATCTTTCCATGGGCCAAGAGTTTGTTTTCCCCAGCTGGCCTGCATGAAGCTGCTGACAGCCCTTCTGACTGAGAAACTGTAGAACAGCAATCTTCCAATTCACTTAGCACTACCGACAAAGAGCAAGCTGTTGATACGCTGATGTGAGAGCACTCTATCAGCCATTACATAGTGTCTGTGTTCTCAGCGTGTTCCAGGCGTGATAAGTCATAGCACATGCTCTCTGACATCTTCTGCATTTCACTGCTCTGTCGAGTTTCCTAGGGTTGGAAGCAGGGTGACAGGATGCAAAATGCCAAGGATGACATCATCAGCAACTGGTAGCCGTCATCGCGTCATAAATAACACTTTGCAGACACGCGAAAATAATTGAAGTTGTGAAAAGTTCACCATAATTCCTGTGAAGAGAATTTGAAATCAATGGCATTGTTAATCTCCACTAACTGATTTTTACCAAGAAGTGGCAACGTACAGAAGGACTTGCAAAGTTTCATAATGATAGGGACATGACACTTAGTAGGAGAAACGCTAAATGGCTAAACGGTTATTTTGCAGTAAATTGAAAATTTTTCTCTCTCTCTTTTTTTTTTTTCAGTCGTCTTTCTGTTCAAAACAGGGTCACGTAGCAGCAGCAATAGGTCCTGCAAAGCAATGGGTGGCACTGTGCTGGAGGTGGCTCTGCTGTGGGTGGAATGTCCTCTGATTATGATTACGCGTGGGTATTAATAAGGACAGCAGCTGCAGCAATCTGTTCAATTTTATGCAAATTAGCCCTGGCCCTCTGGCTTCTGGCTGGTGGCCAAGGCAGCCTTCGGCTGGGTAAAGTTTGGATTTATGCTTTATTCTACTGCTGCGAAGGTTGATTTAATTATCTGTATTTATTTAAAGCAGAGCAGTACAAAGCCATCCTGCATCTTGGTCAGCTTTGTGATGGCTGAGTTGTGTGGGATTTCCCACCCACCCACAAGCTAGTTTGAATCAGTGAATACATGAATCACTGAATATGTCCCTGCAGAATAGGAAGCATTGGTTCTCAGTGCTTTCTTTGGTAATAAAATCTTGAAGGTGGTTTCTTCTCTCTACCACCAAAAGCCTATGAAATCGAGTTCTACACAATCCCAGATACAGTAAAATTTCTCTGTTACTATGTAGGCAAGACTATCTGAAATAGAGGAGATTTTGATACTACTTCTAAATATCTATTTTGAAGCATATGTACTTAATAACAACCAATTATACTGAATGTTTGGTAGCAAATGTATTCTGTTTTTCCATTTTGATGCTCCTATATCATGATTTGCAGTTATAATGATCATACATACATACTATATTAAATGATATGTGGGACTTTTCTGTGTGAATAAATTATTCCCTTTACAGATTTGTTTTGGTAAGCTTAATTTGTGTAGTGGCCTGATCTCTTACTAAAGAATATATAAGGGAACCTGAGCTCAGTTCATGAGTCTAAATCTCAACTATGAAAATTAGTGAGGTTCTAGCAAAATTTGAAGAGGTTATTGTCTAGCGGCAAGTCGTTAGTTTCACATACAATGGGGAAACATAAGACATGGTTTGGAACCTGGTTCTGAGCTTTATTCATACGTATATTATCGTAATCATATTTGAAGTGATGCTTGGCTTTCACAGATTCGTGGTGTTCATAAATACCCTTAATCATTTCATCTGATAGTTGTGAGATGAGAATCATATCTAACTGTATCAACTAAATTATCTGCCACTGTTTTTTAAGCTCATACAGGATCGCAGAGACAGCACCCACCGTTTTCAAGTCCTTGTAGCAAGAGTCCAGCATTTGATCATTGCTTCTTTCTGCTAATCTAGGCTCTTAGGAGCCTTCTTTTATTTTAAGCACAGATTCATCTGACAGCCAGCACTTGTTCTGGTTTTGAACCAAATGCTGGCAGCATTCCCAGAATATGAACCAGTTGTTTCTTTGACACACACCCTCTCATTGTCCTCCACCATCTCAACTGCTTTCAAAGCAATGTGCCATAACCAAACTTGCACTTGCTTTAATGAGAATTACAGCCTGTGAATCAAACAATACTCCTCCTTCAGCCACTGACTATCTCCAGGGTAGATGAGGACCATCAGAGGCAGTGAAATGATGAGAAAAACAAAGGGTTTCAAAAACACCCCTTCTAAATCCAGGCCGCAGAATTACATATGCAACTTCCCCTTCAGTTACCTGTTTCCTCACTTTAACTGTCAGAAGCCTGAGCTCTTTATTTTCTTCAGTATTCTCTCCAGCATTGATAGCAAATCTATTCTTGCTCTACAAGGTCTGGGAGTATTTTTGTCTGACTCAAGTTTTCTTTCTTTCTTTCTTTCTTTCTTTCTTTCTTTCTTTCTTTCTTTCTTTCTTTCTTCCTTCCTTCCTTCCTTCCTTCCTTCCTTCCTTCCTTCCTTCCTCCCCCCTCTCTTTTTCTTTCTTTCTTTCTTTCTTTCTTTCTTTCTTTCTTTCTTTCTTTCTNTCCTCCCCCCTCTCTTTTTCTTTCTTTCTTTCTTTCTTTCTTTCTTTCTTTCTTTCTTTCTTTCTTTCTTTCTTTCTTTCTTTCTCTCTCTCTCTCTTTCTTTCTTTCTTTCTCAATTTTATTTTATTTTTAATTTAGTTTTTATACTCCATATTCTATTCCCTGTACCTCCATCCACCCTCCATCTGCTCCACATCTCACACCTCCTCCCCACCCCACCCCATCTCCACATGGATTCATCCAACCCACCCCCACCCCACCTGACCTCTAAACTCCCTGGGGCCTCCAGTCTCTTGAGGGTTAGGTGCATCATCGCTGAATGAACACAAACCCAGCAGTCCTCTACTGTATGTGTGCTGGGGACCTCATATCAGCTGGTGTATGCTGTCTGTTTGGTGGTCCGGAGTTTGAGAGATCTAGGGGGTCCAGATTAATTGGGACAGAGAGCAGCATGTTTCTTTTTCCTTCTCATCCTCTGTATTGCTAAGATGCATCTTAGGTAAAGCAGAGGCTCTGCCATGGTGAAATAGACAAACAACCAGGGTGAACAGACCCTGTCGAGTATGTTGGCTTTCTAAGAATCTGAGAGAATGGCAAGCATTTAGATGACACAAACACAGGGACCTATAAAATATGGAGTTATATCACAACAATAAAGTAGTCACCATTGTTTTAAGGAAGAAGCCTTTCAGTATCTAATGTTTTGATAGTGTTAAAGCATTACCACTTAGTTTAGCTGTTAGAGAATGCTAATTTTAAAACATATACATTCATAAAATTTAAAAGTGGGGAATATAAACAGACAATAAAATCAACATAATAAAATGAGTGTTAGCACAGTTAATATACTTCATATAAATATGAATCTACTAGGGTAGAAAGAGTATAGAGTTTTATGAAGTAAAAAGTTATATTAATTTACCATAGATACACACAACTAAGGGCTGGGCACACATGTATCCATCAGGGTTACAAGTTTATAGTTTGCAAAACATATGGGGAACAACTTTATTTTTTCTTACTGATTTATTTTTCTCTGGGTTGTAAAGGATAGGTGGAAAGGGCTCAGTCAAGGCACCAGTAGCAGAACTTCATTTCGTTCCATTTAATGGTCTTCATTCCTAGGATCTAATAGCTTCAGGGTGAAGGGTAAGTATTTGGAAAATTTGGGATACCCTCCCATGACATTGCTATTGATTCTTTCTGAATGACAAGTGAGGAAATTGGGAATTTTTATGATCTTGTAGGTATTGGGAATAAATCATTATCCTAGTGGATATCCAAAACCTGGTTCCTTCTGAATTTGTTTCCTAGTGGTAAAGTTCTACTTTTATTTTCTCTCTCAATGCTTTGTACTTGTATCAGTCATTCAGTCAAGGTCACTTCTAGTTTAAATTAAATATTCTATAAGTAGTTCCAGGTTCCTGTGGCTTATTTCTCCATGGTTCTTGTTCCTATTTGTTCCACACACAGATGGGTGGATAGTTGATGGATGAACAGAAGATTTCAAAAATGTGTGCAGTTTTGTCTTTTTATCTGCCTCCTATGAATATTTTATTCCCATTCTAAGTGAGATTAAATTGTCCTTGTTTGGGCCTTTCCTCTTATTTAGCTTCATTGAGTCTGTAGAGTATAGCAAGGGCATCCTGTACTTTTTGGCTAATAGGAACTTATAAGTGAATACATACCATGCATGTACTTTTGGGTCTGGGTTACCTCACTCAGGATGATATTTTATAGTTTCATCCATTTGCCTGCAAAATTCATGATGTCTTTGTTTTTATTAGCTGAATAGTATTCCATTGTGTAGATGTACCACATTTTCTTTGTCCATTCTTTAGTTGAGGGGCATCTGGGTTGCTTTCAATTTCTAGCTATTATGAATAAAGCTGCTATGAACATAGTCAAGCATGTGTCTTTGTAGGATAGTGGAACATTTTGGGGTACATCAAGAGTTGTGTGGCTGGGTCTTGAGGCACAACTATTCTCAGTTTTTTGAGAAACCACCAGATTGATTTACAGAGTGGTTGTACAAGTTTCTACTCCCATAGGCAAAGGAAGAGTGTCCCCCTTGCTCCATATTCTTCTCAGCCTGTACTGTCACTTGAGTTTTTGATCTTAGCCAGAATCTCATGGTCATTTTGATTTGCATTTCCCTGATGACTATGGATGTCGAACATTTCTTTAAGCATTTCTTGGTCACCAGAGAAGAGAGAATTCTGACGAGAATTCTCTGCTTAACTCTGCACCCCATTTTTAATTGAGTTATTTGGTATGCTGGTGTCTTTACATATTTTAGATATTAGCCCTCTTTCAGAGGGAAGGTAGGCTGTCGTTTTGTTCTAGTGACAGTGTCTTTTGCTTTACAGAAGCTTTTGAGTTTCATGAGGAACCCTTTTGGTGCAAGGTGATAAATATGGATCTATTTGCATTCTTCTTCACACTGACATCTAGCACTGTTTGTTGAAGATGAGAGCATAGGGAGAAGAATGCAGAAGGTCAGTGATCAAGTGTGGGGAGAGACAGGAGAGTGGGCTGAGTGCCAGGAGAAGGAATGGAAATACGTGGCTGGTGAAGGTGAGGGGTTGGGAGATTTCTCTAGAACATGCTAGAAACCTGAGGTGGAGGAGGCTTCCAAGAGTCTATGAGGATGACTTTAGTTGAGACTCCTGATGTGGCCATCTCCTGTAGCCATGCAGTAGCCCAGTAGAGGGATAAGGACACCAAAATACTTATGAATCCTCTGAGCCAATATTTGCCCTGCCTACAAGAAGTGCAGGGAGGGACAAAGACGGAGCAGAGACTGAAGGAATGGCCAACCAATAACTGGACCAATTTGAGGTCCATCCCCAGGGCAAGCAACAACCGCTGACACTGTTAATGATACTCGAATATGGTTGCAGACAGGAGCCTAGCGTAACTGTCCTCTGAGAGCAGGACAGTCAGGCAGCTGACTGAAACAGATGCAGAGGTCCACAGCCAAACACTGGATGGAACTCCGGAGGTTTTTTTTTTTTT
>NC_034593.1:116580395-116582179 GCF_900095145.1 Mus pahari | reverse complement strand
CCAGAAGAGGTATTGCTGGATCCTCTGGTAGTACTATGTCCAATTTTCTGAGAAACCGCCAGACTGATTTCCAGAGTGGTTGTACAGGCTTGCAATACCACCAGGAATGGAGGAGTGGAACTCCGGAATCTTATGCAAGAGTTAGGGGAAGGATTGAGACCCCAGGAACAAGGGATAGTAACTGCACAGAAAGACCAACAGAGTGAACTAACCTGGACCCATGGGGATTCTCAGAGATTGAATCACCGGTCAATGAGTCCACACAGTCTAGACCTAGGTCTCCTGTACATATGTAGCAGATGTGCAGCTCAGTTTTCACGTGAGACCCCAACAACTGGATCAGGGGCTGTCCCTAAGGCTGTTGCCTCTCTGTGGATCGTTTTTCCTTAACTGGTTGCCTTGTTTGGCCTCAGTGGGAAAGGAGTAACTAACCCTGCAGAGATTTGATCTGCTAGATGGGGGGATACCCAGGGAGGGATTCCACCAACTCAGAGGGGAAGGAAAGGGGTGGAGGCACTGTGTGAGGGGGAACCAGGAGAAGGTGGAGCAGTGGTCAGATGTTAAATAAATAAATAAATAAATAGGAAAAAAGTTACATCAAAAACAATAATGGATTGTGTTGTAGAGATAAATATGATGTAACAAGGAGCATAGAGAAATGTGTTGGTTATGCAATTAAAATGTTCTCTCTTTTTTTTTTTTTAAAGTAAAGAAAAAGAACATGCAGCGATAACAGTAACATCATTTTACGAGAAACGCATTCCAAAGACAATGAAGTCATTACTTCAGTAGGAGCACTAACTGACTCCTCGAGAGGCATCACTGCTAGCCACCTGCTTACCCTGTACACTATGGGTTAAACTACCAGCACCTGCATTGGGGAGACCATTTTGAAACTGTTCTGATGAACAGTTGGGAATTCCTGAGAACAAATGCATCAGGGTTACATTACAACTTCAAACTTCATCAGTCTTGCTATACATTCCTACAAACATATATTACATCATATGTGCATATTTCTTATACATTATGAAATTCCTAAAGTTTGTATGTATTATTTTATGGGAAGACTTATTGTATGAGATGTAATTAATTAATTTATTAATTACAATCCAGCCATTGCCTGTCCTTCCAGTCTTCCCCTCCCACATTTCCTCATCACATTCCTCCTTCTCCCTGTCCCTAAGAGGATGACCCCCCACACCAGGGCTCCCCCCTCACTGGGGCCTCAAGTCTCTCCAGAACAGGGTACAACCTCTCCCAATGAGACCAAACCAGGCAATCCACTGCTTTATATGTGTCAGGGGCCTTGTACCAGAAAACTATTTTGAAACATCATCATCACCTAAGTCTAGGATTTTATTTAATTTAGTAGCAGCTCTCAAAGTAGGTAAACTATTTCTAGTATTTTAGGACCTCTTCAAAGCCTAATTTAAATTTTCTAATGCCATACATGTTTAAATCCTTATTCAAAATACATCTGCTGATCCAGCTACAAAATTTTGGATTTTCTACTATTGATAATTTTCTACTACATGTTGATTATATTATTGTGTAGATTCCTCCATCTCTATGCCAACCCTGTCTACAGGGATTACTAGATGGTCTTGGCCTTAATGGATATATTAAGTGGTGTATACCAAACTATCAACAGCTGACATGTATGTGTATTTATAGATATGTTCAGTTTCTCCAAGCTAAAAATCATAACACATCTTGTAATATTTTCCCTAGACTCTCTCTCTCTCTCTCTCTCTCTCTCTCTCTCTCTCTCTCTCTCTCTC
>NC_034593.1:116571472-116580374 GCF_900095145.1 Mus pahari | reverse complement strand
CACACACACACACACACACACACACACACACACACACACTTATTTGGGTCATGACCTCTAAGTTTTTAAATCTTGAATCTTGAATCCAAATCGCCTCTGTGTACATTTTCTATTTTATTTATGCATTTTAACTAATGGCCTGAATTCTTTAATCAATTTGCAAATGTCCACAAACATATTCTGTATAAAATCTGTACAATAACAATAAAACTTTTCAAATAGAGATCTCAAAGAGTTTGAAACCAAATCTTCAGTGCATGTGAAAATTTGACTTGGCTCTTTATATTCATTCTTTACTTTTTAATAGTGCTGAAATAAATACTAAATTTACTAAGCGTTCAGTCTCATGAAAGGTCTTTGAAGTCAGGCTGAGAGTTATGTTTATGGATAACAAATAACACTGGTGAGCTATATATGTTGGCAACAGCAAATATTTTTATTCTCTGACATCAGAATACATTAAAATATACAATGTTCTACCCTGTAGACAGCCAGAAAAGTGTTACACTATCTATTCTGATGAAAAATTCCAAACTTCAAAACACAGCATTATTTTCAGCGTTTATTTGAAAATGCATTTAGTAAGATCTATAGAACATCTTACATATCTCACGGAAAGCCGGCATTATGAGCTCATCTGCAGAGGCAGAAGTGAAAAGTATTGTTGTGGTACAATCTTGTGGGACAGCAAAGTCTGATCTTAAAGTGCTGCGTCTTCTCCTGTCTGTCAGGGTTTCTCTACCATTTATGCATGGAATTGTGTGGAAGAATCTGATTCCAATATTTATACTAGTTTTGTGGACAAGGTATTTTTGCTTCTCAGTATGCAATATCATAAATAAGTCTATCATGACTGGGTGGCCACTGTGGAGATAGTTTCAAGCATATAAAATATAAAAAGCATGCATGAAATATGCTGGTATATTAAATTAACATCTTGCAAAAACCCTGCTCCGAAACCCCAGATACTTCTATTGCTTTTGACAGACTGTAGGCGGTAAAGTTTTAACTTTAAAGAAGCGGCTTTCTGTTTCTGTTTTCAAGTTAAAAATAATGAAAGGAAAACACACGGAAATTCCCACATTATTAAATAAAACATTTAAGTGGCCAAGCGCCAATCATTGTCATGCCATGAACAAATGCCTTACGGTAATATGTTCCATAGCTGTTTGCTAAAAACTACCAATTTTAACACATTTGCACATGATTAGACTCCATAAAAAGCTGCTTATTGAAGCCAGTGTCATAACACACTGCTACTCACGCCTAGGGGGAGGGAAGCTTCAGTGTAAACCTGAACCGAAAGGTGGTGTGAAATAAGTTCCGCGTTGTAAAAACAGATCCTAAGTAGATTTGCCAAATAGCTGACTCTGCTCTCATGGTCACAAGTTCAGGACATTATCATGCAGGGCTCTGCCGCTCTACGAAAGGGTAATGAAAACCTCCTATAAGCAATTAAAATGTGCGAGGATGGATGCTCAAATAAAACTTTTAAATCTATTTTGAGTCTCGAAATCTCTGTATTTGGAAAGCAAATGCTTTATGGAAAGAGAGCTTGAGTTTGGAAGGCAAAGTCTTAGAGAAAATAAAGTTGAACATGCTGGCACACTAAGAGACTAAGCAGAGAATGCTTCCGGGTTTAACCTGATCAAAATGATGGCATCATTTAGAAAAGGGAATGGGAGGAGAGGTCCTAGGTCCCGTGAAGGCTCGATGCCCCAGTGTAGGGGAATGTGAGGGTGGGGAGGCAGAAGTGGGTAGGTGGTTGGGGACACACCCGCATAGAAGCAGGAGGAGGATGGGATAGGGGTTTCTGGGAGGACTGGGAATGGGGATAACATTTGAAATGTAAATAAATAAAATATCTAATTTTTAAAAACAAGCATTTACTGTGTCAAAATTTGACTTATTTTTCCTTTTCTTTTCCTATTTGTTTGTTTTTGTTTGTTTGTTTGTTTGTTTTATATGTTCACTTTACAGCCAGATAAAAACACCTCCCCTTCTGGCCCCCACCTCACACATCCCCAGACCCATAGTCTCCTCACCTTCTCCTCTGAGAAAGGAGAAGTTGATTTATTTTTCAATGAAGTATTTGCTCTTTGTCCCTAAGCTCCGAAATCTATTTTACAAACTTCTCATTTGGCAGCAAATCTGACAAAGCCCTAAGTATCTTCCTATAGTATATCATATTATTCACAATTTTCTTTAGAAACATCTATGCATTTGATCAGAATTTCCGATCTTGTTCTCACTGAGACTCTCATGTAATGTATAAGATCCTACCTGGGCTACTGTTTAAATTCTTAAGCAATACAGAACACAAAAGCATGTACAAGTCTTGAAGATGTATATAAGGGTGATAGATGGTCTCTATACATGAAAATATTAACAAAGTAGTATTAAAATAAAACTAAATAATACAAGATCACACAATGGTCTCTTCTGTATAGGTTACTAACCCATAACAATATATCCATCACATGTAAGTCCAAAATGCAGAAAAGCCTTGTAAGTTAATTAGCACAAATTGTCTCATTTACCCCTACATGTGAAATATTATTTCAAAATGCACTCAATATAAAAATAAATGATGTAGTTTACACCCAGTTTCTCACTATTTTCAATAAATAGTCTGTAATGTATATTGACAATACTTTGCTCTAGAGCAGTGTCTCAATCTTCCTAAATCTTCCTAAAGCTGCAGCACTTTAATACTCTTCCTTAAGTTGTGGTGAACCCCAGACATAAAATGATTTCATTGCTACTTCATTTCTGTAATTTTGTTGCTATTATGAACCATAATGAATCTGATAAACAAGATATCTGTTATGTGACACCCAAGGGGTCACAACCTACAGGCTGAGAACCCCTGCTCTAGATACCAGTGATCAAAGGGGGCGTATCTGATAAACGGCTACACTGGAAGGATAAAGGAGGGTCATGAGTTCACTTCCAGCCTTTCTCCACCTTGAGACCTTGGTTATTTTTGTTTGTTTGTTTGGTTGGTTGGTTTTTCTGAAATTTGGCACTGTTTAGAATCTGTATACAACTTTTCAACAAAGGTAGAAAAAGTGGATAGTTATTCTCTTGATCAATATCTAGCATTTCATATGTGACTTATTACACTGATATATCTAGCATGTTAATGTTTTATTATGGATGAGCACTTAGACATTAAAACATCCCCATTCAACACCATGGAAATGATTACATGGTCCACTCCTTTATTTTGTTTGTTGATAGAGTTGGTTAATTTCAAATGTTGTATTTCTCAAACAACCTAATTTGAACAGGATGTTCTTATTTTATTTCTTCTCAGTATTTATTCACTGAACACAGATGGGTTTCATATGGTCAATTTCTATCAAATATGTAATTTTTATAATCTCTTAACCTCCTTTCTCCCTGATTCTCCCACCTCTCATGTTACTCTCCTTCTCCGGGACGTCTGCTTCCATGCCAAGTGTGCAACTGCGTGCATGCATGTGTGTGTGCGTGTGCATGTGTGTGTGCATGTTTATGTGGACACAGTTTCATGCATTATAAAATTTTGGATCCTTAAGTGAGAGAAGACAAGAATAGGAAATATTTATTTTTCTCCATCCAGCTTACTCCGGTTAATATGAGGGCCTCTGGTTACATCTGTTTTCCAAAAAAGAACAACTTTGTTCTTATTTGTGAATATATAATATATTTGCACATATTCGTTCCACAGCAGAGTATCAAAAAATGCTGAAGTTATAATCACTATTCATGTTCTTTTTTCTATAGTTCTCCATAAAGCCATTAGTACAATATGTAAACGTTGAGCCACTCTGTCTTAAGACATTTCCTTCTTTACTTCCACTAGGAATTATTGTAAAGCAACACTTCAAATTTTATTCTCACTGGGTAAATACTTTGCTAAGTTTTTTTCTGTAAGAGCAATGGCATTTGGTATGGTTAGAGCTTCAACTCTAGGAAGTTAATGTTTAAGAGTGAATTTCCTGTTTATTAATGAGGTTGGCAGTTACATTTATAAATCTCATAGTATTTTTTCTAGTAATTATTGGTGCATTTTATTCATTTTTTAAAAAAATAGGTCATGCAGTTTTTCCACTTGTACGTGTATGGGGAACACTTATAGAGTGTATTTTGACTCTGGCTTAAATGGAGCAATAAGTTTGATAAGGTTATCTTTTCATTTGAGCTGAAGTCATCTTTGAACTCACAATCTTCAGCTTCTGGGTCCTGGTAATGTTGGTGGGTAGCATTACAGATCAAAAACTTGACTACTAAATTAACTTATGAATTTTCTCTAAAAGCAAGGTTTTAGCCATAGAGGAGGACAATTTCTCAGTACTATGAGAATACTCTATGAGTACACTTTACATTACATTTAAAAATAATCTTTCTTTATGGCCAGAGAGATGACTCAGTAGTTAAGCCAACTCACTGCTCTTGTGAGGGGCTCAGGTTTGGTTCCCAGAACCCACAGTGCCCCTTAAAACTGCCTGCAATTTCAACTCTATAGTGAATCTGACATGCTTTTCCAACCTCCACAGGCTGGTGCCCACAAGTGATACATGGAGACAGAAACATATGCACATACATTTTAAAAAGAAAGAAATATTCCCATGAAGGGAACTTGAGAATGCAGAAAGGAATCAGCAGGAAATAAATGTAGGTGCATACAAAGAGGGGTGAGAGAGATGACTAAACAAGGACTAAATATTAAAATGCCATATTGAAGCCCATTTCTCTGTGGACTAATTCAAATAATCTAATAAAAAGAAAACTCCTCTATATAATGGTTCCACCTATCATTTTTCCTTGTAAATATTTTAAGACTGTAGATTTATTTAAGTTTTTGTTTTTCTTTTGTTTTAGGTTTTAATTTGAAACGTTACTTGGAAATCTGCCTTGCCCCTGAGCGCTACCCACCTGCCCCAGTGTTCCAAGGGCTATCTATCTTCCCAGGGATGTGAAGCCTTCCTTAGGTTGGTGCACTAAATCTGCTTGCTGACCAGTGTGTCCCTTTTATTTAATTCTTCAAAAGGAAACCAGAAAATAAGCATCCAGTGGAATAACACCTCAATAAAATAAGTACATCGTTTTTAATGTCTTGTCACTAAGTAATTTTCCTGGGTGAGTTTGGGTATTTCAGGGCTCAATTGAAAAGATTATTGCAGTGTTACCATAAGAAAGAAAGAAAGAAAGAAAGAAAGAAAGAAAGAAAGAAAGAAAGAAAGAAAGAAAGAAAGAAAGAAAGAAAGAAATTTACGTGGAATGCTTTTACATTTAGCCTTTGAGTGAGCTATGATAAGCAGCTTGATTGTGAAAATAATACCATTAGTATTGTTTTCTTATTGCACTTTCTTATTGTACACCAGATACAGATCTGCATCTGTAGTTCTCCAGAAGTCTGGCAGGCGGGAAATCCTAACACTTATGTTGGATGGTGGACATGCATGTGTTTTAGTTGTCTCCTTTGTATGGATTTTAAGTATCTCAGTGTCAGAACTGAGCAATTGATAACACGTGTGTAGGAAATTGGCCTCAAAATGATTTTCTGGAGAACATGTGTACATTGTCAAAACTAAACCCATTCTTCACTGATTTCAAGTAACATTGCACACAGTTCTGAGGTTATGTCACAGACTGGAACTAGGACATTTGTTCATATATGGAGAGAGCAGCACAAGGCACATCTATCCAGGAACCAAATGCTCTGGGTTTTCCAGTGTAAAGGGAGAGAGCACATTCAGCTCCTTCCAGGGATGGCTTTGGCTCTCCATTACCCAGGTTCAGAGCTTACGGATATCTGAACGATCATACCATGCTTATAGTCCATCTATTTCTTTTTATTATTATTATTATTATTATTATTATTATCTTTATTTACATTTCAAATGCTATCCCAAAAGTTCCCTATACCCCCCTGCCCCTGCTCCCCTACCCACCCACTCCCACTACTTGGCCCTGGCCTTCCCCTGTGCTGGGTCATATAAAGTTTGCAAGACCAAGGGACCTCTCTTCCCAATGATGGCCGACTAGGCCATCTTCAGCTACATACACGAGCTCAGGGGTTACTGGTATTCTCTGTAGTTCAAAATTTTCTGGGGAAAGTGTAGACTGGTATGTCAAGGTGACAAGGAATCAGAGGTGAGGCTATAAGAACACGGACCATTCAAGGGCAAACCAGCATGCTTCGTGGATAACCCAGGAGTGTAAGGCAAGTAAAGGGAAACTGTTGAAGATGACTTTCAGACTCCATGCTTTTAAATGGGATTGATACAGGGTCACCAGAACACGGCAAGCGGGGAAATGACTGTTTGGAGATGTCTACAAATTCCATGAGCATGTCTAAGTTTGGCGTTCCTTGGAACAAGTTCTATGCAAAGCTTTTTTGTTCTGAGATTCCATGGTGAAGCGTGTACACATTCCATGTCTCTTGCCAGTTGTTTTGTCTCCTTTACCTATCAACAATGTATTGAAAACTGGGAAAGAATGAATGCAAATACAAACTACATGGAGTAAGCCCAAGGAGTAATTTATGCTAAACCTAGCTAAATACATTTTTGAAAAAATTGAATACTGAGTAATATATTTTTTAAAATACAATAATTTGCTTTTTTAAAAAAAAAATTCTAAACAGCACATGTTGGCTGATGGCGAAGTGAGTCTTTTAGCCAGTTGCAGTGTAATATAGCTGTCAAGTCAGAAACAAATGAAACCTGTTGTAAATGTGCTGTGTTTTACCTAGAAATAATTTAAGAAGAGCAAATTTGCTGCCAGACCACATTTAATGCATTCCTAATGTGCAGCGAGCCTATGCATTTTCCAGCCCTCTACAATTCCATTTTATATAACCACAGAGGACTTTTCAAGCATAAATAAGTGTTAAAGTTGTACATGTAGAAAAAACCCAAGGAAGTACACAAGAATTGATTGTCGTGCAAAATATTCAATATAAGAAACCATGCGCTCTCTGCAAGCAGAGTGCTTAAAAGCTGCATTTTAGACATGGGCTAATTGTTGATTTCAATTTTGATAAGGCAATCTAACTTTGGAAAACAGTCTATATCAGTCAACTGTGGCAAATAAGATGACGTACTCTTGTTATAAATATGTGTGTACCCATATATTTTTCACATGTAATACATATTTAGTACATGTACATATATTCAGGAATGTGTACAACATCATGCTAAGAGCAAGAACTTGGACAACAAATTAAACTATAATTAATAAGCTTTTGAAATCATTCATTTTGATGATTACATGCAATTAACTATTTATAATTTTTAAGTTTATATCCAAGTTCTTCCCTATTGGCTTGAAGAGAAGAATATAAAACTCTAGACTAAGTGAAAGGGAGGCAGGCTTGTTTATAATACCTATCTCTTTTAGTAAACAAAATATGTACAGGGTCCTTTAGTACTTTCTAAAGCTTCAGTGTGCTCAAGGATATCAAATTTACTAAGTGTTTGAAGATTAATAATAAGCCATTGTGAAGAAAGCTTGTCCCTCTCACTCACCACACGTTGTTAAATTCACTAGGCTGATGCTCTTTTTCAGATGTGAATAGAGTTTTATTAAGCAGGTCCCGTGACTTCCAGAATCATCCTTAAATTTGAGATGTGCTAGTAAGTGGGCCATTCAAACTGATCAGTAGAAGGAAAGGAACCAGACAGAGTTAATAAACAGCATGCAGTAGGTTCTGATGAGGATGTGATGTGGTGCCACCCCTTGGTCATAGCTGCTGGAAAAACACTTTGGTGTTATCACTTACAGAACTACTCAGACTCTTGCCACACAAACCACATAATTGGACTTCTTGGTATGTTTCCCCAAAAGTTGAAAAAACACCAACTTTGAACTCCTTCATATATTTCACAAGTTTGGGAATTGGGAGACACCCATTATGTCTCTAAGTGGGCATAAGGATCGTAGAACTGTGGTTTATCCAGTTAATGTGATATTATTAGTCACTAAAAAGGGCAACTCTCAATCTATGATGTGATGAAAAGGAACCAACAGTGCATTTTATACAATGAAAGAAACCAATATTATGTTTGTGGGGGTCCAGCTAGCTAATGACATTCTAGGGATTTCAAAACCTGTAAAGACAGTAGCAAGATTGACTGTTCTTAAGAATTAAGTGACAAAGGATGAGAATTGTATGGTTCAGAGAAGAAATAAATCATGCAGGGACCCTGTGCCGTGCATTGATCCCATGGTGAATGTACCTCAGTCTACAATTATGAATCCATAATGTTGGTCGGCATGAAAAGCTATTTAAAAATATAGGTAAGTAATTTTTTCATGATGCTGACTTTCAAATAAATTTCATAAATGTATAATAATATGAGAAATTAGGGTCAGTATATGTTGAGTTTGGCAACATTAGATGTGACATTTTGTCAAGTTATTAAAATTGTGCTTACTATCATAATTGCATGGTGTGATATTTAGTTACTATTTCCAAATAAATATTTTAAAGTCTATTTTATTTATATTTCAATGAAATTTATTTTCTTTTTCTATATTCATTTATTTATTTGGAAAATAGTTTTCTTTTTTTAAATTTATTTAATATTATTTTCTTTATTTACATTTCAAATGCTATACCGAAAGTTCCCTATACCCCACTCCCGCCCCTGCTCCCCTACCCACCCACTCCTACTACTTGGCCCTGGACTTCCCCTGTGCTGGGTCATATAAAGTATCTGGGTTTGGTGGCTGATGATTGGATGCATTCCCGGATGGGGTAGACTCTGGATAGTCCATCCTTTCATCTTAGCTCTAAATTTTGTCTCTGTACCTATATCCTTTCATGGGTATTTTGTTCCGTATTCTAAGGAGGAATGAAGTATCCACAAGATGGTCATCCTTCTTGGTTTTCCTGTGTTTTGCAAAA
>NC_034593.1:116545006-116571461 GCF_900095145.1 Mus pahari | reverse complement strand
AGATCTGCCTCCTTGCTGAAGATGTAGGCCCAAAAACAGGGCCTGTCCCAGAAGATGTGTTGCCTCTGCAGTTTATTCACTCACCTGCACAGACTAGCCACTGAGGGACCCTGGACACAATATGACTCTCTCACCTGCTCTGGCAGACAGAGCCCTCACAGGTGGCCACCTTTTCTCTGGTGAGGAAGGTGCCCAAATTTCTGGAGCCCAAAACAGGGTCTGTTCCAGAAGTTAGGTTGCTTCCGTCTGTCCCGAAGCTGTGTAGCTTCTGCGGTCCACACTCTTGCTAGGGCTGACTGGAGCCCAAGTGAACCAGAGCAAAGATGGCTCTAGTTCCGGCTCAGGCCTTGAGACTCCTCCCTGGAGGACACCCCTCCTCGGGCGGGAAAGGTGCCAGGTGACTGGAGCCAGAAACGGGACCCCTCCCAGAAGCTGTGTCACTCTGCAGGCCGCCCTCTCCCTGGCAGTGCACAGGGGCAAAGATGGCTCTCCTACCCGTTCAGGCCTGGAGACTTCTCCTAGGCAGACACCCCTCCTCGGGCAGGAAAGGTGCTGGATGACTGGAACCAGAAACGGGATCCTTCCCAGAAGCCGTGTTGCTTCTCTGGCAGAGTGCCGGAGCAAAGATGGCTCTCCTGCCAGCTCCTAGTTTTCTTATAGAATTGAATAAAGTTTGTTTTCTGAATGCCCTTTTATATAGTGAATATTTTTCCCATATTCTGTTGGTTTTCTTCTTCGTTGTACTGAAATATCAAGTTTTTTATGACTGTTACAGTTGATATACTCCTGTCTGATAATAAATGTATCAATCATCAATTTTTTTCATTTTAATTATTTTATTAGTCTTTTTTTTTTCTGTGAGGATTGAATCCAGGACCTCACACATACTAGGAAAACAGTCTACCACTGAATGATAGTCAAATCCCCCAAATTATTTTATGCTTATCATGTTAAAACTTTATTGTATCTTAATCTAATTTTAAGTATCTGAGAACAGTAGCTGTTTCAAGCTTTCATATGCCTTCAATAGTGCTTAAGGAGAAATAGTAAAACATATTGGTGACTATTTAAAGTAATTTATTCCATTTATTTTCTCTTGATTGTTAATTCAATATCAAATCTCTTCTGCTCAGAGATAGCTGTTGCTTTGGGCTAGAGACTAAAGAGAAGAAGCAGGGCTTTCTCCTTCTCTTCTGCCTTCTTCTGACATTTCCTCTCTCCTAATTCTCCAGTCCCTAGCTATTTCTGACCTTGCCAAGGTCAGACATTTGGAGAAGATTTTGGAGGAGATTTGGGGAAGATATTTGGACTAGATGGAAGCTCCTTTGTGGTTTGGAATATTCTCCACTTTTGTTCTTCATGGTTCTGGCTAATGTGTAAAGATAACTTGTCCAGAAGGACGCTTTCCTTGACCCTTTGTAAGTATCCTCACTAACTACCCATGGGTTATTTTTACCCCCAGAAAATACATTTTTATTTGTATTTGTCTGTATATACGTCTGAATATGTATGTGTTTGTATTATGTGAATATATGTATATGCACATCTATATTGCATATATGTGGCACAGATATGCATATATATACATGTGCATGCACACACACAAACACTATATATATATATATATATATATATATATATATATATATCATATTCCATTGGACACTATATAATCACAGACACTAAGGAGGTGCTCTGTTTTCAGATACTTTGAGATATGATGAGCTCTTTCTCTATATATACATGCCAGAGGAGGCTATAGAAAAATCTTGGATTATTTCTCTAGCACTTTTCATCTTTGCTTGGACAACATCTCTGGTTGGCTTGGAACTTATCTGCTAGACCAGCTGTGCAGTGAGCTCTCAAGAGCCACCTGTCTCTGTCTCCCATTTTGCCATTCATGAGATGAAAAGTGCATACCAGTGCTCCTGTGGGCCCTGGGGAACAAACTGAGGTCTCCCATTTGCAAGGCAAACACTTAACTGACTAATCTATCTACTGAGCCCCAAATTTTTTATTCTTAGTGGGCACCTGTGAGTCCTTCTGTTGTATTGGTGTGTGAATTTTACATCCATCTTCAGTAGAAAATTCATGCATTTCATAGTTTGAATGCGTGGAAGGTGTGTGGACATTGCTATTTCCTCAGATCATACACAGATCTACCTATGTTTTTCTCTGGGGTAACTCTCTGACTCTGAATCTCAGGGTCTTCCAATATCAGAGACCAGTGTTCAAACTTGTGTGATCTTCTTCAAGCAAAGTCCATCTTAAGGACTCATATGTCCAGGTAGAACTTTTCCCCTACCATCTGTTTCTAAGGTACTATCTTTAGAAATCTTGACTTGAAATTTGTCTTTGGCCCTTGATGCTGTTATGAATCATGGGAAGGATAGTTATGTTCATCTTAATACCTGTTCTACAGCTTTTAAAATGATGAGGATTTGGGGAGCTTCATAGTCCATTGGACATTACACAGTCACAGTCACTTAGGAGGTGCTGTTTTTTGACACATTGAAATGTGACTAGCACTCTAGCATGACTAAAACCAGATAAGCACACCATTGTCACATTCATTATTATAAAAAAGTAAACACCATCATAATATTCTAACCCATAAAGGCTGCTCTAAAGTGTTTAATAATAATGGTAGTCAGGAATAAAATACACACTGTTGTTTTACCTACCTCATTTAGCTCTTTTCTCTGTGTTCTGATCCTCATTTTGAAGGGCTAAGCAGCCTCTCTTGTTCCTGTCTAGGAAACCGTCTTTGTATTTTCTGTCAGCCTAGACTAAAACACGTTTCAGAGCTATCTGGAAAATAAAATGCTTGGGGGGGGAAAAAACCCAACACTGTCTCGAATGTAAGAAAAACTGGCCAGCTTTTGAAAATGTCTCAGACATTTGCAAAGACACAGTTTATAAAAAGTAAAAAGTGTTATCACAGACCTCAAAGCTCTTCTGTCTCTCTGTGTCCCTGGGAGGCAGGAGGAGCCACAGAGAAAGCCCTGCATTGGTGACAATAAAACTAACCTCCTTCTTGTAGCCCTGATACCATTAGCTGCCTCACCAAACTCTTGAGCTATAGTCTTCACTCTTCAAACAGTGATGGAGCCCATTTTATGGTGTTGTTTAAAAGATCAGAGATAATACACATGTGATACTGAGCCCCAAAGACTACTTATCTGCCGTATCAATTATCAGCCTATCTGATCCTGGCTAGAGTCACCCTGCCAATTCTTGCTTTTCCAAGGACTTGAAAACTGTTTTCAGTTGAAACACACTTATAGTTTTCAAAGTTATACTGGCATTCGATTATAGTTTAGCATATTCAGTGAAACAGCCTGTGACACATTAAATACCTCTGAGACTTTACAGCCAGGTCCACTTGGGCAGGAACCTAGGCTTGGTGAAAAAGACTTGCCTTTCACGCTTAATGTGTCCATTGGGGAACAGGAAATTTGCTGGGGACTGACTGTGTTAGCAGAATCTGAGCTCTAGAAGAAATAAATGTAAAGCTGAAATTGGAATATGACTCTGCATAGTCAAATAAACCAAACTTAGGGTTTTTTGTTTTTGTTTTTGTTTTTGTTTTTGACAACCTGATCACAGGAGGAGAAAGAGTGTGGAAATTGGTCCTACTTAAGAAAAGTAAGCAATGCATTGGCAGGCAGTGACTTTAAATTGCACATTAAACTAATCCAGGGCTATGCCTTCATAAAGGCTAGGGCTGGGAATTCTTATGGATTTTCTAGCTCACTGTTGGGACAACATCGAAAGGCAATAAATGTCCTATTACTTACACAAGCTGATAGCTTTCAGAAAATTAGTCACCAATGACCTTTTATCCTTTGTCAAGCTCTCTTTCTTGGTAACTGTACCTGATTGAACTCAAATACCAACCAATTCACAGCCTTTCAAACCTTTCAAACCTGCCTCTAACTTTCAATAACTGGACTACTTGGAAAACATATATTTCTATACATTTATCTACTCTATCTTAGAAAAGCACCAGTTTCTGTAGATTTGTTTTACCAGATGCAAAGGTTGTTCCCGTTAAATTTTGTGTTAAGTCAAATAAAGTATATCTCATTTTAGGAGTAAATCTCACTCCAACATCTCACATATAAAAATTGCATTCATCTAAAAGTCCTTGATTTTTATACATCAAACTAATGATTTGACTTTGTTTTTAGTACATTCTAAATACAGGATGGTATGAGTGCACGCATGGGGTAAGTGCTGGGGGAATAGAGGCAAGAGGGAACAAGGCTGATCTGAGAAAGGACCAGAAAAGGAGAGATATGCTAGTTGTATATTTGGGGGCACCACTCCTTATATTGAATTATATTGATTAGTTTTCCAGTTAGCAGAGAGACCTCCTCCTGACCCTATTTTCAGGGTCACTAGATCATAATGCAATCTCATGAAGAGCCTGCTATGCCTCCTCATATTGCTTTCTGAGAAGATTGTGGATTTAAAAATCACCCATCAAAAGCGTTCTCACTTTTAATTCTTTTATTTATTTTTTTATTCTACCAATCAGTTTATACATAAATGGCAAATTCTATGTGACAACACATGTTACAATCGGCATAAGAAAGATACAAGAGCATATCCAACTTTAAAAAAAAAAGCTATTTTAGAAATTGATTCTCAGACATAACAATCCATTAGAATCAGGAAAATAAAGTGATAGTTTCTGACACACAGGTGGCTCTTCTGAAGGATCTGGGTACCTTAAAAGGGAAACCTTAATGCTCTGTCAAAGTGGAGTTAAGGCATACAACAAATATCAAATATAAGAAACATAATAAAATATATATGTTTGGTGTACTTGGGCACATTTTAACCTTATGTCAAGTATGGAAGAATAGTCATAAACCAAATAATTATGGTTCTATGAATGTTTGAGCCTAACAATATTGTAGGACTCTTTGATATGTTGGTATAGGTTCATCTCTTTTTTGTTCTAGAAAATTTTATTTGTAATTTTCTAGATAAACACTGTTTTAAAAGAATTTTTTCTGTAATTCATGGAAACTTACAGCGAGTCATTTTTCTAACGTGTAGACAAACCAAATATCATTTTCACCTTTCAACTAATCAGGTTCAAGTTAAATCATATACTAGCAATCTGTAGTGTCCGTTGACATACAGTTATAGCTGCTTAGTAGGTTCTATTGGAGCTTGGGAATCTGTCTTCTTTTCTGATTACTCTGTTATGTCTCCCTGTTCTATTTGACTGATGGAAACCTTTTTTATTCCAAATCAGTCAAGACTATTTTTTTTTTTTGGTTTTTCAAGACAGGGTTCCTTTGTATAGTCCTGGCTGTCCTGGAACTCACTCTGTAGACCAGGCTGGCCTCGAACTCAGAAATTTGCCTGCCTCTGCTTCCCAAGTGCTGGGATCAAAGTCATGTGCCACCATGTCTGCCAAAAGACTGAATTATCTTGATGAGGATATCCCAACATCTCAGCTCTGGTCTATATTAACAAGCCATTGCTATCACTCTTCAGTGTCACAGTTCGTGCCCACTGACTGTTCAGCTGTAATCTATCTTTATAATTAGGCTGTGAGTCAGTTCTTCTCTCCACCAAATGGCTGCTTCACTTTGGTTGCCTCAACTGACCCCTGAGAATGGCTATGGTATTAAATTCTATCTCTGAAAAATGAGACATTCTATAATGTAAACACTTTGGGGTGGAGTTGTTAAAAATGAAATTGTAGAATTAGTGGAAGAATAAAAATACATCGGACAAAATTCAAGACTCATATATTACTCCTAAGCCTTCAAGAGGAATCTCCATGTGCCTGGTTCTTCCTTACCTATTTGTCTGTCAGAATCAGGAGACAGAAAGCACCAACAATTTCTATTGTTTTAATTCCTTTCCTATTACTCCCCTGATGCTGTCCTTCCAAATTTGCCTACGTATTTCTATCCATACATTTTTCTCCCTGTCAAACATTCCAATGCCCTAGAAAGCCTAAAGTTAGAGACTGAAGTAGCCACTCATTCTGACTACAAAGTCACTATTTTTTGGTTCTGCCACAATCATGAGAACAATGTGAACCTATGGCAGGGGTTTTGCTGTAATGAATATTACATGGTCAGAGGTATAAAGCAACCCCTAGACAGGCGTATCCAGAGAGTAGCATAAAGGCTGTGTGGCCCAGAATGACTGTGAATGCAGAACCATATAAAATTGTGAATTTAATTAAAACATTATGAGAGCTGGGTTGCTATTGTAACTTTTTTGAATAGTTTTTTAGCATGAATTTTGTGTACCATGCAATTTTAATGAAATGTTAAAAAAAGGGGGGGGGGGAGGAGGGAGAAGAGGGAGAGGAGGAGGAAAAGGAGAAAGAAGAAAGAAAGAAGGAAAGAGAAAAAAGAAAGAAAGAAAGAAAGAAAGAAAGAAAGAAAGAAAGAAAGAAAGAAAGAAAGAAAGAAAGAAAGAGGAAGGGAGGGAGGGAGGAGAGAGAGAGGGAGAGAGAGAAAAGAGGAAAGAAAAAGACAACTGTGAAAGGCAAAATTGCCTTTAATTTTTCTTTTAAGCCAGTTTTTTTTCTATGCCTCATTTCTATTTCTAGGCATTAGCTTTTGACATGCTAATAAAGATCCTGAGAAGTATCTCACATATTTAATTTTATTTTTTACTTATTCACTTTACATTCCATCCTCTGCCTTCCTCCCAGTTATTCCTTCCTACAATCCTTCTCCTGTCCCCCCTTCCCTTCTCCTCTGATCAGATGGTGTCCTCCTAGTTGTCCCCCCTACCCTGGGACTTCAAGTCTCTGCAAGGTTAGGTGCTTCACCTCCCCCTGAGACCAGATAAAACAGCCCAGCTAGAAGAAAATATCCCATATACAGGCAACAACTTGGGGAGCCCCCATTCCAGTTGCTCAGGCCCCACATGGAGGGCAAACTTCAAATCTGCTATATATGTTATTTGGTTGATGGTTAAGACTCAGATCCCCAAGGATACAGGTTACTTGACTCTATTGGTTTCCTAGTGGAGTTCTTATCTGTATGAAAATAACTTCAGGTCCCTGAAGAAGGAAATTAAAGAAGATATCTGAAAATAGAAAGATGTCCCATGCTCATGGATAGGTAGGACTTAGATAGTCAAAATGGCCATCAAAGCGAAAGCAGTCTACAAATTCAATGAAATTCCCATCAAAATTCTAACACAATTTTTATAGACCTTGAAAGAGCAAAAGAACTTTTGGAGGAATCACCATCCCTGACCTCAAGCTGTACAACAGAGCAATGGTGAACAAATGGTGCTGTTCTTGCTAGATATCTATATGCAGAAGAAGGAAATTAAATCCATATTTATCACTCTGCATAAAACTCAAGTCCAGAATGACCAAGGTCCTTGACAAAAAAAAAAAAAATAGGCACACTAAATCTTAAGGAAGAGAAAGTGGAAAAGAGCCTTGAATGCATTGGTATAGGAGACAAGTTCCTGAACAGAAAACCATTGGCTCAGGCTCTAAGATCAACAATTGATAAACGGTACCTCATGAGACTGCAAAGCTTCTGTAAGGCAAAGGACACTGTCAATAGGACAAACCAGCAGCCTACAAATTGGGAAAGGATCTTCACCAACCCTCCATCTAACAGAGGGTTAGTATCCAAAATTTACAAAGAATTCAAGAAGTTAGATGTCAACATCCCAAATAACTCAATTGAAAACTGGGGTATAGAACTAAACAGAGAATTCTCAACAGAGGAATCTCAAATGGCTGAGCACTTAAAGAAGTGTTTAAAGTCCTTAGTAATCAGAGAAATGCAAGTCAAAACAACTCTGAGGTTCCATCTTAAACCCAACAGAATAACTAAGATCAAAAACTCAAGAGAGAGCATACAGTGGTGAGGATGTGGAGCAAGGATAACACTTCTTCATTGCTGGTGAGCATGCAAACTTGTACAACCACTTTGGAAATCCATTTGGCATTTTCTCAAAAAAAGAAAAAAAACTTGGAATAGTTCTACCTCAAGACCTTGACTATATCACTCCTGTGTATATACCCAAAATATGTTCCAACACCCCATAAAAACAGTTGCTCAACTATATTCATAGCAGCTTTACTCATAGTAGCCAGAAATTGGAAACAACCTACATGTCCCTAAACTGAAGAATGGATAAAGAAAATGTGGTACAACTATACAATGGAATAGTATTCAGCTATTAAAAACAAAGACATCCTAAATTTTATAGGCAGATGGATGGAACTCGGAAATATCATCCTGAATGAGGTAACTCTGTCCCAAAAGGAAATGCTTGGTATGTCCTTACTTATAAGTGGATATTAGCCTTAAAATACAGGTACCATGTTACACTCCACAGACCCAAAGAAACTGACAAGAAGGAAGGTCCAAAAGATGAAGCTTGAATTTCACTTAGAATGGGGAATAAAATGGACTTAAGAGGCAGATGGAGGAAAGGAACTGGAAGGGAGGGGGAATGGAGAGGGTAATGAGTGAACATTCAGGACCAGGTGTGGGGAAGGGTAGGAGTGATGACTAGATAGCCATGAAAATGAATGGAAATAAGCAACTAATGGGGGAGAGAACATGGGGTGGGGGCCATCTCCAGGACAAGACAAAGACTTAGGTTCCCAAGAATCAATGATGGCAACCTTAGCTATGACTCACTATTAGGGATATGAAACCTGAAGAGACTACCTCCTGTACCCACAGGAACTAAAGTAGAGCAACAGGGAAAACAACCTACCAACAGATTTTCAACCCAAAATGTATTCTATCTGCAAGAAATTCTGGGTCAGAGGATGATGGAGCAGAAACTGAGTGAATGGCTAACCAATAACTGGCACACTTGAGACCCATCCCATGGGCAAGCACCAATCCCTAACACTATTAATGATACTCTGTTGTGCCTGCAGGCAGGAACATGTTGTTCTCTGAGAGACTCCACCTGGCAGCTGACTCAGAGACAGACACCCACAGCCAAATGGAGCTGGAAGACTCTTATAGATCTTGAGGAGGCTTGATGTCCCAGCATAGGAGGATGCTAGAGCAGTGAGGTAGGAGTGGGTGAGTGACTGGAGGAGCACCCTCATAGAAGCAAAGGGGAGGGGAGAAAGGGGGATAGGATGGGAGGTTTATGGAGGGTTAACCAAGAAGAGGAATATCACTTGAAATGTAAACTAATAAGATGATTAATAATGAAAGAAAAAAAGAAAAGAACAGAAAAGAAAAGAAAAGAAAAGAAAAGAGAGAAGAGAAGAGAAGAGAAGAGAAGAGAAGAGAAGAGAAGAGAAGAGAAGAGAAGAGAAGAGAAGAGAAGAGAAGAGAAGAGGAAATAATAAAGTGGTGACTGTTACCCAGGTCATAGTTGATTTTTTTTTATCATCTTTCATATGTAGAAGTGTGTTGGTGCACAGAATCACAGTTTGCTGTCTATCACTGATAAGACATCCAATATGATGTGATTACCACTACTTTATATGTGTCCTATTGCTTTTATTTTTTTTCATACTCTCACCATAATCCAGAAAGAATAGAAGCAAAGTCCTGCCTTGAGAAGACTGTACATTTTACAGATTCTTTAATGGTGATTTAAAAAGCTGAAACAAAATACAAGTTTGTCTTATTTTATTAATAAAAAGGTGAAGGAGAAATGCCAAACTATGTCTAATCAGAACATAGCCCTGGAAATTTCTCAGCTCCCTTGACATTTTCTCTAACCCCTGTTCTGATTTGGTAGCAATGGCTGCTGTAAATGTTATAGCGGTCATTATTACCTGGTATAAAAGTCAAAGCTTGATTGCCTAGCTATTTTTTAAATACAGAACACCTAAGGACGTCAACACATAAAATATACAGGTTTGAAGAATAATATAAAAGCCCCAACCAGTATAGCAAATAGGATTCTGTTTCTTAACATTGAATCACTTGACCAAAAGCATAAATTAGGATCAATTTATAAAGTTTATTTTATTTGATCAGTAGTCATTTCTGATAAACTACTTTTATATATTAGATATCAAATGCTTGTTTGATTCCGAGAGACACAGAGGCGAATAAGACTTTGCATCAACAATCCTATTGTTGACTTTTATAAATAAACCATGATGCAGTAAGTTTTTTCAACCAAGTATGTAAAGTTAAATTCCTATTAGTATAATAATTCATTTCCTATTTTCACAAATGGTGGTAATCAGGGGAAAGTCAAGATGTCTCAACCCACATACAAAACTACAGTCAATGAAAGAATGCTTAGAGCAGGAGAAATGCCCTTCCCCAGGGAAGAACACAACAATTAGCAATGCAATACAAAATGGTCAATCCTCAAAACATACATACAAGTAACATTATACAGACTAAACAGAGTGTACTTGTATATTTGGGAAAATACATGTGTATACACATATATACAGATACATAGCATCAATTAGTGAGCGAAGGGGTCACAAATTTGTAAGAGATCAAAAGAGGTATATGGGAGATATGTGGGAGTAAATATAAAAGGGACATGATTTAATTACATTATAATCTCAAAAAATAAAAGAAAGAAATTAAATAAATAACTCACATGATCAGACATTTATTCAGTTTAGAAGCAAGAAATAAATGACTAAGGGAAAGAGGGATTAGAATAGGAAGTTGGGTGATCCTAGAAATGCCAGATATGGGGATTTTTTTTAATAGGGTCTTAGCAACATTACAAAACACAGCACCTCACTACAGTTGTCAGGAAGGTAAAAAATAACAGGGATTGCTCAACGAACTGGTGTGTTAGCATGCAGAAAGTTAGCTACTCTCTGGGACTCAGGTAGCTCCTGTCATGTCTGCTTCAATGGGCTCTTGTACCACAGAGATGTTGACTAGGTGGTCAAACACTCAAGTAAAATAATAACTATGCCAACTCTAAAGTCAATGAGAATGCTACCCTCCATAGGCTTTATGTTTGAATACTTGGTCTCCAGTTGGTGGAACTATTTTAGAAGGATGAAAAGGTATGGTCTTGTTCAAAAGAGGTATGGCAATAGAAGAGAGCTTGGAACTTTCAAAAGATTGACATTCCCAGTGTGCAATCTGCCTCCTGGTTTGGTTCAGGATGTGATCCCTCAGCTGCTACTCAAGCTGCCTAAAGCCCGCTACCTCCAATCTGCCACCATGAACTCGAAGTCTTCGAAACCATAAGCCCCAAATAAACTCTTCTATAAGCTGCCTTGGTTATAGTGTCTTATCACAGCAACAGGGGAGTGCACTGTGGTTTTCAACAATACCAGCTGACATGCGGTAGACAGCTCTTCTCCACTTCAAAATCTCACACAGAGGAAAATGAAAATTGATTGAACTGAATCTTGTCTCCTGAGCTTTCTTTGAACTTCTGAACTGTTTAGCCATCTAGGTTTTACATTTCAGTGTTTCTCTCCAGAAAACTGTGGCAGCTGGGTGCCATCACATTGCATTGGGTACGAACTGTGACTTCACAGTTGAATTTTCAAAATCTCTCTCAGCATATTTTATTTAGCTAAAATGAAAAGGCTACCAAGTTCACATGTATTCATGAGTCACACAACTCTATAATTTTCTTCTGAGTCCTGCCTGCTCTTTACTCTCTCAGTCAAGTTTAACTTCTTCCAGGACCCTACAAACACATAGTTAGGGCAACTGAACTCACAGAAGCACAGTCTCTTACATTGAATGAGTTTTCTTTGAATTTATGTGTATCTAACACAGCATTACAAGCTCTCTGGAAGACTAGAATGAGCCTTCTATTTAGGGTAACTAATTTATTGGCTGCTACTCACGGTGTGCAAATGAACGAGTGGGAGAGTTGTACATGTGACAATTCTGTTTTTACTTTATGTAAGTAGAATAATTGTTATTACTCATTCATGTATATATTTACTATACATGCATTGACTAACTATCCATGATGCCTGACACCTGGCAGATTGTGTGTGGTCTTTGAGGTACTGTAGCCATAAAGTGGAAACTGCACTGTATTCCTGATTTTTAAATGATGTAAGAGAGTGTTTATTTCCTTAAACTTTCCTTTATATATTTTAGCTTTCTAGGGATGATATGTAATTATTCCCTTTAAAAAATTTTCATTTTTTATATTATTTCAGGGTGGGTTAAAGAATATAATCAGAAAGTTACATTTCAATGAAAAGATTCAAAGTGGGCAAAGAATCAGTGTGTTTTATAGAAGCCCATTTGTTGATTTGTTCTTATCTTAAATACCAACTTTATGCATCTTTATCCTCACTTCATTTTTACTTTGAATTTTTTGCCTATTAGAAAACTCCAATTTCTTGAAATCTTGGCAAAAGGGTAAGAATAATAATTAAAAATTGATTCAACTCATTATACAAAATTGAGCTGGATAAAATCAGGGAAGCATTTTAATTACACAGGTCACAGCACACTGCTTGAGAAAGTCTCCACAAGACCATGTATCTAAATGCATGTACATAAACACATAGGTAAACACACACACCAAAAAAGTTAAGTCATATAATTTACTTTTCATTTCCAAAAACCTAAATACAAAGATTGAATCAATTTTTACAAAAATTTAAGGCAGAGTGTGTGATTTTAAATCATTTAAATTTAATATACATTATATTTACAAGTATATATTTTATATATTAAATATATAAGTGAGATATATCTTTTTCTTTTCTTGAATTTAGCAGTTAATATGATTGCACTTTTAAAAGTATGGCCTATAATAAATTGAAATAAAAGTATACATAATATGGGTAGCAATGCCAAGTTATTCTCCTCTCTGTGAGAAGCATGGTCTCACAGGTCTTTCTGTTCTCTGAAACAGCATTTTTAGGCATGCAAATGCTGGACCCACATATAATTGCAGAAAACAAAATTTCACATGGGTTGTGTAATGCAATCAAAATCACAGCAAGTAATAGATTCGAATCCCATTACTTATTCCATAGCTTATCTTCTTGCCTTAATAATTATATTATACCCTATTAGAGAAAGTGAGACTCACTGCTAAAAATACACCTACCATAGAAGTCTATCTTGCTTAGTTAATAACATTGTAGGGGAAAACATCAAGAAGTTGCACTATTTTGGTCTAAGATGTGGCTCAGTGGTTGAGTGCTTGAGTGCTTGTTTGATGTTCAAATGTGCATGCTCAGTACCCCCCAAAAAACAGAGTGAGGAGACAGATGTGGAGGAAAAGGAGAAGAATGAGAAGAGGTGGGCAGAAGTCGGGGATCAGGTCTGCAGGTGACCTGTATGTGATTGGTTGGGTTGGTTGATTTGGTTTAGTTTGGTTTGGTTTGGTTTGGTTTTGGTTTTTAACTATCAGAAGACAGACCTCAATAGCAAACGGGAAAAACTTAAACTGCATAAGAAAGGAGTGTGTAATGTTGAGAGCTGAAATACTCTGAGAATTTAAGGAGGAAACAAGGAAATACTCAGATACTCAAAAAAGATTGCCTGTTTTATATGTAGTTTGGGCATTTCACATGGATGATGCTTGCATACTTTGTCTAAAGAGAGTTATAAAATCCATGGACATTCATGATGACGTGACTTGTAGCTGCTGCCTGCTTTTTTTTCTCCAAAACATTTGATGACTATCCATTGAAAACATTATTCATGTCCATACCACCTAAAGAATTGAGTTTGGGATAAAATAGTGAATATTTTCACTGTGCAAAAACAACCAAACAAAAAAAAAAAAAAAACTGATGAAAATAAGATCGGGTGCCAACATGTCAAATGATGTTGCTGAAGATATATGCAAAATGTGTTCAGCAATGGTTTGTATCCTTATCTAAGATAATAAGTAAAATTCAACCAGCGATAACTCCATGTTAGGAGCAAGGAAGCTCTCATAAAAAAATAAATGATTCAGGGAGGCTTAGAAGGGACATAGAGATAGAGCAGTCATTAAGAGTGCTTGCTGTTCGTGCAGGGGACGAGAGATCGATTCCCATCACATACACAGTGGAGCGCAACAACGGATAACTACAGCTCCAAGAAATCTGATGAGCTCATTTGGTATCTGTAGGCAATGCATACACGCAGTACACATGCACACTTTAGGTCAAACACTCCTGCACATAAAATAAATATAAATAAACTGTTTGAGAGGAAATATTTAGAGTACTAGCAACATCTGAACACCTTTGAATCTCTTTTTTTTTAACTGGATATTTTCTTTATTTACATTTCAAATGTTATTCCCTTTCCTTGTTTCCCCTCCAAAAACCCCTATGCCCTCCCCCTCCCCCTGCTCACCAACCCACCCACTTCTGCTTTCTGGCCCTGGCATTCTCCCACCCTAGGTCATACAGCCTGCATAGGACAAAGGGCCTCTTCTCCCATTGATGCCTGACTAGGCCATCCTCTGCTGCATATGCAGCTGGAGCCATGAGTCCCATCATGTGTGCTCTTTGGTTGGTGGTTTAGTCCCTGGGAGCTCTGGGAGTACTGGCTAGTTCATATTGTTGTTCCTTCTATAGGACAGCAAACCCCTTCAGCATCTTGGGTCCTTCCTTTAGCTCCTTCATTGGGGATAGTGGGAAATTTTGTAGATAATCCAGAATTTGAGTTTGCTACTGTGACTGTACTATGGGTTAAAAATCTCAAAAATTTTAGGACACGTGAAATATTAGAAGTGCTAATAAGTTGATCATAAAATATGTATATGTAGCCTGCATAATGGTTTATACCTGCAATTCTAGCCTTTGAGAAACTGAAAACGGAGATCCAAGTCAGCCTGGGCTGTGTAGAAATCATGTTTCCAAATACAAAATCCAATAACAAACAAACAAAATATATGCTAACTTTGAAAGTCTTCCTGAATTTATCATTGTTTTTTCCACATGTTGTTTTCTTGGCTAGATAAGTACATCTCACTCAATCAATTACTAGATTTGTGGCTCAGTGAATTCTCATAATATCTAATAACAACTACCTTAAATTTTGGTATATAGTCCCTAGAGCTTTAACTATTTTATATCTGATATATTGTATATTAGACTAATTTTCACGGAACCAGGAAAAAAGCAATTATCAATTTAAATAGACATTGAATTTTTCCATTTTTTTAAAAAAAATCACATATAGATTACCTTAACAAGATAAACAGACTAATATTTATCACTTACTATACAAAACCCCAAAATATAAATGTAAAGTCTTAAATTTATCATCATTTGAGTACTTACACTTCCTTTATAGGAAAATAGAATATCTCATGGAAAAGTTCTCTCCCTATATTCCCTCTGGGCAACTGAACTCAAACGGGGTAAAGACATTATATATCTATCATAAGTAGGACATTCATGCCCCATAGGTTAATGCTTTGATTGTCCTTGCAATCCAAGACTTTTGGTAAACTGTGTCCTGATTTTAGTTTAATAAGACAGAAAACCTTCTTCATATGCCAGGAAGCGTTATCGAGAGGATCTCCCAGACGTCTGCGGCACTCCTGTTGGTAATCTCTCTGCTGCTTCAGAAACGTACCAATTAACATCATTCAAGTATATTTTGAGCACACATTCTGTTGTCTTCTCAGGTCAGCTGTTTTTATCATTGGAAATATTTCACAACTTTATTGAAATTATTATGAAAGAGCAGCTGAAAAATAAACAGGGATATCTGAGTAAATATTACTGTCATCAAATAAAAATTGTCTGCCCACGGGCAATATACTATAATATAATATAATGTAACTGCCAAAATGTACACCGAGATACTGAGCATCTCACCACTGGAAGCTGCCCATGACCACAGCAAGGCTAGACATTTTAAAAGTAGCAGAAAACAAATGGGAGATGTTCTAAATTTTAGATTATTAACAAATTGATGATGGAAAACACTTTAAGAACAAAGGAAGAACATAAAAATGAAGGCAGAAACCAAGTAAATTTCATATGACTGAAATAATAACAGTTATCAAAATTTCTTAGTTATAAATGCAGTTACATTTATAGGTACTAAGCTGTAGGTATTCCTAAAGGCATTGAATAAGTAAATCTAAATGGAAAATTATTTATTCATTATTTACATTTTGGTCCAAAATTTCCTAAATATTTAACTGAACCAATTATCATTGATGAAGGGAATTGGTTTACAGGAACATTATCTTAGACTAGTTCAAGCGTACAACGGACATAAATTCTGTGTCTGTCAAAATAATTCTCAGTGAAACTAAAGATGCATTATTTAATCTAAAAATCTTTACCATATCAATCGAGACAGTTAGAAGTCAAAACGAGATTAGTCAAAACACATCAGGGCATAGATAATTTGATGATTTTTTTCCCCATTGAACCAATAAAGCATAAAATTAATAGAATTCCCAAATTAGAAAATAATGAACAGAGTCTGAAGAGATGGCTCAGCAGGCACCAGCATGTACTACTCTTGAGTAGAGGACCTGAGTTGGGTTCCCAGGACTCATACAAATACCTGTTACCCAGGATCGAGGGTCAAGCTGTATATCTGGCCTCTGAACCTCTGCAGGCAATTGCACTCATATGTGAGTGAGTGTGTGTGTGTGTGTGTGTGTGCAAATGTAGATGTATGCATATGTACCTATCCCTAGATACACATGAATACAAATAATTAAAATAAAAACTTTAAAAATAGAAATAGAAACACATACCATGCATGTCCTTTGGAGTCTGTTATCTCCCTCAAGATGATATTTTCTAGTTTCATCAATTTGATTAATTAATTAAAGTGAAGATCTATTAGATTTAATTAATTTTGCATTCGTTTTTCTAAATCTATAGAACAGTGTTTCTTTAAAAAAAATTGAAGTTCCCTGAAAGGCTAAGAAGGAGCCCCATTACCAGGGTCAACTCTCCCCTGGTAAGGAGATTCTCTGAAAGGCGTGTTTCATTTTAGAAGTTGTGTAAATGTTGCTTTCTAATCCATGCAGTTATGTGGAAAACAGTTTATACTTTACACCATACAAAGTGTTTTATTTAGGACTTTCATTGCTGTGAAGAGACACAATGACCAAGGCACTCTTCTAACAGACATTTCATTGAAACTGGCTCACATTTTCAGAGATTTAAGCTATTATCACCATCGTGGGAACCATGGTGATATCCTCCAGGCAAACATGGTTCTAGAACTGCTGAGATTGCTGCATCTTGATCTGAAGGTAACGAGGCAGAGACTGGAATTCCACACTGGGCAGAGCTTGAGCACAGGAGACCCTAAAGCCTGTGACACACTTCTTCCAACAACGCCATACCTACTCCAACAAGGCCTTCTCTCCTAATAGTGCCATTCCCTACGGACCAAGCATTCAAACATATGTATTTATGGAGACAAACCTATTCAAACTACCACATAAAGTCTCAACTTTAAAAATACAGTCATATAGCAGTGAGCGGATAGTAACCATCAAATTACATCTCTGTAAATCTTTACATTGCTTTAATAATTTTTAATACAAAAAGACGAACATTGGTTTCATATAAAATATAATTTACACAATTACATCAATATCTACTACATTTATTCTAATTACATAGATTTGTATAACAAATCAACACAACTTCCTGGTGTTAAATTAACTCTAATATGTTATTCCAGAGTTCTATTGGATGGGAAGTTCTGTATCAAGTCACCTGGTCCTCTCTTCAAGGCCTCAGGAGACTGAAATCAGTTTAAGTAACATGGCTGGCAGAATTTGATCTATTGCGGTTTTAGGATTCTGGCTCCTGTGGAAACATACTGTCTCAAGATATATTGAAGACTATCTGTGTTTCTTAGCATTTCTGAATGTTCCATTTCTGACCTGTATCCTCTTTAAAGTAATCTCTCTACTTTAGCCAGCTGCTTCATCCAAGACAATCTCCTTTCTGTTTAATTTAGAGTTAAGTCTTCTGAGATGTTAGTTCTGCCTTTTAAACATCTTTATCTTCACCATGTAAAAAATAAAATTGGAACTAATGCGTCTGTATGTTTCCTCACATCTTTGGGGGAGACATGGGGTGTGAAAATCAGTAGAGTTTTCCCCATCTCCTTGTCTGTCCAGGTATTTAGAAAGCTGTTTTCATGATGAGTTCATGAAGATAATAATTACATCAAAGTTACTATTGTCAGTGGCACAGCTGGATTTTCTGTTAAAGGGGTCTAGAGACGATCATTAAAGCCTATCAATTATTAAGAAATGTAAAGGACTTGGGAGTTAAGATTAGTCCAGTACAATATTTTCCTAGTTTAAATGTCATTACTTGGTTGAGAGAAGCAGAACTAGATGATTTAACTGTCTAGTTACTTAGGTCTATAATGGAGTCTTCTAGATATTTGGCTATGCTTTACCCAGAACAACTGCCCTTTTACTGGTAAGCGCAGTATACCAGCAGCTATAGGATAGATCCCTACAATGCCATCTCTCAATCTATTGCTTCCAAGTCCCAGGTTCACCTTTTATGGCTGCACTGTTAAAGTGAAACTGAGCTCTTTGGCTGAGCCTTCTATTTTTCTTTCATCACCTTGGGCTGAGGTTTTGTCAATACAGTCTTCTGGAGAATCATTGCAGTAGGCTGAGGTATTGCTTTCGAGGTCTGACTTAGTCGCCCACCCCCACCCCATCTCTCTCCCTTCCTCTCTTCTCTTTTCCTTCTCTGCCCCCTCCTTTATCTTTCTATAGCACAGATGGTTTCTTCAGCACCAGAATCCCTGAAGTGTCTCCAGTATCCAGTTCCTGCAGAACAGAATAGCTGACAGACTCCAGAGGCCACGTGGGCTCCTTAGTCAGCTTTACTTAGTGCTCCAGATGGTAGATGTTCTACAAGTGCTGCTTGCTAGGCACTACAGTGCTGTTTAGTGGATGTGGCTGAAAGTACACTTTCTTCAGCATGGTCTCTATGCTAAAACCCTTAGCTAAGAGTCAAGGCGTCTTACATGGGAGTCCTGTTAGAACATTGGAGGTGGTAGCTATTTTATTGACATTCATTTGCCCTCCTATTTATCATTATTAACCAATAAACCATTGTTCTAACTTTCCACTAGAGCTAATAGTTCTCTATATTAAACACTACCATTCTAACTACTGGTAGTTTTCTTTGCTGGATACAATAGGATGTACTGTTATCTGGTGGCTAAAAAGATTCATATTGATCTCTCATCTGTCACACTGCCTCAAACTTTCACTGAACATCTATTAGGTAACGTATCTGTGTCAAATAATGAGGTTATAGAGCTAATAGCATATAAACAAGTTCTGTCCTTATCACTAACAAAGTTAAATACCATGTGAAAAACAATATACAGTTAAAACAGTCGGTTGAGTTCTGATAGAGGCATAGGACATACTGAATCGGAAGGAGAGGGGAGAATATTGTAGAAAGCTTACAATGAACCGTGTGGGAAACCATGTGGTAGGTTCACTAAACCTAAAATCAGAGGCAGATATTTTCAAAGAGGAATGTGAAGAAAGCTTGTTCTAGAAATATATTCTTGGATCTATTTTTTAGACACGAGAAGATTTCTCCTCTCTAGTTATGTTGGCTGCAATTTATAACAATCCTGAGAAGTCAGACAATTCTAAGTGTT
Organism: Mus pahari; assembly: GCF_900095145.1. Classification (NCBI taxonomy): domain Eukaryota; kingdom Metazoa; phylum Chordata; class Mammalia; order Rodentia; family Muridae; genus Mus; species Mus pahari. The sequence goes on along the minus strand of NC_034593.1, from coordinate 116,551,914 downwards.
TTCTCTAACCTATTTTCCTATGATTATAAAACAAAATCAATGTCTTTAATAGAATTACCTGTGCTGTGTTCTGTCACTTGCATAATTGTGTGTTATTCTTAGGATAACTATAGAAGGAAGAGTTTGCTCCAAGTTTCTTTTTAAAACTTTACTCCATACATAGAATTAGGTGTAATCTGAGGAAATGGCATTAAACGAATCCTCTAACGGATTTGATCCTTTGTACATCAAAGGCTCCTGTGCTCACGTATGAATCAATCATTAACAATCACTGCCTCATCTTCTTTAGTCCACAAATTTTTCTTCAGTTGTGAACCATGTCACAGTTTTTCGCTTTATGAGTCAGTCTCTAATAGAAGTCCCTCTGACATACCTCCGTTCAGGTCACCTTGGAGTGATTTCACAACCCTTAACCAACCATAGTGTAGATCAATGCGAGGATGATCAGATAAAAATAATCTGTTGACATGTGTGTCTGCAGATGAATGCTTTTCAAGTAGCCAATGGCCGGCTATAATTAAAAAATACTACATATGTCTTTTAATGCTTTTTATTTTTACTTTACACTTCTCTCTGGTCCAACACTTGAGGTGCTGTTTGTAATTTGGCATAAAGGCTTCTAAATACAAATGGATGTATCTTAAGTAGTAAATACTGTAGTAGGTACAATAGTTTACTTCAGATAACATGCAGAATAGGAATGCAATAACCCTGTCACAGACTTACAGATAAAAAACTAAGACAGAATGTGAAAAACTGGAATCTGAAAGCAAATTTCTCCCTTATAATTTTTATACAACAAATCTTGATCATATTCCTTTTCTCTACCAACTTTTCCCAGATTCTCTCCATCCCCTACCCACCCAGTATCATGTTCTGTTTCTCTTTAAAAAACAAACAAACAAACAAACAAAAAAACAAGAAGATGGACTCTGCTTTGTGTTGGCCAACTACTCCTGAGCATGGGCTTGGCCTGGAGGATGGTTGAGATGACCAGTGATACTCCATTAAAGAATACTGATTTTCCCTTCCCAAGAACCTATCATTTACAAAGAGCTTCCCAATTAGGGGAGGAATTTTGTGCCTACAGGACCTGAGTTCCATTCCCAGCACCCAGATAATGGCTTATAGCCATCTGTAACCCCATTGACAGGGGAAACAGTGTCCTCTTCTGGATTCTGCTGTCCCTGGGGAAATTGGAAATACATATATTCAGGCTAGTAACAGTACACATAAAATAAAATAAATAAATGTCTTTTGATCTCAGGCCTTTCTATTTTGATTTTCATTAAAACTTGTTAAAAGATCTTAAATAAGGAACATAACTCTCATGAAAGGTTATAGGTACAGAGACAAAATTTAGAGCTAAGATGAAAGGATGGACTATCCAGAGAGTACCCCATTCGGGAGTCCATCCCATCATCAGCCACCAAACCTAGATACTAATGCTCATGCCAGCAAGATACTGCTGAAGGGACCCTGATATTGCGGCCTCTTGTGAGGCTATGCCAGTGCCTGGTAAACACCGAAATGGATGCTCACAGCCAGCTACTGGATGGAACACAGGGTCCCCAATGGAGGAACTAGAGAAAGAACCCAAGTACCTGAAGGGGGCTGCAACCCTGTAGGTGGAACAACAACAGGAACTAACCAGTACCCCCGGGGTTTGTGTTTCTAGCTGCATATGTAGCAGAAGATGACCTAATCGGCCATCAGTGGGAATAGAGGCTCCTTGGTCTTCCAAACTCTATATGACCTAGCACAAGGCAAGGCCTGGGCCAAGTAGTGGGAGTGGGTGGGTAGGGGAACAGAGGTGGGGGGAGGGGTATGGGAAACTTTCGGGATAGCATTTGAAATGTAAATAAAGAAAATAATAATAATAATAATAAAAAAAGATCTTGATATACTTCTCAGTACCGAAGTAAAGACTATATGCTACACTTGTCATTGAAAACTGGAGAATCAGCCAGCAGCAGACAGCTAGGACTAATGTGGAATGAGAAGAGTTTCTTATTAGAATGTGGTCATGTTTTGCTGCCCACTGAAACCACAGAGCCTAGTCTCTTCTGTGTCAGGAACATATTCTCTCTCTCTCTCTCTCTCTCTCTCTCTCTCTCTCTCTCTCTCTCTCTCTCTCTCTCTCTCTCTCTCTCTCTCTCTCTCTCTCTCTCTCTCTCTCTCTCTCTCTCTCTCTCTCTCTCTCTCTCTCTCTCTCCTTCCCTCCTGCACTGTGCTGAGTGAGTGAGTGTGTGTGTGTGTGTGTGTGTGTGTGTGTGTGTGTGTGTGTGTGTTTAACTTCTGGCAAAGAGTCAGTTGTACTTTCTCAGGGTGATAGCTGATAGCATATATAATCTGGGATTTTTTTTTTTTATGGGGCAGCTGTGGATATTTTTCTTCTCGTTTTGGGCTATATCCCAGGCAATTGCTTTCAACAAGTCTCCTAATAGTTATTTCTAAAGACACAGAAAATATTAATTTTTAAGCTTTCATTTGCTCCACATTACCCTTGGCACAGAAAGCAATGGGAAACATACTTTCAAAAGTATCTTAAGTGTGAGCTCAAGCTGGAAACTCTTAATCCTGATCCATTAGGAAAAAATGGGAATGATTTAGGGGGCGCAGATCAACACCTAAGGAACACACAACCTGAAGGAGAGATCGAGAATGATATGAAAGATGGGGAGGTAAATGGATGGTTTTCTGAAAAGAGTCCTGGGGCTAGGGTAAGGCATGATCAAAGGGGAGCAGAGCTAATGGCTTTAAAGCCCCTGGTAAATTAATGAGAGTGCTGGTCTAGGTCCCCTCATAAATAGCTATGTCAACTACCTAGACTTGTCCTGCCTTCCCTCCCAGCCAGAAAACAAGACTCAAACTCTGATGTGGGTCAACAATATTGGGTGATTTACAATATAACTCTTTTCTCGGTGTGTTTATTTTTTTTTTCTTTTCCACAGCATAAAGTACAATGTATTTTGTCTGCATCTATTCTTTTAATATTCTGTATTTGGTCATTTACTATTCTACTTCGTATGGAGTCCTGCATGGTGTTCACTGGTTTTGCTTTTAATCAGTTTAGCTATCACATGTTCTAACCAGGTGATCACAGTCAATGCCATCAAAATTCTGGTTCCACTCTCTTTCTTTTTCTTGGATACTTTTCTTTTTTAATTTTAATTTTTTTTTATTTATTTACGTTCCAGTCATTGCCCCCTCCCCCTTGGTCCTCCCTCCCACAGTTCCTTATCCCATATCATTCTCTTCCTTGCCTCAAGTCTCTCCAGGATTAAGCTCATCTTCTCCCACTGAGGCCAGACCAGGCAGACCTTTGCTATATTATATATGTTCCAGGGGCCTCAGACCAGTCATGTATGCTCCTGGTTGGTGGCCCAGTCTCTGGGACATCCCTGGGATCTGGGTTAGCTGAAACTGCTGGTCTCTCTCCTCTTCAGCTTCTTCAATGCTTCCCCTAATTCAACCACAGGGGTCCCTGACTTCAGGTCAATGGTTGAGTGTAAGGATCTGCCTCTGTCTCTGTCAGCTGCTGGTAGGGCCTCTCAGGGGACAGCCATGCCAGGCTCCTGTCTGTAAGCACATCATAGCATCAGTAACAGTGCCAGGCCTTGGTGCCTTGCCATGAGATGGATCTTAAGTTGGGATGGTCATTGGACTGCTTTTCCTTCAGTCTCTTCTCCATTTTTGTCCCTGTAGTTATTTTAGATGGGAACAATTCTGGGTCAGAGTTTGACTGTGGGTTAATAACCTAGTCCTTCTACTTGAGGCCCTGTCTATCTACTGGAGGTGGAGTCTGAGTTCCCTCTCCCCAGTGTTGGGCCTTTTGGTTAAGGTCAAGCCCACTGAGTCATCAGAGTCTCTCACCTCCAAGGTCTCTGGTACTTTCTAGAACCTATTTCCATCCATTCTCTTGACTCTCTGGGCTTCTCTCCTCTCTCTCTCTCTCTCTCTCTCTCTCTCTCTCTCTCTCTCTCTCTCTCTCTCTCTCTCTCTCTCTCTCCCAGTACCTGATCTTATTTCCCTTTTCCCATCCTCCTCCCCTCTTCCACCCACATCCCTCTCCCTCCCGTTGCCTCCCGTGATTATTTTTCACCCTTCTAAGTGGTAATGAAGCATCTTCACTTGGGCCTTTCTGCTTGTTACACTTCTTACAGTCTGGGGACTGTATCTTGGGTATTCTGTAATTTTTGGCTAATATCCACTTATAAGTGTGCACATACAATCCATGTCTTTTTTGGGTCTGAGTTACCTCATTCGGGATGATATTTTCTAGTTCCACCCATTTGCCTGAAAAATCCATAATGTACTCATTTTTCATAGCTAAATAGCATCACATTGTGCAAATTAACCACATTATTCTGTAGCCATTCTTCAGTTGAAGGACATGTGTGTTGTTTCCAGCTGCTATGAACGTGGTGGATCACATGCCCTTGTGGTATGGTGGAGCATCTTTCAGTATACGCCCAAGAGTGGTATAGCTGGGTCTTCAAGTAGAACTATTACCAATTTTCTGAAGAACCACCATATTGATTTCCAGAATGGTTGTACCAGTTTGCAATCCTAACAGCAATGGAGAAGTGGTCCTTTTCCTCCACATTCAATATTTATAAAATACATTTTTAGAATGGCTATCCTACTAGAGAACAAACATGAACAAAAATATATATGAAAATAATGTCATTAGTCAAATGAATTTTTATTTCATCTAAACTATGGTCATTATTAGTTTTTATATTTATTTATTATCTTATGTTAATGAATATTTGCCTGTATGTGTGTGTGTGTCTATGTGTGTATATATGTGAGTGTGTACATAGGGTGTGCATGTGTGTCTCTGTGGTGTGTGTGTGTGTGTGTGTGTGTGTGTGTGTGTGTGTTATGCATGCCTGGTATCTGTGAAGGTCAGATGAGGGCCTCAAATTCACTGAGACTGGAGTTACAGACAGTTTTGAGCTGTGAGTCAAACCCAAATCCTTTGCAAAAGCAATAATATTAAACCATTAAGCCAACTCTCCAGCCTGAACACCATCATGTTATGCAATCTTGTTTGAGAGCACTGGTCATTTCTACCAGAAATTAACTTAGGTAAATAAATTGAGTAATAATATCTTGTCTATAGTTTTGTGCCCTCAGCTATATCTCCTAAAAAAATTAAAATGTCAGTTGAAGATATAAACTTTTTCTATAATATAAATTAATTTTTAAAGAAGAGTTAAACTAATGACTCCTTTAGACAGGAAAAAGGCTCCAAAAATGATGCATTGTTTCTTCATTTTCTCCTATAACATAAATTCATTCAATTTGCATCATTTTTCAGCATCTAAACTCATGCAAATGATGGTTTTGTTTAGGTTATCATATTTATTATCAATAGGTCATAATACTTACATTGGAATATCAAATTCATTTAAATTTTAAGATGTTTTGCTTTAATTTATTGGGCAGTTAATTAATTTACTTAAAAAGAAGGAACTTGGTATTGAGCACACAGACAGACCCACTGCAAATGTAACCTCCAATTAACTCTCTACGACTCTTAAGATGCCAAAGGTTCATAGACGTATTTAAGTTACAGCAACTTAACTTATTCAAACTGATCAGTATAAGTAAGACAGTCCACGGAGTTCTTCTATGTGATAAAGTTGAACTTCTAATTTAAATTCACTCAAGTCTGGTTGCCTGAGAATTCTCCAGGAGTCAAGAAGTTAGAAATCTGTTTGACAGGTGCTAAGGGGACTGCTGCACATTCCCTTATGACCACACATTGGTTATCAGAATGAACCCTGATATTAAACTGATAAGCTGTGGAGAGCCTTAGTGAAAATGTTCATTAAACTAAGATTGTAAGAGCTCGAGGTGGCAAATGGTTCCAAGGAAGCATCGTCTTCTGGACACATTAGGGCTGATGCATGTATGAAGTGATGAAGATGGTTCATGTACAGGCGTATGGTGTGCATGTGTGTCTCTGTGGTGTGTGTGTGTGTGTGTGTGTGTGTGTGTGAAAAGGCATGCCGGACCTGTACAGGTACAAGTCAGAGGAAATCCCAGAACAGAGAAAAGGAAGAGGATACACACACACACACACACACACACACACACACACACACACCTCCAACCAAGAAGCTACTTGCAATTGATTCCTGCTGGAGGGAGAAAGCAACATTTCTCCAATAGAGTGTCACTGGCTGTATCAACCACACTCCAGAACTGGCCCCATGCCCAAGAGTAGCTGGCTAACACAAAACAGACTCCACTCCACGCATTCTTCTGTGCTTTCTCTCTTGCTTTGTTTTGTTTTGTTTTGTTTTGTTTTGTTTTGTTTTGTTTTTGTCTTATTGGGTTATTTGTTGTTACTGTTGTTAGGTTGGTTGGTTTTATGTTTGTTTTGTTGTCATTGTTGTTGTTGTTTTTTAGAGAAATAAAATAAAGTTGGGTGAGTGGAGGTGGGGAGAGCAGGAAAGGAACTGGAGGAGGGGAAAGACTACAATCAAAGTATACTGTATGAAAATTGTTTAAAATAAGCGTGAACAAAGAAGTTCATTCAGCTAAAATATTTAAATGTATTAGCTAATTCAAATAATATAAGCATCAGTCCTTCCATTGTTTATTTTGCAATAGAAATTACCATAAAAATATAAACTAGGGTGTTATCCAGTAAAAAAATCATCACAAATAATGTATCCACTTATCAAAACCAGCCTTTCCTTGCCAGTTGTGATCATTGTGGCATTCCATTTCATATCCACAAATCTGAACCAGTTCACTGAACACAGTAGGCATTTACAACTCGGGAAGGTGTCTTGAAACCATATTTTTCCTAAATATAAAAGGTGTCAATCCTTTTTCCTCTCTCTCTCTCTCTCTCTCTCTCTCTCTCTCTCTCTCTCTCTCTCTCT
>NC_034593.1:116542078-116544955 GCF_900095145.1 Mus pahari | reverse complement strand
CACACACACACACACACACACACACACACACACACACACACACATCTAAATTGACATATTCTCCAAAATAATCCACTTCAAAACAACAGTAACAACTCATTTCAATCAATTACAGACAGGACTGTAAATTAAATTCCTATTTAATTTACAGTCAAAATTCCAGAAAAGAAAAGCATTTATTTCCTGAATTGCTGGAAGTTTACTAGACCAAGTAGAACACAGAAGGGTTTCATGAGCAAAACACATATTTCCCTTACTGTATAGCTTCACTGGGGACAACCTCATAGAAGGGTTTGAATTTGAATACTACCATGGAAAATGTACAGCTTGGAAATTGCCTTTCAAATAACCTGCAGTGATACAGTCACCTTAGATTAAAGCCTATCTTTGTTTCTCCCCTAAGTCATATGCCTTCATGATTCTGACTTGAAGTGAACATATGTGAAGTTATTTGAATTAGAAGTATGATCTAATACCCGAATACAAGATCTGATGCTACCAAGCACAGCATGTTAATCCCTTTTGTGATATTCACTCCCTTAGTGGCCTAAGGCAAAAGTCTTTGTCTAGGTTTCAAAGAAATATAAAAGTACGTGGAAATGTGGAAATGGCATGCACCCTCCCAAGCTCTCTACCTCAATCAAAGCGAGAAACTTCCTTGAGATTCAGTTCACGTTCATTCGAAAGGAAACTTAGAAGTGGTGTCTGTAGGCAAATGAAATTCTTGAAGCCTTCTTCTCACCTGAGTATATGTGAAACCCTCCCAAGCAGCTCCAGGCAAGTTGAGGAAAGATTCTCAAGGAGACACTGACCCCTGGAGGCAGAGAGGTCTGCCTTTTGAACAGATCTTGTCTATTGCAATTTCAGAGAAGCTAAATAATAGACTGACAAGGAGGAGAGATGAGATCTGTGGCCAATCCCATTGCATACCCATTCTTCCTGTCCCCAACCCCTTTCTCCTGTATCCTCTCAAATATTTGTAGAGACATATCAAGGTCACAAATGCTGGATCACAGATTTGTCTGAAACCATACACCACAGTGGTTAAGCTAAGATTGCTTCTTTTACCCCTGTCTTGGAGCAGAAGTGGGTGTTGCTCAACACTAAGCAAAAGATGATGGAAAAACATTAAAAGAAAAAATAATTAATAATGTTATTTATTATATTTTACAAAGGTTAATAAATTGCATGAAGGCCCAAAATTAGCAGAAGCAAGAAAGTTAATTGAAGATCCATCAGAAATTTTATGGATGAAATAAAAGGTTTAAAACATTCAGACTCCAATGAAAATCAAAAAAGAGTACTGTGTGACAAGTCTCAGTTACAGGTTTTTTTAATGCCAACCCCCAACCTCAATCCCTGCATCATCATTTTTGGGTGACTTTATGCTTTTATTCATAAAGTTCTATAAACATCATTGACTTTATACAATAAAGATGGAAACGATGTAGCTTGCCCTGTATCCTAGTTAATTTACTGTGTCTGAAATAAACACCATGAACAAAAAAGCAACTCTGGGGAGCAAAGGGTTTATTCAGTTTGCATCATCATGGAGGTAAGCCAGGCCTGAAGCTCAAGGCAGGAACTGGAGGCAGGGCCAGAAGCAGAGGCAGTGATAGACTGCTGCTTCCTGAACAACTCTCCATGGCTTGCTCAGTTTGTTTCTTTATACAACTCAGGATTTCTTGTATAGGAGTGGTGCTATCTATAGAGGGCAGTTCCCTCCCAAATCAATCATCAATCAAGAAAATGTGACACATCGATGGCCACGGGACAACCTGATGAAGACATGTTTTTAACTGTTATTCTCCCTTCCCTGATATGTCCAATTGAAAAACAAAACAAAAATAAAATCTTATATCCTCTGTGACTGACACCTTTAGGCAAAAGGTTGTCTACATGAGCAGTCTTGAACCTCCATGAGATTTCTTTCCTCCAACAATGGCACAAAGCAAAATAATTTAAGACACTGAAAAGTGCTAAAGGACATTGTTCCTAGAAAAACATGGCTCAAGCATTTGATGGATTATTGTAATGGCAATGAATGTTTCATGTGAAAGAGGATTTGGTTTTAATTACGATCATTAACTTTTGGCAGATGTACTAGAGAAGGCCAGGTAGGCACATTTTTCTCCAATAATTCAGCAAAAAAATATTTACTCTCACCACCAAAAACCAAAGAGCATGAATTAGGAGGAAAAGCAATGCTACCTGAAATGGCTCACATCATCTACTCAACGTGCTATGTCATATTTGCTTAAGGAGTTCTACATTACTTTGTTGTATTAGTTTCCACATGGGTGCTTGTCCATTGAATACCTATGTTTAGTACTATAACATCAGAAAATAAACAGCAAAAGAAAGACATTCAAATTTACTCAAGGCTTTACTAGAGCCTACCATGCTTTCTTTACATCTACATTCTGCTCCTATAGAAAACGATCTTTAAACTGGGAAACAGAGAAACTTTCAGATTCTCATCGCCTTTTATACATCTCTAAGATCTTACCTCAAAACCTTAAGTTTATCTTAACGTTCCTATACCTTTAGTTTCTCTGCCCTGCAATCTAAATTAGTCTCACTTGATGCATCTCATGTTTTGATCTGATGACAAAAGTAATTATAACTGATCATTGATACAAATAATATGGTCATAAAAAATTTTAAAGCAAAGTTCATTACAAAGAAAAATAATCTTGCTGGCATGAGCATTAGTATCTAGGTTTGGTGGCTGATGATGGGATGGACTCCCGAATGGGGTAGTCTCTGGATAGTCCATCCTTTGATCTTAGCTCTAAATTTTGTCTCTGTACCTATATCCTTTCATGAGTATTTTGTTCCTTATTCTAAGGAGGAATGAAGTATCCACACGAAGGT
>NC_034593.1:116518748-116540888 GCF_900095145.1 Mus pahari | reverse complement strand
ATAGGGAACTTTCGGGATAGCATTTGAAATGTAAATAAAGAAAATTTAAAAAATTAAAAAAATAAAGCCCATATGTTAAAGAAAAAAGAAAAAACAAAGAAAAATAATAATTTCATCACCAAAGATATCTGCTTTTAGCATTTTAGCTTATTATTTGGCTTAGTTGTGCATATAATCTATATTTATTTCCATAATTTTTGTTGTCACATAATGTAAGTCTGTTGTAAACTTCTGTTTTGTGTTGCTTCTGTGTTTTTAATCATCTCGTTTTTATTGTTTGAGTATCTCATACATGCGTATAATGTGATTTGCCTAATCTACCCCCTTTTCGCTTTTCTCCTATTCTTCCATTTTCCTTCAACTTTACTTACTCTATTAAAAAACAAACAAACAAACAAAAACATTTAATTTCATTTAGTGTCCCCTGTATGAGCCCTTGAGGATACTATATACTGGAGCATAGTAGAGTCTCACTGAACATAGACCTGAAGAAAACTGACTCACCCTGTCTCGGCAGCCATCAGTTGCTAAGAGTTCCTCAGATGATGCTGGAATTTCATATGGTCATCCCTTATTCTTGTTAGGATTCTGAAGGACTTGATCTTATGCAAGTCTTGGGAATGTGGTCTTAACCACTGGAAGCCCATGTGAAGGCACTGTCATTTTTAGTAACTACAACTGTTCTTCTGCAGATATACTTGTACTTCTGGATCTTTCAATATTTTGACTAGCTCTTCAATGATGATTATTGAGTACAGCAGAAGAGAAACTATGGTATAGATGTTCCATTTAGAGCTGAGCACCCTATGATCTCAGATTCTCTGCATACTGACCAGTGGTTGCTCTCTATATTAACCAGTATATACATCAAAAACACTGTAATGAGAGTTTGAAGAAGCACAAGTATATGAGTATAAGGTAAGAGTTCCAGTACGGTTTATTACTATATCCGTTTAGCAAAATAATGACACTAATTTCTGCCCTAGGACCTCAGATCTAGGCAACTATGGAGTTTTAGTCTGATTATATTCTCAGTCATGGTTTCTGTCCTGTGGAACATGCATAAAATCCAATCAGGTCATGATTGTTTGTTACCATAATATCTGTGCTACTATTGTATCAAGAGCATAAATTGCCATGGAAGTGGTTATTTTAACTTTCAGGGTTAATAGCTAAGTAAGAGTGTAGTTCACTTGTTTCTCCTGGTTGCACATATAGAGACATCCAGCACTATGAAAGCCAGCCAATAGGGATGGAGTTTCCAGAACCCTGCATCAATGCTCTATGTTAGTAAAGTTCCTCCCTAACTCTCATCTTTGTGTTTTACTTTCTATGTCTGATTATTTTGATTACCGGGACAGAGAATAAAGGGTATAATTTCTAAAATTTATTTTGCTAGAATACAATTTCTATTTTAAGCATGTATCTGAACGCTTTAGAACATTTTTAGTCATAAGCTTAGAATAATAATTTAGCCTAATTCAAATGCACACTATGCAAACTTTTATATATATGTCTTTTGATTTCTTTACTTTTCAACTCACAGAGAATACTTTCCCATGAGTCCTGGGTGAGAATCTGAAATGAAAATAACTTTTCTCTTAATAACATGTCCCAGCACAGTTCCATTACAGAGACAACTTCAACGGTGGCTCGTTAGGTTCCTGTATAAGCATCTTCCATGTGGCTCATTCAGGAACTCTATGCAGCAGCCTTCGTCCTTGGGCTTCCTGTATCTCTCAGTTCTTCAGTTTTGATTTCCTCTGCTGAATTGATTTCAAGCATACATTTCTTTAAGTAACTGAAAAAAAACCCTCTGACTTTGAATTCCTCTAGAGTGCCAAGCATATTAGAAGAAGCTATTGCCTCCAATATTATTGGATATGTTGGGGCCATGTATCCATCTGTGACTCTATTCATGATTTGGAACTTGAATTGGTTGGCTATCTGTTAATTTGGAATGCAAACTGTTGGGCAGAGATTGAGTTGGTCTTCTAAAAGCACATGGAATTTAAGATAGGAAGATACATTTGGAAAGAAAAATTAAGAGATATTTGTAGGCAGTTTAAATATTGAATGTCTGGAGCTTTTATATTTGCATGTATAGTTTCATGCTTAGTGACTAAAGACAAAAATATTTATGATCTTGGTCTTTTAATTTTAGACCTCAATAGTGTCAGCATCCAAATGCTGCAGCCCAAGTGTTTTGACTTCCCTGTAGAGTTAGAACCCATGAGCATTGTCTGTGCAATCCACCAGGACCCTTAAATCCGTGTGCTCTGGATTTGTAACGCTACAATGTTGAGTTTCTTCTGATTGGAAAGTAAAAGAAGTAGCAGAGAAAGTTAATATCTTACTCCAGATCTAAGCTCAACCTGATAGTTACATTCTCATCCTTAATTGTACCTGAGGTAAAAAGTTCAGTTATTTAATCCTTCAAGAATCAATATTGCCGGCCTTTAAGATATATTGATTTGAAGGTAGGAAAGGGAACAGGGAGGGGAAGAGGGAAACATGATCAGGTATTGGGTCGGGGGTAAGGACTGAAGCCCCGAGGGCCAGAAGAATGGAAACAGGCAACATCGGGAGGTAGGATGTGGTGCTGGTGGTGGTGGGGAACCCTACAGAATGTACCAGAGCCTGGGAGGTGAGAGACTCTCAGGACTCAAAGAAAGGGATCTTAGATGAAATGCCCTACAGTGGGGAGAGGGAACTTGTGGAGCCTGCCTCCAGCAGGATGACAGGACATAAAGTGAGAGAGGGGTTACCATCCCAGATAAAACTCTGACCCATAATTGTTCCTGTCTGAAAGAATTGCAGAGGCAAAAATGGAGAAGAGCCTGAGGAAAAGGAGGTCCAGCAACAAACCCAAAGTGGGATCCAGATCAAGGGGAGGCCCCAAGGCCTGACACTATTACTGAGGTTATGGAGTGCTCACACAATGAAGCCTATCATGACTGTACTCTGAAAGATCGACCCAACAAGCAGCTTATAGAATCAGATGCAGATATTTACACTCAACCAATGGACAGAAGCTTCTGACCCCTCTGGTCGAATTAGGGGAAAGCTGGAAGAGGCTGAGGAGGAGAGCGACCCTGTAGGAGAACCACTAGTCTCAACCTGGACCCCCAAGATCTCTCAGATACTGAGCCACCAACCAGGCAGCATACACCAGCTGATATGAGGCCCCCAACACATATACAGCAGAGGACTGCTGGGTCTGGACTCAGTCAGAGAAGATTCATCTAATCCTCAAGAGGCTGGAGGCCCCAGGGAGGGGGAGGTCTGGTGGAGCAGGGGTAGGTTGGGGGTACATACTCATGGAGATGGAGGGGTGGGGGAGGAGATATGGGATGAGGAACAGTCAGAGGGTGGATTGGGAGGAAGATAAAATCTGGAGTGTAAACCAAAATAAATAAATAAATAAATTTATTTATTTATTTAAAAAAGAAATGAAATAATGCAAATATAGAGCTCACCTTCTTATCAATCTAGAAGCTAAGAGTAGGGGAGAATTGTTTTCCCTAAGATCTAAAATACTGTGACTTGACAAAAATAATGAGGTTGTGGACAAAGAAAGAAAGGTTTGTGCTAATTAGACAGTGTAGCTAAATATATATCAGAGTTGTTTCAAGAAGGAATTCTTTGTTACATGTTACCGTGCTGCGATTAGAAAACAGAGAAGCCACAAAGATACAGACAACTATGGAAGTAGAACGTAGTAGTAACTTTGGGCAGAAACTACTTATTGGAGAAAAGACTTGTTTTGACAAACAGTTTCAAAGAGCTCATTCTTTGGATCATCCAGGTCATGACCGAACTGCTCATTCACAGTAGTATGAGCATGAGGTGGAGACTGTGCATAGGGTGAAGGACCAAGAGGCAGAAAGAGCCTCAGAACCAGGTATGTGCTATCATCCTCTTCAGCCTGTATCTAGTAACCCACTTGCAATGCCTAAAGCTTCCACAGCCTGACAATATATCACCTTCAGCTGGGAAGCTGGAGCTTGAAATAACATTCTCTAGAAGGGCATTCAAGCCGTAGCACAAAGTAAGATGGATGCTCTAAGATATTCAGTTCATTGGCTATTTGGGGAATAGTCACTGAATGGCAAGGATCCAGATGGTGTCACCTGTGTGAATTAAAGCAATAGAAAGAAACTTTGAATGGTATAGAGAAATGAGAGAAATGAGACAAAGGCTTTGAGTCTGAAAATAGAACACAAAAGTAACTCCAACGGAAAAAAATCATGAGGATGTCTTCATAGCCAATGTAGCTGTTGATTTCTCTTCAAAGGTTATAACTCTTCTGTCCTAACCTCATTCTAGCTGCTTACAAAGTAAGATCTTTGAAATCTTAAATTGGTGTGCCAAAACCACACTGTTCCACATTCTTCTTCTTAGGTGTTCTGACAAGAATGCTAGAATTTGCAATAAGTTTTCCTTAAATGAAAAGAAGCGAACCACTTGTAACTCAAAAGGCATGCATAAGAGATTATGAGAGGTGCTCTAAGGAGGTTACAGCTGTGACATCTCAGGGGTTTTCTTCCACAGTATCTCCTGCAGTAGATGTCTTGCTGTCATTACTAACCATTATTCAAATATCAATACTGATGGCCTAGGAAACAAACAATAAGTCAGGCTCACAAAAGAGCCATTCGCCTATCCTTGGTTTGAGTCCCAAAGAATCCAATCAGTTTTTGGCTTTGATCTCTCTTAAAACATCTAAGTTCTAGACAACATGGGGAGCATCCTCAGGGAGAACACAAATATCCTCGTTCACATTTTCACAACATGTTGTGGTTTGTAATACGGTTCTTTAATAAATAGGTCTTTAGAACTCTGAGATAACTCTCCCCCCCCCCTGCCCATCCACTACTTCCATGGACTGAGAATCAGATCTGCATATAGAGGCCATAGAAGTAGAGAAATGAAAGTAAGCAGAGCAAATATACTGTCCCCCGCATTTACAGTGCTGAATGCTGTGCAGGTGTAAATGTGTGGCTTTAGAGCACAGATGAATTCTACTACAGTGAGTAGGCAAGTTGGGCTATAATTGTCAATGCAGGCATTCAGTGGGGAAAGACACTTGCTGCCAAAGCTAATGACCAGGTTCTATCTCCATAACCCACATGGGAGAAAGAATTGACTTCTACAAGTTGTCCTGAGACTTCTAATGGGTGCTATGGCATCAGTGCATGTACACACACACACACATACATACACACACACACACACACACACACACACACACAAACTGTGAGTGATCCATCATGATAGCAGTGTTAAAAGTGATGACATCAAGAACAGAAAGGTGATAGGAATAGTTTCACCAGGTTCTCCCTGTCTAGCAACAACTGGTGGTTCCTCCATCTTCCCCACCTATACTCTGCCCTTCAGCCACACCTCTTCCCTGTTCCCCAGTTCATTTTAGTTCTTCCAGTTAATCAAGACAGTGAGGTTGTTGGAATTTTTTCACAACCAGTTGTCTGAAACCACATGAATAAGATCCAAAACTTCCCAAACATTGTAAAGACAGGGTGGTCCATACTGAACAATAGTTCCACCATTCACTTTGTCACAGCTATCCAACTTATGCATTGGAGCATCTTTAACACTTTCTAGTTTGAGAATATCAGTGGAGCACTGGGTACAGGATGTCAAATTTTTAAATATCTGTTTTTTTACTCTTTTCTTTTATCTTGAATAACAACACTTTTATATTCTAGGCACTATGATTTTTTAATGTATTTTAATATATACATGGAACTTAAAATTGCAACAGGAGGTAAAAATAATGAATGGAGACTATATACCTATAACCTAATTTAACAAGATCATAGCAAATATTTTAAAATGACCGTTTATACCTTTAGTTTAAAGAAAAAAATAGATATACTTATGACTTTGTAGAAGAGTTCTGAAGGGAAAGCATGCAATCTTTTCCACTCTTCGAATTCTTGAAAAATCCCCTCAAGAAAGTCACATTAAAGCCACAGTGGTCATCTTATGTATTGCTGAACACAAACTATGAACAAGATCTAAATATTCACATTTTTATAGCTTTGTCACTGCAAAAATCAGATTTGCCATTAATTCAATAGCAGGCATCCAAGCCATCATTCCATCTGAGTAAAATAATCAGTTGCCTTTTTTTTTTTTTAATAGATTTGATATGATAACTACGTCCTGAGCAAATCCTCTGGACAAACGCTGAGTGACATGATCCAGCAAATTATAATCAATAGGGGTTTATTTAATAAATCATTTGGTTCAGAGAGTAGAGCCCCGGGCAGAGCAGCGTCATGAATCCTGTGTGACCTCCCTTCATGCCGTGACTCGCTTTGCCAATTGGAAAAATCAGTTAACCTCTCCGTGCTACAGTTCATCCATCTATGAACTGAGGAGAGTAACATTTGCCACCAAGCTCTCTGGTCCTCTGTGGAGGTTAATGAGCTTCAGAGTTTATAAAGTGCTTTTTTTTTCTACAGACATGGGAAGCCTGTAACAGTGCTCAGTACCATGCACCTGTGATTTTTTTTCTTATAGCTCCAACAAAATATTACAAAAAAAAGACATTACAAAATACATGCTAAAATACTCCCAGTAGCTTCTTCCTGTGTTTATCATATCAGAAGATGATGAAAAGTTTCTTAGCCACAGCTCTGTACTGGGCACACATTGCTCACAGGAGTTATATCTGGGCCATTTGGGACCATGGTTCTTGTATGTTGCACAGTTCTTCCAAACTTAGCTTCAAGTATTTGTATTCTAATCAGTTTTTCAAGGCAGTGTCTTCTCCTCTCTCAGTTTTAAGAGCTGAATATTAATTGGAAAATGAAAAGTCCTTCCATGGGGTTAATTTGTCTGCTACTTAATGCCGCATGGGGGGGGGGGAGAGGACTTGAGTGAGACCTACAGAAGGAAGATTTGATGCAAGTTGGAAAGCTGCCCCCCCCCCCCCCCCCGTTTGCCTCTGCTGCAACAATTGTATCAGAGCTCTGATGAAGCTCAAAAGGGAAACTTTAACAGCATGGTTTTGTCAGGATCCTGGAGTTTAGACAGAATCCTAAAGTGTTATATTTTACTGATTTAATTAATTGTATGCTTTAGATATCATTCCAAACTTGACTGATCAAAATATCACATAATATTCTTGCACTAAGGAGTCTAGAATAGGACTTCAGCGGTTTCCAGGGTGCTCACTCATTTCATTGATTCATCTTAAACCATAGTTCATTGCTTCATCTTAGCATTAAGTATTTAGTGCAGCATATTACAATAATATATATATATATCAAAACATCCTTTTCACATTCCTATTATTTTTATTTCCAACACAAAATAAAGATAAAGCAGGAAAAATTAAAGTTATGAGCATCTTGCTGTTTCCATAAGAAATTATTCAAAAATGCTTTCTTGGTTTTTTCTTGATAATTGAAATCAGAGAAATTGTTATATTTTTCATCTGTAATAGATACACACAAAGTCATTATCACCTAATTTTTTTTTTAAATCCAGAGTAAGTCTGATAATTTTTCAACACTGCCTAGCCACATTTTGTTCCTGGTGGAAGATACGGTTTTTTTGTTTCCCAAAACTCAAGCCTCCGATAAAGGTAATTAGCTTTCCAGGATTATCTCCAGTCCAGCCCTCACAGCCTTCTATGTTCTCCCTTGAGCAACAGCCTGCCTAACAGCCACAGGTTCACAAGCACACCTGTGGCGAAACTTAACCTGAATAGCCTTGGAAATGCAGGCTCAGGCCCCAGATGTACATAAGCAGCCAAAGTTTTATACAGGCTTTCTTAGTTACTTACTTATTTTTAATTCACACGCATGATTGTTTTCCCTGCATGTTTATTTGTGCACCACTTGTGGTCCGTGGCTACAGAGGTCAATGAGGGTCGGTGTCATAACCCCTTGGAATGGATTACAGAAGGTTGTGAGCTACCCTATCAGTGCTGGGGACTAAACTCCAGCCATGGTGAACATAACCACCCAACCGCTTCTTCAGCACTGACTGTATATTTTTGGAAATGATATTCCTACTTATTAAAGTAAAGCATCATAAAGCCTCCATTATTCTTGGGTTTTCAAAACCCTCTACATTTTTTGGACATTATTCTTGGGTATTCAAAAACCTCTACATTTTTCTGACTATGTAGCATAGCTCTGTATTTTAAAATAAAATGTCCTGACTCCATGAAGCTAAAAGTTTAAGATTCTTTGGTCTTAAATGTCATTACAATTATTTCAGCCAAAAGAAACAAAATGTGATATTATCATTCTATGTACAATTTAGAATTATTCTTCAATAATTAGAATGTATTATGTGTTAATATGAAAAATAATAAAGATAAATGCTATTTATCTTACTGTAATATTTCTAAAAGATGATTTGAAGTGAACAAATTTGAGCGTTCCTATCAAATTGGATGCCTCCTCATAAATGAATTATGACTGCCTTAAATGATATGGGATATGTAATTCATACAACAGATTTCACTTTAAAGGTATACTAGGGACAGTAAAATGTTATGTTGTAAATGAACTAAAATACACTTCCTAGAAGCCAAACAGAGACACACAAATGATCAAAGTTGTCTTACCACTGTTGGGAGAGATGCCTCAATTCAAGATTGACTGGGGTATTTGCCAAATGATCCATTGATCTTTGTAAAGTGTTCCGAGTACCCCGTAGAACCTGACGCCAAGTCTGAAAGTGCTGGAACTGTTTGCTAATTTTGTCACATTCCTGAGTCAAACATTTCAGACTTGATAGAGTCAGTAACATTACTTGGAACGTTGTGTAGAATCAGGAGCATCTGGACAAAAAACCAAACCAAACCAAACCAAACCAAACCAAAACCAAAAAGGCTCCTGCAAGTCCCCTCAGCCTGCAGAAAGTGTAGCACACTTTGACTGCCACCCGCACAGAACATTTGTCAGGGTCTGATCCTAAGTGCAGTCCTTTCTGGCTTCTGAATGACCATTTTATGAGGTTATATTTTTCAAACGTTGTGCTAAATCCATGCGTTGGCTGCCCCTTCCCCCCGTATGTAAAACTTGGTTACATTTGTGGAATCCTTGCTACATTATCTTGATTTTTATCTGCATATTTTTGGTCTCAGTAGAATAAAAATGTCTGTGCTGGAAAATTCCTGGACAATGATTTTAGAGGTACATGCCTGTAAACGAGAACTATTTCCTCCTTTGTGCTGCTTGACTTAGCAAAATAAACTCATTTTAGTTTTATAAAATGCAGACAAGAATCCAACTGTAAAGAGCCCTTATTTTTATTTTAAATGATTTAATCTTTTGCCTTTATATAACCTTTTAATATTATCTTTTAATAAAGTGAGTAGGCTACTTTTGGCATTGTGAAGAGGGTGGAAAATATCATTTTTCAAACCAATCTATATTGCATGCTCAGTACAAGACAGGAAGTTTTATTTGGAAAATACTTATGTCAGGCTACCAATCAGAAGGCTAGTCTACATTGTTTTATTCAAGGGAACTCTAGAAATGAGAGATGCAGGAAGAGAGGGGAGTGAAAGGCTGAGAGAATAAATGGAAAGAAATTGAAAAGCCCATGTCTGCAAAAGTATATTTCATACTTTTTCTAGCATTTAATTATACATACATGAGCTGAGAGGCCTGACTGTTTCAGTAATGATCAAAATACAACAAGCCAATATGACAGAATTGAGTATATTAGGCAATGCTCTGCTATGCCAATTTCCCTGTGAAACTGACAAAGTACTAACCAAAACGTTCTTTTCATCTATGGTAGTCACTACATTTTTAGGGGCTCTGATTCACTTTAATTTGCATATTTAGTATTGGAAAGAAAATGTTTCAGGTAAGAGTAGTTTAACCTCAAAGACACCGGCCCAAGTTGCCTGCTTTGTCTTGGCTTAAGCAATACTGGCTCACATGGCATAGTTTCCTTAACTCAGGTGTTACATCCATTGCCAGCTATCAAACTCATTCAGATTTGTCACTGAATTTTGGGGGGAATATGGTGGGTTTTTTTTAAAAAAAAATTATTATTTATTGATGAAGCAGCTAACAGCAAAATGTTTCCAAAATGATTTCCAGCTGTAGAAGCATACGTAACACTGTACTTAGCACAATACTGAGAACACAAAAATGGATTCCATATCAGACTTCCAAACACAACTAGGGTCATTTTTCACCCCAACAGCAGAAGAGACAACTTTCTGGATGCTCAGAGGTGCTTCTGTGATTTCATTCTTTGTCCTTATGTCTTAAGGGGAAAGGGAATGATAGTTGGATGATATATATTGGCCTATAATTATTGGAAATATAAGTTCACACAAAAGTATTTTCGGCTGCCAAAAGCAGAGGACAGACTTGGTAACTTTAATAAAAATACATTACCTTCCTTCCCCAGCTCTTTGGTTGGAAGTCTGAGATGAGGTATGCTTCGTGCTGTTTCCTTCTAAGGGCTGTAAGTCACCTGGTATTGATTCTACCTGTGCCCAATGTTCCCTTTCCTTGGGATATAATTATGTTAGCTTACTCATTATCCCCTTGACCAAATCTGATTATACGTAAAATCCATCTTCTTAATAACACTATATCCAGAGAATAACAATATACATGGAATGCCCACTTCTTTGTTGCCTTTATCACAGGGAGTAATCCTGACTTTATATGGTACTGATGGCCATTCACAAACACAGGTTATTTCATTTTATTTCTTTCATAGTAATATTAACTCTCAAATCACACATTATACTTTAACAAATGCTGTATGTGTGTGTGTGAGAGAGAGAGACACACAGAGAGAGACACACACACAGAGAGAGACAGAGACAGAGAGACAGAGAAAGAGAGAGAGACTGAAGAACTAAAAAAAAAAAAAGTAAATTTGCCCTACCAAAGACAACAGGTGTGTAAATATTAACAAAGCTGCCTGGGCTCGGGGATGGTTCTTGGCACAGAAGATCTAGGGGAATGGAGATTTGATTGTAAGGTAGAGGTGGCCCTGTAATAGTCAGAGAATAGCACCTGTGTATCCAAAATGATACTCACACAACCTACTCTTAGGCGAATGGCTGCAACTATTCTCTAAGACTGGTTGCTTCCACATTATATGTTCCAGACACATTGTATCATCATTTAGCTTGGTATTTTTATAAGCTTGATGCCCTGATTTCTCAAATATAGTTTAGATACACCTGTGTGTCCATGTGTTGCTCATTTATATCGATAAATTCATAGATGATAATATTTGATTTGTATATATGAGCTTTTTACCAGTCTGTACCTCGTAGTTTATGCTGGTCAGAGGCTCTTGATCATGCACTCAAATAAGGTACAGAGTCATTCGGCCTTAGAACATCCACAGGAAATGGAGCCAACTCCTGCTCCACTCAGAGTGGGGTGCAGACCAAGATCCATGTATTTCATTACCACTATTATTCACCCCGCCAGGAACACCTATGAGCTTTTAACCTAATTGACACGGAGTCCAAATTTTGAAAAGGGAAACAGTCTGAGATCATTTTTGACATTTCTCAAGTAGACTCATTTTAATACTCACAAACTATAAGGAATATACATTTCTTATATTATCCTTAGAGGATTCATGTTCAGAACAACAACTGAAGACGAAGGGAATATCCCTTGATACAAGCAGGACATTAGCTATTTTGCTGATAAATAAACAGGTCATATCTACTGGATAACACCCTCTTTGTGGCCACTTTGACAGTTCCATCTACTCATCTCTCCGTTATTGACTGAATCAGTTCTGCAGGCAATTCAATTTGTCATTAAGACAACTGAAACCACCAGATTGACCCTTTTCTGATCTGTGTCATATAAACACAATTATTGTTAAAGTGTTCTCCAGTACTCCCATCTGACTACAGGAAAAATAAAACCTGATTCCTTTTTCTCCCAAAATTTGACTAACATGAAAGGTAATACAGTGGACTCCATAATCTACTTGCCTAATAGAACTTTGAATCAACAGGTTTAGGGATGAAACCTAAGAGACCCAGAATTCCTGAAATACTCAAACTTGACTATCTGGAACTAAACTGACTTAGGGTTGGTGACATAGTGTCCACAAAATACATTTAATCTCTTCAGATGAAGAAGGAAAAAAAATGCAGAATTGGCTGGGCAGAAAACATTATGAAAATATGAAACTGAACCGCAGACTTTCCAATGACCTGTATGTGTTCTATAATTTTCACTCAGGCAGTGTAATGGGCAGGGAGTCCTTGTACTCCTGTGTTTACGTACGCTTAGTTAAAGTATGTCTCTGAGACAAGACCCATGATGACCTGGGTACTCAGCTCCTTTCCTTATTCTCTAAGTGCCTCACGAATATCATCCCATTACTCTTCAGAACTATCCAGGCAAGAAATCATACAACTCATCTCAAAAATGATCCTTGACAGTGAGTGCGAATTGATATCCTCCAATAAGTGTGTATACTATATGTGCACCTAAAAGAATGCGCCCCTCAGTTGTGATGTTGGAGACCCGGTGAGCTGGTGAGAGATTAAGAAACCACCTCAACAGGATGGGAAGAAAGGCTATGTCAAGAAGTTGTTTGTGGGCTACTCTCCAACATGTTTGTTTTACAAATTAACATTAAACCCTCAAATAACAATAGCTTGGTGTGGATTTTCTCTGAGGCAAACATGGAGCTCTAAATATTTAACTGTATTAAGGGCTCCCTTTCTATTGACATAATAATATATAATGTTTATCTTTGTAACACTGTAAAAATATCAGTAACCATTTATAATAGGGTTCTAATGAAAGGAACATCACTTCAGACTCACTAACCTATGTTAATGCCTATTTGGTCAGGGTCTTGTAACAGCTCTTACGATTTCAACCCTGATAGGTCAGAGAGAAAAGATGGGGAAAATCCTTAATAAAATGTCATTAGAAGCTACAGGTGGGAAATAAAGAAGCTCTTGTGACCTATAATCTTATCGCCTCCTAAAGTCACCTGTGAGCACTGCTGGCTTCGGCAGCTGGAATTAGACAGCACACTGGTGGCTTTCCAATCTTGGCTTTTACAGTTTGATGTTATCATCTTCAGTGAAGAACAAATGAAGGGTAGAGAGTCTGCCAAGCTGCTCTCTCTGGGTTTAATCAGCCCACTCAACCACAGGAGTAACTCTGTATCAGAAGTCTCTTATTCCCATTAATAAACAGTGCACGTGCTGTTTTGATGGTCTGCTTGTAAACAAACATCAGACTCTCGACGGGATTTATTTGTGTACCAGCTACACTTTATAGCAAGTGCATCTTAATGAATACTTTCCCTTTAAATCTTTGATCCTCAGCCAGATCAACATTATAGTGACAGTTGTCTTAAAATCTGCTTCAGGCATTAAGTCAGGCTCTGTACCATACTGTTTTATACAGAACTAAAGACACACAGGCAAAGTTTCGACCAGTTAAGTGTCCTGGAGCTGCTGCGCTCATTGAGCAGGTAGTTGTGAGTTCCTGCCACAGAGAAGCAAGCTTTGACTTTCCTCGGATCTCAGAGCCATACACGTTTGAATCCCCCTGTTTCCTTTTGTTTTGAGAAAGTACAGTATGATATGTATTTTCCTCCACCTAAAAGAGAAAAAGACTATGGTAGGAGGTTAGTTACTACTATGTATTTTACACATGCACACACACATACACACACACAAGCACAAGCAAACACACACATTAATTTTTAATAGATTTCTTCTTTAGTCAGTGGAAATATCAATATATAAAATAATAAGGTTGATAACATGAAATATTTCTCTCAAGAGTAATTACACCATGATTTTATTTTATCTTATCACAAATTATGAGAAGCATATCTCTAGTCAATGTAATATACAAAAGTTAATATTTCAAAATGGTATTTCAATGCGATACTGACATTTTAAAATGTATTCCCAATCTGTCACTTCAAAGCTGTCATGGACAAAGCTAAAATCAGTCCCTTACATTCTGAATGGCATGACCATTATCATTCAATTAATTTCCCAGAAAGTTTATCGTTTTATAGAGAGAGGTTTCTCATTGTTATCTGAAGACAAACTTAGATTTAATTTGCTGTCAGGCATCTGCATAACACTAAGGTTCAGAGTTAGTAGAAGCTCAAGCTTTGTCATAACATTTCCATTTATTCCCATGGATAGGACAACTTGGTTAAAAATAGATGGTTGATTGAACAGTTTATTTGACAAATTATGTCAAATATTTGTTTTCTGAAGTCCAAAGAATTGCTGGGTGTGATTGTACTTCATGTTTGGAAAATAAATAAATATGGGACTAAGGAAGGTCTATCATTAATTTGTCAGAAAAGCAAGTTGTCATATCTGAAATTAATGTCCTCGCAGCTCTATTTCCAACAGCAAAGGGGCACTGTTGCTAATAGACTTCAGAGCTTGAAATAAATAAATCTGTGGAATCCTGTTGCATCTCTTGGGGTGTGACATTTGACAGTCTTTTATAGCACAGAACGAAACAAGTTTGTGAGCTGGAATTCAATTGTGGAGTATTGATTCCTTGCATCAGTCATTATTCCCTGCTGATTGACAGGTGAAAATTGGTTACGTTAAGTATTTCATATGTTATATTGGCTGACATTTGCTTGCCTGCTCCTGTGTCAATATTGTTGTAAAGATCTCCAGCTTTATGAGATAGCAATAGACACCGACTGTGGCTTTTGTGTGATGTTCCAGTGTTTTTCCTGACATAATTTAAGACATATTAAAAACCAGCAGCATCTTCCCTCTTGAGAAGCGTAATGCCAATATTATTGTCTTCCAGGGGAAGATCATGTATGCTCATAATCGGGTGCTAATTTCTACCCGTACGCTCATGTTTAGGCATTAGGCACTATAACTGTAAAATTGAGCCTTCTTGATTGATTCATGTCAAGCCTCAGCTCCTGCAGGGGAAGTCATCCTGCTGACCCTTTTTACACTAAAAGAAGAGATTTGTGTTCCTTTCTTTCACCTGGAACCATCAAATTGACTGAATAATCTGTAATACATTAGTGCTGACATTTGTTAGGGGAGAATTAAACAAGACACAGTGATCATTCTCCAGAATAAAAAAGTGTGTTTGATTTCCAGCAGGGTTCTATTAAAGGGACAACAGGATCTGTTCTTCCAAGGTGGAAATCTGTGAGTGTTCCCTGCATTAATGAATTGAGTTAATACTTGCATTGTTTATAGGACTTGATTCTACAGTCTGAGTCTTAAAGTATAGGGGTCCTGATGTATGGACAATCTACATTTGGAGCCACAGTAAGGTTGTTAATGAAACAAGACCCCTTTATCTTTGATGATGTTGTTTTGTTAGTATGGTGTTAGGAAGAATCAGGTCACTCACTGAGATATATAAAACCATTGTGAAAAGTGCTCTGCTGCCTGCCTACTTTGGAACTCATTCAGAACTGTGAAGAAATCAATAAACTAAGTGTCAAAGTGCTGAATTTGAATCTTGATTTTTATTGTGTCTTCTTTCTTGAAATATCTTTGAAGTTAGACCAAGAGATGTCTTACAGCTTATTGCTTTTGCTTCAACTCATGTGAGAACCATTATATCTGAACTTGGATTTTTATTCATTGGGCTTCGTTCACAGCACCTGCTCACCAATTCTGTCTGCCAAACACAGGGCTGAATCATATTACACCCTGGAGTTGACTCCTGTGGACACTATAAAAACCACAGTATTTTACATCTAATTGTTTGTGTAGGACCAATTTTCAGGATGATTTTTTTCATAAGTGATTTGTGTGATTATGTTTTCCATTATGCGTTCCCACTTCTCAGAAGTGCCACTTAAGAATGGACCTTTTCCACGTTTGCCTGCATTTGTTGAAGCAATTGTCAAGTTTATTAATTGGGGTCATTTCAAAGTGCTAACACACTTCTCTCCCAGATACTTCAGATGGTGTAGAGCAGGTTTTGGTAAGAAAACTGAGCAAGTTTCACAAGAAGTAATGAAGACAAAATTTTCTCTTCCTTGATTCTAATGTGCCCAACAGGTAATCAATGAACAAGTGGAGAGAGAGAAAAAAAAGACTGTCAGTATACAAAATAAACTCACATTTTAACCTGATAAAAGAAGTTTATTTTGTTTCATTTCATTTGACACATTCATTGGTTCAACCTCTAATAACGCATATTTTGTCCCCCAAACAATCACTGAATAAGCATAAATCCTATAGCTTCAATCAACTACCTTGTGAGGAATTAGGTCTATATGCCAATTTGAATCCATTGAGTTCACAGTTCCTTGTGAGAGAGATGGATTACTCTGCTTACAGAGAAATAGGTTAAGTGATAAGGGGGGAAGCTGTTTTTTTTAAATCCCTAGGCTTTGAAAAACACAGAGTAAAATTAAAAGTACAGAAATGATACACCAGGAAAATGGACATCATCGAAGCTATCCTCACATCTGATAAGATGAACTCATTGTTGGAAACAATAAGAAGAAACAAGCAAAGTCAATACAATGATATAATGGTAAATTCAAGAAAAGAATAGAACAATTACAAATCCATATGCAGTCTGTGTTGAAGCTCCTAACTGCATAAGGCAAATGTTAATAGGTCTGAAAGAAGAGATGGGCTGTAATGTAATATGAGAGGACTTCAACATCCCATTCTCAACAATGATCAGATCACTCAAAGTCTGCAGAGAGCCATCATATTTAAGCTCTAGACCAAATGGACCCAACAGATATTTACAGACATTCCTAGCAACAGCTGCAAAATATGTGTTCTTTTTAAGCACACATGGAATTCTCAGAGACAGATCATATGTTCAGCCAGGATGCAAGCCCCAGCTCATTGAAGACAATGGAAATCACATCTAGCATGTCTTAGATCTCAGCAGGAAGAAACGAGAACTGAGAAAAAGGAGAAAACGCAGTAATATTGCAGATACAGAGAAACAAATGTCAGCTAATGAAAATGTAAATAATTATAAAGCCTCAAAAGAAATGGAGATATGGCCTACAAAAGCACTGAAATGGAGCAAAAACAGATCTAAGTGGACTGTTTACAAAAAGAAATGTCTGCATCAAAAAGAAGTCTCAAGTTAAAAAATCTAACACAGGCCTGGAGAGATGGATCAGTGGTTAGGAACAATGGGAACTCTTTCAGAGGACCCAGTTTTAGCTGCCAGAACCTACATAGTAGCTTACACCCTTCTGTTAAGTTCATTCCTGAGGGCTCAGGGTCCTATTCTGATCCTTAGGGATACCAGGCACACATGTAATACACAGACACATATATAGGCAAAACACACATACACATAAAACACAACATACTAGCTTTGTACCTCAGGGAGTTAAAAAGATATGCAAGAGCATAAACTATAAATATTTCAATAAATAGAGAAAAAGAACACTTGTCAATAACTAAACTCAAAATCAGTAGAACTTTCGAGAGCACACAAATGAAAAAAAGAGCAGGATCAGAAAAAACAAAACATTAATAAATGCAGAAGTATTGGACCTTTTGAAAAATCAAACTGACTCAATGCATTTTAAATTATAGTACAATGGAGAGAGAGAGAGAGATCTAAATTAAAGATGAAGGATCTGATGTAACTTGTGACAGGAAGAATGAAGATTATTTTATTTAAAATTATGAGCATTTATTTGCCAACAAATTAGCTAACATAGAAAAACTAAATCTGTACCTGGTCATATGTAACTTGACAAGACTGCATATGAAAGAGTGGAATTTAACAAATAGAGTAAAAAAAGAAAAAAATGAATTGACCATTAAATCTCTTACAAAAGAAATCACTAGAGCATCACTAGTTAATATGAAATGCTTAAAGAATAATTATTTTTCTCCAGCTGTTCCAAATAATTGAAGTAAAGGTAATTATTTAAAACTGATTATATGAGGTCAGGTCATAATACCAAACGTGACAACGTAGCACAAAACTATAGATTAATATCTCTGATGGACTTAAGTGAAAACATTCTCAACAAAATACTAATCAAATGAATCCAAAAACATATTGAAAAGGCTGTTCTTGACCAAGGAATATTCACCTCCAGCATACATGGATAGTTTAAGCATGTGCAAGTAAATAAACATATTCAGAGAAGCAAGAGCATAAACTCTGTAAATATTTCAATAAATACAGAAAAAGAACACTTGTCAAAAGTCGATGTCTCTTCATAACAAAAAGCATGTGTCTAGAGTGAACATTCATCTTGACACTAAAAGATCGTGGTAACACACCCACAGCTGACAGTTTACTCGATGGGGAAAGGTTGTAGCTTTCCCCTAAAGTCTCCATCAAGACAACAATACTTGTTTTCCCAACTCCAAATGTATCTAGGAGTAAATTTAATCAAGAAAAGAGAAAATCTCTATAAATGAAAATTATTTAACGCTTCTAAAAGGCATTGAGAATTATACACATAAAATAACCATGTGTACATGAATCCAAAAATCATTACTGTTAGAATGTTGTTGATACCCAAAGCAATTCATTAATTTAACAAAAATTTCTATCCAAATGCTAAGGTAATACTTAAATAACAAAAGAAATCAGTCATAAAGTTTCTATGGAATTGGGCTAGACAGATGTCTTAGTGTGTAAACGAACTTATTGCCTGATGACCTGAGTTAGATTCCCCAGACCTACATGACAGAGGATGATAACCTGCCTCTGCAGGATGTCCTCCAACATCCATTTGAACACCGTGGCATATGAGTCACACACACACACACACACACAGAGAGAGAGAGAGAGAGAGAGAGAGAGAGAGAGAGAGAGAGAGAGAGAATTCATTAAAAAATTACTTTAAAGTTTTTAATATAGAACTGCAAGAGCAATCATGAAAAACAACTAAGTAGCCAAAGCAATATTAAACAAAAGATCAGATCTACAGTTATTAAAAAAAAACTGTGGTATTTGAAAAAAAAATCAAAACCCACAAAAAAGACCACATTGGCCAATGGTGTCACATTGCATTTTTGATAAGAACTGAGGAAATTAGGTATCTACAATAAGAAGAGCGACACTGGAACCTCATTCCCGATCATGTACAAATATTATCAAGGCAGATTAGAGACTTAACTATAACATCTGAAATGCTAAAATAAAGGCCCTGTGACATTGGATTACAGAAGAATTTTTCAGATAAAACTCAAAACCATAAGCAACAAAAGCAAAATCTGGTAAATGGGTTTGCATCAAGTGACTGACAGTTTGGCAACAAAAACCCACAATCAATTGAATTAGAGGAATCTAGAAAATGGGAGAAAATGTCTGCCAACCCCACCTTGAATAGGGATAATGTCTAAAATATATATGGCGCCCCAAATATCCTGTAGTAAATTAAAATGAAAAACGGATAAAAATGATGAGTGGATATAAATAAATATTTCTTAAAAGACTACATATAAATGCCCAGTGGGCACAGGAACATGCTTAACACCATTAGTGAAAGGAAAATGCAAAGCAAAGGAAAATTAGTGCCCAACACAGCTAGTACGCTATTGTCCAAAGACAGTAACAGCTGTTGGTAAGAGTAAGAACAAAGGGGGCTCTTGCATGTTGTTACAGGGGATGAAAATCAATGCGTATATCCAACAACACCATAAAGGTTTCTTTTTAAAAAGTTCAAGCCTTATATATACATTTTTGTATTCAGAAAGAAGATACATAACATGAATATCATGTTCTCCCACCACTAAAATTAGAACTAGTTAAGGGATCATGCATACTGATTAGGACATCGCACAGTCTGTATGTACCTTGTGTGATATGCAGAAAAATTATTCAATGTTGTCTAAATTTTCAAGGAAAAACGTAGACTAAAATGGTCTCTTTCAATACACTGATAACCTTACTTGTGTGAACTCTACTTCTCTACCATTGTACATAAAATGCACACACATTCATATTATGGTAGCAGTCTTTCATCTAACAGAGGAAAATTATAATGCAGAAGAGAAATTTTATGTGTACATAATTTATGAAAGCAGAAAGAAATATATGAAAGTTTGTCTAGTGCCTCTCTGTGAACCCTTTTCTTGTTAGAATGGTTGCTCTGGGTAGAGGATGCCCCACCCCTACAACCTACGTCCTCATAAATGTACACTTTGGGAGTATACAGAAGTGCTCCAGTTGCCAAGTATCCTTGATCTGAAAAGAAGAAGAGAAACACTGAAAGACTTCAAAAGCTCATATGTTTACACTAAAATAAAGAAACTAGATGATGAAGCAGCTCATCTATTGCTAGTACCCATGGAATACAACAAAACATCATTGAGCAAGGTGTGGGGTAGATCTACCCCCAAGTTCTCAGGTCCTGGCAAAGGGGTTTGGAGAGGACCACTTAATTTCTGACCTTACTGCTGAAATTCAGTGAAATCTCACCACTGACTTAATAAGACAATTCCAAAGCAGAAGCAAGCTAAGTGCAGTTGAAAATACTTTTGAATTTAGGGATCTATTACTTATTTTTTAATGTTAGCATATAAAGCATGGATGAAACTCATGACTGCTATGGGTTGAATGGTAACGTTAATCAGACAAGTGTCTCTGTGTCATGTGGTTTCTACATCACATTACTTGATAAATCTAATAAAAGAAGCATGTGTAAATTTGAATGACTTTTCAGAGGAGTCATCAATAGTGTAAGCCACAGGAAAGGGTCACGCTCAGGTGACAGTTGAGCTGGAGAGACATCAATGCACTGGATGCTCAGGGTGACCAGAGTGAGAACTAATGAACTACTCAAATAAACATTACCCTAAGTTCCCTTTCTGACAATACACTTCAAAGGAGGGGTTTCTTCCCAGATTACTCTCTCTTGGGTCAAGTTGAGAAACAAACAAAGAAGACACTAAGGTAAAAGAAAAGGCAGTTGCACAGTGTTCCTCATATCATAAGAATTTATCCTCCTATCCTATTTTTTTTCTTTCAAAACTCTTCTAAATGGCAGGACAAATAAAATTATAGTTAATAAAGTTCTCATCTACTGTCTATTACATTTACATATTCCTTTTAGTTTTATTATAAATCAAAGAAAATTTTATATTTATACATAAATAGTAAATTTTCAGGACCATGGAGTCTCTTAGAAAAGCAATACATGCTGGATTTCACACACCTTTTTTAAATCACTTTTTTAGTGTTATAATTGAGGGCATTACAAAGTTACTGAGAAGATCTGAAAGGTGGCAACAGGAAAGTCTTTTAAGCTTCCTGAATTCTCATGTGAAAACAGAACTATTGTGTAGCAAAAACAAGAAACCTCTGTTCAATCTTTATTCCACTTGGGCCCACCCTTTTAAACGATGGTTTCTTTTTCCGTAGGAAGGTATCATCGTCAGTTTTAAGAGTCTAGAGCAAAAAGTAGAAACAGATGAGAGACGTAGATCCAAGAGTAAGAAACCAATGCAGGGAAACTCTGGAGAGTTCACATGTTCTTGTAAATGGAACAGAAAAAAAAATGGAGAAACAATAAGAACAAATAGAAGAGCATTGCAATCAGACTCTATAAGAATACATCATATAAAAGGCAAATCATGAACATTATTTCTATAATCCAAGACTATTTTCGAGATACATGTAGGTGGAGGCTGAAAATACCACATCCTTTGATTGCATTATATAAAGATATTGAGGGTGACTAGAGCTGGAAGCCCACCCACCCATCACTCATCCCCCTCCACCCACTACCCACCTAACCTGGTCCTGACAGCCAAATTTCTCAGTGACTAGGGTTGCTATGTGGCTTCTAGGGAGGAAAAGGTGTCAATGGTCTTGTCATCTTTGAATCCTTGAACCTCCAAACAAGATAGACCCATTTGTGCAACAGTGGCACAGCTGCTGGGGGTAACTACACCTCTCCACTTGAACTTGTGATCTACTCCACAGAAAGAAATCTGTACTTGGTACTTTAAGCACAAACCAATTTCATAAACTTGTCTTCTGACCACCACATATGCATCACAAACATAAGCCCCTACACCTACCCTCCAATCTGTGTGTGTGTGTGTGTCTGTGTGTGTGTCTGTGTCTGTGTGTCTCTCTCTCACACACACATATACACACATAAATTATAAATAGAAAAATATTAAAGAAAAAATGCTTATTT
>NC_034593.1:116503196-116513830 GCF_900095145.1 Mus pahari | reverse complement strand
CATTTGAACACCGTGGCATATGAGTCACACACACACACACACACACAGAGAGAGAGAGAGAGAGAGAGAGAGAGAGAGAGAGAGAGAGAGAGAGATAAAATTAATAAATTACTTTAAAGTTTTTAATATAGAACTGCAAGAGCAATCATGAAAAACAACTAAGTAGCCAAAGCAATATTAAACAAAAGATCAGATCTACAGTTATTAAAAAAAAACTGTGGTATTTGAAAAAAAAATCAAAACCCACAAAAAAGACCACATTGGCCAATGGTGTCACATTGCATTTTTGATAAGAACTGAGGAAATTAGGTATCTACAATAAGAAGAGCGACACTGGAACCTCATTCCCGATCATGTACAAATATTATCAAGGCAGATTAGAGACTTAACTATAACATCTGAAATGCTAAAATAAAGGCCCTGTGACATTGGATTACAGAAGAATTTTTCAGATAAAACTCAAAACCATAAGCAACAAAAGCAAAATCTGGTAAATGGGTTTGCATCAAGTGACTGACAGTTTGGCAACAAAAACCCACAATCAATTGAATTAGAGGAATCTAGAAAATGGGAGAAAATGTCTGCCAACCCCACCTTGAATAGGGATAATGTCTAAAATATATATGGCGCCCCAAATATCCTGTAGTAAATTAAAATGAAAAACGGATAAAAATGATGAGTGGATATAAATAAATATTTCTTAAAAGACTACATATAAATGCCCAGTGGGCACAGGAACATGCTTAACACCATTAGTGAAAGGAAAATGCAAAGCAAAGGAAAATTAGTGCCCAACACAGCTAGTACGCTATTGTCCAAAGACAGTAACAGCTGTTGGTAAGAGTAAGAACAAAGGGGGCTCTTGCATGTTGTTACAGGGGATGAAAATCAATGCGTATATCCAACAACACCATAAAGGTTTCTTTTTAAAAAGTTCAAGCCTTATATATACATTTTTGTATTCAGAAAGAAGATACATAACATGAATATCATGTTCTCCCACCACTAAAATTAGAACTAGTTAAGGGATCATGCATACTGATTAGGACATCGCACAGTCTGTATGTACCTTGTGTGATATGCAGAAAAATTATTCAATGTTGTCTAAATTTTCAAGGAAAAACGTAGACTAAAATGGTCTCTTTCAATACACTGATAACCTTACTTGTGTGAACTCTACTTCTCTACCATTGTACATAAAATGCACACACATTCATATTATGGTAGCAGTCTTTCATCTAACAGAGGAAAATTATAATGCAGAAGAGAAATTTTATGTGTACATAATTTATGAAAGCAGAAAGAAATATATGAAAGTTTGTCTAGTGCCTCTCTGTGAACCCTTTTCTTGTTAGAATGGTTGCTCTGGGTAGAGGATGCCCCACCCCTACAACCTACGTCCTCATAAATGTACACTTTGGGAGTATACAGAAGTGCTCCAGTTGCCAAGTATCCTTGATCTGAAAAGAAGAAGAGAAACACTGAAAGACTTCAAAAGCTCATATGTTTACACTAAAATAAAGAAACTAGATGATGAAGCAGCTCATCTATTGCTAGTACCCATGGAATACAACAAAACATCATTGAGCAAGGTGTGGGGTAGATCTACCCCCAAGTTCTCAGGTCCTGGCAAAGGGGTTTGGAGAGGACCACTTAATTTCTGACCTTACTGCTGAAATTCAGTGAAATCTCACCACTGACTTAATAAGACAATTCCAAAGCAGAAGCAAGCTAAGTGCAGTTGAAAATACTTTTGAATTTAGGGATCTATTACTTATTTTTTAATGTTAGCATATAAAGCATGGATGAAACTCATGACTGCTATGGGTTGAATGGTAACGTTAATCAGACAAGTGTCTCTGTGTCATGTGGTTTCTACATCACATTACTTGATAAATCTAATAAAAGAAGCATGTGTAAATTTGAATGACTTTTCAGAGGAGTCATCAATAGTGTAAGCCACAGGAAAGGGTCACGCTCAGGTGACAGTTGAGCTGGAGAGACATCAATGCACTGGATGCTCAGGGTGACCAGAGTGAGAACTAATGAACTACTCAAATAAACATTACCCTAAGTTCCCTTTCTGACAATACACTTCAAAGGAGGGGTTTCTTCCCAGATTACTCTCTCTTGGGTCAAGTTGAGAAACAAACAAAGAAGACACTAAGGTAAAAGAAAAGGCAGTTGCACAGTGTTCCTCATATCATAAGAATTTATCCTCCTATCCTATTTTTTTTCTTTCAAAACTCTTCTAAATGGCAGGACAAATAAAATTATAGTTAATAAAGTTCTCATCTACTGTCTATTACATTTACATATTCCTTTTAGTTTTATTATAAATCAAAGAAAATTTTATATTTATACATAAATAGTAAATTTTCAGGACCATGGAGTCTCTTAGAAAAGCAATACATGCTGGATTTCACACACCTTTTTTAAATCACTTTTTTAGTGTTATAATTGAGGGCATTACAAAGTTACTGAGAAGATCTGAAAGGTGGCAACAGGAAAGTCTTTTAAGCTTCCTGAATTCTCATGTGAAAACAGAACTATTGTGTAGCAAAAACAAGAAACCTCTGTTCAATCTTTATTCCACTTGGGCCCACCCTTTTAAACGATGGTTTCTTTTTCCGTAGGAAGGTATCATCGTCAGTTTTAAGAGTCTAGAGCAAAAAGTAGAAACAGATGAGAGACGTAGATCCAAGAGTAAGAAACCAATGCAGGGAAACTCTGGAGAGTTCACATGTTCTTGTAAATGGAACAGAAAAAAAAATGGAGAAACAATAAGAACAAATAGAAGAGCATTGCAATCAGACTCTATAAGAATACATCATATAAAAGGCAAATCATGAACATTATTTCTATAATCCAAGACTATTTTCGAGATACATGTAGGTGGAGGCTGAAAATACCACATCCTTTGATTGCATTATATAAAGATATTGAGGGTGACTAGAGCTGGAAGCCCACCCACCCATCACTCATCCCCCTCCACCCACTACCCACCTAACCTGGTCCTGACAGCCAAATTTCTCAGTGACTAGGGTTGCTATGTGGCTTCTAGGGAGGAAAAGGTGTCAATGGTCTTGTCATCTTTGAATCCTTGAACCTCCAAACAAGATAGACCCATTTGTGCAACAGTGGCACAGCTGCTGGGGGTAACTACACCTCTCCACTTGAACTTGTGATCTACTCCACAGAAAGAAATCTGTACTTGGTACTTTAAGCACAAACCAATTTCATAAACTTGTCTTCTGACCACCACATATGCATCACAAACATAAGCCCCTACACCTACCCTCCAATCTGTGTGTGTGTGTGTGTCTGTGTGTGTGTCTGTGTCTGTGTGTCTCTCTCTCACACACACATATACACACATAAATTATAAATAGAAAAATATTAAAGAAAAAATGCTTATTTTGTGTCTATATTTCTACTGTGAATGTGGTTAAATTCAGTAGTAAATGATGAAAATAATATCTTTATGAAAGGTTTCTGGCTAGTAAATATATGCCAAAGACTAGAAAATCATCCATTTATAGCCTATACTACATACTATATATCATACACTATGCTATATATACTATGAACTATATAGTCCTTCTAAAAGAATGCCAGAGACACAGAATCTGATTGTGCTGGATCCATCTGCCAGTGTTTGTGTGTTTGTGACAAGGACATGTCCTGTATCGCAGGATATCCTGAGATCTGTAGTCTTACTGCCCAAGTCTAAGGACTGGCTCTCTGGGCATGAGCAACGGCACATGACTCTAGATTTTTCAGGAAACACAAATCAGAGAATCAGTGTGAAAGTCATTATGAGTAGGCAGCCAGCAGAACTATGCCTTTGAGAGCCTCCCTTCTCTCTCTTTGCCCTCTTTGATCGCCTGCTCTCTGAGGCACAGTATGACTTTCCTTCAAATGACCCACTTTCCAAGGAAACTAAGAACACTATCTCATCGTGAACTTAAACTCTGAAACTTCCAAACTCTGAAAAATAAATTTCTGTTTAAGATTTACCCCATCTTGGGTGATCTACTAAGCAGCCTAAAATGGATTATATTTGTGTAACTCTATTTTCTTTCAATTTGTCTAAGATTTACTCTTTACTCTTTTTTTTTTTTTTTTGAAGTAAATGATAGAATGCCAGATAGCACAGAAGTTAACACTTGATTACACATCCACTTTATAGAGACTGTGTGTGTGTGTGTGTGTGTGTGTGTGTGTGTGTGTGTATGTGTGTGTAGATTTGATGGAGGGGGCCTAAACATTTGTGTCCAGAAGAATCTTGATGATCAACTAAGTGTGGGCTTGGAAAAGTCATCGGTTTGTGAGATCTCCCCCACCTCCTCCTCCTCTGCTCTTCCTCCCCCTCCTGCTCCCCCTCCTCATCCCTCTCTCTTTCTCTTGGCAAGCTAGAGCTCTACAGCTATATAGCTATCCAAAGAAACCCATTCAAGAAAATTGCACATGTCCTGAAATTGCCAGTAAGTCACTGATAACACCATTTTTGATCAATTTTTGCAGAAGAACTGATTGCCTACATACCTGCTTATAAATATTGATCTCAATGAGCTTATCAAAATTCAGGAATTAAGCTTAAAGTAAAAGGTTCAAAATTATAAATCACCATTCCACTGTTAAATATCTCAATCTTAATATCAGTGTATTAACCCTATAAGAAAAAAAGACAGTACTCTAATTTATTCAGAAGTTTTGGTCTCTGTGGCTTAATTTTCCTTAATAAATGCATTATTTCTGTTATTCAACACAGGTTGACAGCGAGTAGAAGTATATTTATTAAAAACTATTTTGTGTTTGGGGATGTTGGTTCTATCTTTAGTACCACAAAAGATTAACTAATAAAAAATTATATTAGCAAACCTATGAGTAATCTTTAAAAAAAATATTTTGCTGTTATTAAGAATATGTTGCAAAGGCCATCCAGAGACCGTCCTACCTGGGGATCCATCCCATATGCAGACTCCAAACCCAGATGCTATTGCTATTGCTATTGCTATTGCTATTGCTATTGCTATTGCTATTGCTATTGCTATTGCTATTGCTATTGCTGATGCCAAGAAGTGCTTGCTCAGAGTAGCCTGGTATAGCTGTCCTCTGAAAGTCTCAACCAGAGCCTGACCAAAACAGATGTCAATGCTCGCAGCCAACCATTGGACTGAGCACAGGGGCCTCAATGGAAGAATTAGGGGGAGGGCTGAAGGAGCTGAAGGGGTTTGCAACCCCATAGGAAGAACAACAATATCAACCAACCAGATCCCCCAGAGCTCCCAAGGACTAACCAACCAACCAAAGAGTACACATGGAGCGACCCATGGCTCCAGCTGCATATGTACCAGAGGCTGGCCTTGTTGGACATCAATGGGAGGGGAGGTCCTTGGTCCTGTGATGGCTCAGTGCTCCAGAATAGGGGAATGCTAGGATGATAAGACAGGAGTGGGTAGCTGGGGGAGGGGCACCCTATAGGAGCATTGGGGAAGAAGGAGGGGATTTGAGGAGGAGAAACCAGAAAGGGGGATAACATTTGAAATGTAAATAAATAAAATAATCAATTAAAAAAGAAAATAATAATTTAAAATAATTAAAAATTAATTTAAAAAGAATATGTTGCCATTTCAATGAAATTCTCACAAAATGTCTTGGGATTTTTTTTCTTTTTACATACTCCAAAGAGAAGATTTAAATTGCACTATAAAGTAAATCTGGGGTTGTATTAGAAAGATATTCAACTTCAAGTCTCAAAACCTTGCCGAAATCACAACCTGTTTGCAAATTATGCATATCAGTAAGCCGTTTTGTTTGCAGGAATCTACTGCCTTGTTCATTGACTTTATTTTTCTTTCCTTGTAAAATGGTTTGCTATCTATAATATATACAGTAATATATCAAATTTCACACTATTGTTCAATTTGGTATACTAATGTATACACTATAGCAGCACGTGCCAAATTACAGCTAAAGTCAAGTTTCAAACCTTATTACACAGTTGCTCATTTAATTGTGAATTGAAAATTTAGCTTCTGCTTTTTTTTTGTACCCCGCAATTCATTTGTTTTTTGTTTTTTTTTTTTTTTTTTTTTTTTTTTTTTTGTTTTTTTTTTTCTTGTTATAACAAGTCCACAATCATTGAAAACACATAGTGAACTTAGAAACATACTTCCGGGTTGAAACTTGTTATCCTAAAGTCCTCCAAAGGGGAAAATTGATGCTGAAAGTAAAATCCTTTGCAACCTTTGGGGAAAGAAGAAAGGATCTGTAAATGCCAGCACTGTTTCACAAAAACAATGTGTCAAATCCACCATGTGTTTCCTATAATTGCTATAAACAGGTACCTCACAGGCTGCTGAATCTGCAGTTCTATAAAGCATTGCCTGGATCCAACCCATCTCATGTGTAGACAGGATCCAGAGAGGTATCCAAGATTAAACAGCGGTGCTTATGCTTGACTTCATCTCTGAGAAGAACTCAGCATTAAACAACTCTCATTAAATCAGCCGGAGATGTCTCTAGGAAGACTATCTTACTTGCCCTCTGTCCAAGCCAGTTCTTGTATCTTCATCAGCACAGATGCACACACATAGATGAGAAAATAACATTTTCAGAATGTAGACGCTTCAGAATGTAGAGAGGGTTAATATGTATGGCATGAAATATGCAGCAGGCAAATATCCTGGAGCAAACACAATGGAGACAGAACACACGGATGTTCACTTGCTCTCCTGTTGGTAAGTCCCTCAGACACAGGCAGACTTCCCCATAGCAAATTAAACAGTGGACAGCCTTAACCTTCCATGCCTCTGTTTTCAATGGTGGCTCATCTCACAAAAACTTGAAAAGTTTCATAATGACAAATTGCATAGTTCATTGTAAGTCAATAGTAGGATGTAGTTGCCAAAATAGTAACCATAATCATAATCATAATCATAATCATAGATGAAGTTAATAAAATCAGAGTACTGACCAGTCAATTGATGCAATTTTCTTTGTATCTTCCACTGGGGCGACCACATGTGGAATGTAGGCTTGAGGTAGCACATTGATGAGGTACCCTGAAAATGTTCAAAGCATTTTTACACTGGAAGTATTTAAACCCAATTAAAATAGTTTCAGAGAAGAAAATAACTGATTTTTTTTTTCCAGAGAAGAAAAGAAAAGCATACTCATTCAGGAAAACAAGACGGTTGTTTCAAATACATGTGAATAGTTTGTAAACAAGAAGTTAAAATTGGTTCGATTAACTCTAAGGGCATGTCAAGAATCAAGGGATTGAGGGTTTAGAGTTGTCAACTACATGGTTTTTGAAAATCCTCATAGACTTCTGATCCTCCTACAGGGTCACCCTCCTCCTCAGCTTCTTTCAGTCTTTCCCTAATTCAACAACAGGGGTCAGCTGTTTCCATTCTGTGTTTTTTTTTTTTTTTTTTTTTTTTTTTTTTTTTTTTTTTTTTTGGGCGGGGGAGAAAAAGAATATGACTAAGTATATTTAAATTTAAAATTTGTTTTAAATGATAAAAATACTTTAACACTTATTTTATCCTGTACAGAGTAAAACTGAGGCCACTTTAGCTCAAAAAACAATATAAGAGGATAATTCAGGTTATAATATTTCAATAGTTTAAAGTATGAATAAACACAGGAAATATTTGTTCTATCACTTTTAACAAGGTAAAATCAGCTAGAGCAATCAAAAATTTGGAAGCACAATAGATTCTTAATGTTTCTCTTTAGGAAGAGAGTTCCAGTACTTATTTCATGATTTTTTTTTTAACTTGTTTTTATGAAATTTACATATGCTAGAAGGAACATGTTAAAACAACACTTGATTTACTGAATAATTAATAAGCCAATCCTTTTGTTAGTTTATGATGTGTAGACCAAGGATAAATAATAAATATAATTTTGATGATTAAGAAAACATTATTCAGAGATATCACATATTGTGAAATGTGTGACCATACACTAAAAGTGTTCACCTAGTATACCTGCCAGTCAGAGCTCTTACATCCACCTTGCTTGTATTTTTTTTTGCGTGGAATTATCAGTGAGTATTACAGAATGTCACAAATTTAAAACACTAGAATTAAGTCCAATTACTGATGAATTTATCTTTTGTTGAAATTCATTAGCTCAAAGTTATAATTTACCCTTTCAGGTGTAAATGCATTAGAAAAAGCAGACACTAACATGCACTGGTGCCGACTTTGTGACAGTCTCAAAGACCAGCATGGGTTTTGTCTTAACTTTGGCATTCAGTTCAAACTACTTTTCTTCCTTACAAGATCTAGCTTGTAAGATGGTTTTCTTCACCCAGCCAGCTTGGGAATTTTCTCTTGTTGTTGGCAATGATAAGTGAGTCATGACTTAAAGGCATGTTCTTCCTATCAGAATGTAATTAGTAGCTTAAACTTTTTCAGAATTGCTGTATCAGCTATGCTAAAAAACAAAAAAACAAAAAAACAAAAAACAAAACAAACAAACAAACAAACAAACTCAGATGCTCTTTTAGACTAAAAACTCTACAATTAGTTCATGCAGTCCACTAAAAGCAAGGGTTT
This sequence comes from Mus pahari, assembly GCF_900095145.1. Taxonomy (NCBI): domain Eukaryota; kingdom Metazoa; phylum Chordata; class Mammalia; order Rodentia; family Muridae; genus Mus; species Mus pahari. The sequence continues at coordinate 116,505,254 of NC_034593.1, read as the reverse complement.
CTTAGTGTCTCAGAGTTGAGTGAAATGCTGTAGAGGTAATAGGTGTACATTTGTCTGAGTGAATAAATCCATCAATTTAGGAAGATTAACCACCCACAGTCTAACTCAGTCTGCAATGCCCCAGGGTGGAATAATGACAAAACAGACTTTTCTACATAACTTTACTCATCTTTTGAGCAACCTTAACATGTAAATCATAAATACTTCCCCCCTATTTCAATTATCATCTCTTTTATATAAGGGGTTGAAATGAACATATCTCCAATAAATTAATCCACAACATTGGTATCTTCTTCATCAGCTCACAAAAAAAAAAAAAAAAAAAAAAAAGCATGTGTTATTTGATACTGCATCCTGACTCCAGAGAAAAGTCTAGGAAATGGATCCAACTGCAGGATGCCGGTCACACTTTGTTTTTTCAAGAAGAGAAATAAGCTTTTTCGTTGTTGTTGTTGTTGTTGTTGTTTTTACATTTTCTAAGTTATCTTGGGAGCAAAATTGCCCGCAGGTACAAACGGGCTTAGTTGGCCACGTCCATCTTGTGGAGTCACCTGCTAAGGTAAAGAGTCTGGAATAGCTCAGACACATTATGGATGGGTGGCCTTTTGTTTATGGCAGACAAAGCCTAAATCCTGAGGATTACTGGCAGATATCATATTACACACAAGATGGAGTTACTATTATTCCCCTCGAAGACATATAGTGTCTCCCTTGGGCAAAGAAAAGAACGCATAGCCAATCATAAGAAGACAGAATCCATTAGAGATTTATGCAAGCCTGAATTACTGGGCTTTAAACTATTTTCTTTCCTTTCTTCTCCCCCTCCCCCTTTTTTCTTTAATAGAGAGCTGTTTCTTCCTGAACAGCCAAGCTGACGTAGATAGCATCACTAATAATCCTTGGCTTAGGCATGGGGCTTCTAAATGACTTGAATTAGGCTGGAAGATGGGTTGTTTGACTCTCTTCCTCTTTGTTTCTGTTTCTAAGGCTCTGTCACCAAATGTCCCACTAAACTGGCATTTATGTGGACTTGAGGTCTCTGTGTTTAAGTTGCCTTTTAAGCATTGTCACTGAAATAGCTTTGAAGCTGCTGAACTGTGTAAATGTTATATTAACATTTTCTCTCACAATTAGAGACATTTACATGGTCTTGTTGAAATAGCTTTTGCAGAGGGAGGAAAGACACCAGAAGGCAAGGTACACAGTGAAGCGAAAAGGCAACGGTGTGCTCTATTTATTTAGTTTCTGAAATAAATCACCCCGGACTTTTCATTTACACTTTCAGAGGATGGTGGTTAAGAATAGACAAACAGAGGGAACTGTGAGAAATCATTTCACTTTGCTCCTTTGTTACATTAGATCACTTCATTCCCGCATTTCACTTGGTTTGCATAAGGAGATTTGGCCAACACAGCGGGTTCTTTAAATTTGCTAACTAATAACAAGGCCTCTGGAAGCTCATTCTAAAGACCTTAAACTCATGGGTGATGATTCAAAAATTATGAAACTACAAGGAGTTGTCCAGTTATAAGAAGAAAAGCAAATAAAGTAAATTAGACATTAATCCAAAGTATTCCCAACTATCCATGTCCCTATTTAACAGAAATCATAATGTACCCCCAAATTGAAAAGCGATTGGAATCATTCCAGTAACTACATGTGTCGCTGCATGCATTCTGATGAACAGGTGAGGAACGGGAGGTAGAATCACTTAGACGCTAAGGAAATATTTTAATAGTCTAATTTGGTTCCTCTCTGCACACAGAGGCACAAGTTACTGATTCATACCATCAGTAAAATTTCCTACTTTCCCATTGACGTTACCGAATTTATCTTCTCTGAAGCTGAGGAGCTATCAGCTTAGTATTAGTTATATTTCCATAGGGCTACTTGCTCCGCAAGGCTTCTGTTCAATGACAGCCATGCCTTATCACACATAAGACATATAAAAACATATTCAAGTATGACTTCTCCCCTGGTCTGTCAGTTGCTTTCTCTCCAAGGCAGATGTGTGTGTGTGTGTGTGTGTGTGTGTGTGTGTGTGTGTGTGTGTGTGTG